>NC_081552.1:119958906-120558906 GCF_963082655.1 Stomoxys calcitrans | reverse complement strand
ATAAATGCGTTTTTTTCGGGACCTAGACTTTAAATCAAGATATCAAGGGGCTTAACTTAACTCTCTGTCCCAAATTTCGGCAACATCGGACAATAGACGCGCCTTTTATTGGCCCAAAACATTAAATCGAGAAATCGGTCTATATGGCAGCTATATACAAATCTGGACCGATCTGAGTGAAATTGTAAAAGGATGTCGCAGGGCGAGGGATCGGTCTATATGGCAGCTATATCTAAATCTGTACTGAACTGAGCCAAATTAAAGAAAGATGTCGGAGGACGTAACACAACTCACTGTCCCAGCAAAGTCGGATAATATATGTGGCTTTTATAGGCTTAAGATTCTAAATCGGAGGATCGGTCTTTGTGGCAGCTATATCCAAATCTGGACCGATCTGAGCCAAATTGACGGAGGATGTCGGAGGGCCTAAAATTGCTCACTGTCCCAAATTTTAGCGAAATTGGATAATATATGTGGCTTTTATAGGCTTAAGATTCTAAATCGGAGGATCGGTCTTTATGGCAGCTATAACCAAATCTGGACCGATCCGGGCCAAATTAACGAAGGATGTCGAAGAGCTCAAAAGAATTCACTGTCTCGAATTGCGGCGACATCGGACAATAAATGCGCCAAAACCTAAAACCGAGAACTCGGTCTATATGGCAGCTATATCCAAATCTGGACCGATCTGTGCCATAATGCCGAAGTATGTCAAGGGGCTTATTTAACCTCACTCTCCCAAATTTCGGCGACATCGGATAATAAATGTGGCTTTTATGGGCCTAAAATTCTAAATCGGAGGATCGGTCTGTATGACAGCTATATCCAAATCTGGACCGATCTGAGCCAAATTGACGGAGGATGTTGAAGGGCCTTAAACAGCTCACTGTCCTAAATTTCAGCAAAATCGGATAATAACTGTGGCTTTTATGGGCCTAAGATACTAAATCGGAGGATCGGTCTATATAGCAGCTATAACCAAAGAATCTGTTCAAAGTTTCAGATCAATATCTCTATTTTTGAAGACTGTAGCGTGATTTCAACAGACAAACGGACGGATCAAGAAAATATATACTTTATAGAGTCGGAAATGGATATATCGAATGCAAACGGAATGACAAAATAAATATACCCCCATCCTTCGGTGGTGGGTATAAAAAAACTCTAGTCGGCAGATAAATTCTGTCAAGGTGTAACTGTATCGCAATTTTAAAAGTACCATTTTTTATGTTTTAGTACCTAAATGTACAACATTTCAAAACAATCTAAAAGTTATCCGTTGCATACTGCCAAGATGTACTTGGATCCCTAATTTTTTAATCTGTTAATAAAGTACCACTTTGTACGTTTTAGTACCAATATATATCAACACAATCTTTTAATCGTCGGGTACGTAGCGCTAAGATGTGCCTGTATCCCAAATTTCATATCTGTAGCTCAATCTATAATGAAAGTAGTAAATAGTACCAATTGGAGCGCTTAAGTTCTTTTATTCCACTCCTGGTACGATTTCAGCACTTCATATTCGGTACAAATTATCGTATATTTTTCAAGAAATCGATCATATTCAACAATCTTCTAATTTTGCCTTTCTCCGTTCACTGTAAAAGTAAATAAGCTATTTTGTACTTTTTGGTGCCAAAATATATGATTTGTTAAAAATTACTTAGTCAGCACGATATGGCCCATTTACAATACCAACCGACCTACACTAATAAGAAGCATTTGTGCAAAATTTCAAGCGGCTAGCTTTACTCCTTCGGAAGTTAGCGTGCTTTCGACAGACAGACGGACGGACGGACGGACGGACAGCCGGACGGACGGACAGACGGACGGACGGACGGACAGACGGACGGACAGACGGACGGATAGACGGACGGACGGACGGACATGGCTAGATCGACATAAAATTTCACGACGATCAAGAATATATATACTTTATGGGGTCTCAGACGAATATTTCGAGTAGTTACAATCAGAATGACGAAATTAATATACCCCCCATCTTATGGTGGAGGGTATAACAAGTAAAAGCATGCCAAGTTCGGCCGGGTTGAATCTTATATACCGTCCACCATGGATCGCATTTGTCGAGTTCTTTTCCCGGCATCTCTTCTTAGGCAAAAAAGGATATAAGAAAAGATTTGCTCTGCTATTAGAGCGATATTAAGATATGGTCCGGTTGGACCACAATTAAATTATATTTATGTTGGAGACCTGTGTAAAATGTCAGCCAATTCGAATAAGACTTGCGCTCTTTGTGGGCTCAAGAAGTAAAATAGAGAGATCGATTTATATGGGAACTGTATCGGGCTATAGACCGATTCAGACCATAATAAACACGTATGTTAATGGTCATGAGGGAATACGTCGTACAAAATTTCAGGCAAATCGGATAAAATTTGCTACTTCTAGAGGCTCAAGAAGTCAAGATCCCAGATCGGTTTATATGGCAGCTATATCAGGTTATGAACCGACTTGTACTTTATTTGACATAGTTGTTGAAAGTAACAATAAAAAAACGTCTTGCGAAATTTCAGCCAAATCGGATAGGAATTGCGCCCTCTAGAAGCTCAAGAAGTCAAGTCCCCAGATCTGTTAATATGACAGCTATATCAAGTTATGAACCGATTTGATCCATATTTGGCACAGTTGTTGGATATCATAACAAAATACTACGTGCCAAAATTCATTCAAATTGGATAAGAATTGCGCCCTCTAGAGGCTCAAGAAGTCAAGACCCAAGATCGGTTTATATGCCAGATATATAGGTTATTTGAACCATACTTGGCACAGTTGTTGGATATCATAACAAAACAAGTCGTGCAAAATTTCATTCCAATCGGATAAGAATTGCGCACTCTAGAGGCTCAAGAAGTCAAGACCCAAGATCGGTTTATATGCCAGCTATATTAGGTTATGGACCGATTTGAACCATACTTGGAACAGTTGTTCGATATCCTAACAAAACACGTCGTGCAAATTTTCATTCCAATCGGATAAGAATTGCGCACTCTAGAGGCTCAAGAAGTCAAGACCCCAGATCGGTTTATATGGCAGCTATATCAGGTTATGGACCGATTTGAACCATACTTGGCACAGTTGTTGGATATCATAACAAAACACGTCGTGCGTGCAAAATTTCATCCCAATCGGATAAGAATTGCGCACTCTAGAGGCTCAAGAAGTCAAGACCCAAGATCGGTTTATATGGCAGCTATATCAAAACATGGACCGATATGGCCCATTTGCAATACCAACCGACCTACACTAATAAGAAGTATTTGTGCAAAATTTCAAGCGCTCAGCTTTACTCCTTCGGAAGTTAGCGTGCTTTCGACAGACAGACGGACGGATGGACGGACGGACGGACAGACGGACGGACATGGCTAGATCGACATAAAATTTCACGACGATCAAGAATAAATATACTTTATGGGGTCTCAGACGAATATTTCGAGCAGTTACAATCAGAATGACGAAATTAGTATACCCCCATCTTATGGTGGAGGGTATAAAAGGATATAACAAAAGATTTGATCTACTATTAGAGCGATATCAATATATGGCCCGGTTTGGACCACAATTAAATTATATGTTGGAGACCTGTGTAAAATGTCTGCCAATTCGAATAAGAATTGCGCCCTTTAGGGGCTCAAGAAGTAAAATATAGAGATCGATTTATATGGGAGCTGTATCGGGCTATAGTATAGACCGATTCAGACCATAATAAACACGTATGTTGATGGTCATGAGAGAATCCGTCGTACAAAATTTCAGGCAAATCGGATAATAATTGCGACCTCTAGAGGCTCAAGAAGTCAAGATCCCAGATCGGTTTATATGGCAGCTATATCAGATTATCAACCGATTTGGACCATACTTAACACAGTTGTTGGATATCATAACAAAATACTGCGTGCAAAAATTCATTCCAATCGGATAAGAATTGCGCCCTCTATCGGCTCAAGACTCAAGATCGGTTTATATGGCAGCTATATCAGTGGCACAGTTGTTGGATATCATAACAAAATACTACGCACAAAATTTCAGTCAAATCGGACAAGAATTGCGCCCGTTAGAGGCTCAAGATGTCAAGACCCAAGATTGGTTTATTTGACAGCTATATCAGGTTATGGACCGATTTGAACCATACTTAGCACAGTTGTTGGATATCATAGCAAAACACGTCGCGCAAAATTTCAGTCAAATCGGACTAGAATTGCGCCCGCTAGAGGCTCAAGATGTCAAGACCCAAGATCGGTTTATGTGACAGCTACATCAGGTTATGGACCCAAGTTCGGTTTATATGGCAGCTATATCAAAACATGGACCAATATGGCCCATTTACAATACCAACCGACCAACACTAATAAGAAGTATTTGTGCAAAATTTCAAGCGGCTAGTTTTACTCCTTCGGAAGTTGGCATGCTTTCGACAGACAGACGGACGGCGGACATGGCTAGATCGACATAAAATGTCATTAAATTTTTTTTAGAAAAAATTTCATAAAAATTAGTATATATTGCTGCCCTCAGAAAATAAAGTCCTGGTCCATGGTAAGTAAGTCCTGTTTGGGGGGTGTTTTGTGGAAGAGGTGGACCCCAGAAACATGGTCGCACATTTGGATATTAGATTCGCATTCTACTCGCAAATATCTTTCATTTGAGTCCCATATTGCCATGGTCGGTAAATATGTCCGATTTAGGGGTGTTTTGGGGGTTGGGGTTGTCCCCCTAACACTTGGTCCGTCAATTGGACCAATGCACCCCATATGGTAGCCATATGGTGCTCATTCACAGAATGACTATTCATAGACAACCACCATACCATATGAATACCTATTAAATAGTCATCATTTGGTCCTTTTTATACCCACCACCGAAGGATGGGTGTATATTCATTTTGTCATTCCGTTTGCAACACATCGAAATATCCATTTCCGACCCTACAAAGTATATATATTCTTGATCAGCGTAAAAATCTAAGACGATCTAGACATGTCCGTCCGTCTGGTCGCCTGTCTGTTGAAATCACGCTACAATCTTTAAAAATAAAGACATCGAGCTGACACTTTGCACAGATTCTTTTTTTTTTCCAAAAGCAGGTAATTTTCGAAGATGGGCTATATCAGACTATATCTTGATATAGCCCCCATATAGACCAATCCGCCGATTTAGTGTCTAAAGCCTATAAAAGCCACATTTATTATCCGATTTTGCTGAAATTAAGGACAGTGAGTTGTGTTAAAATGTTTCGTTAATTTCAAAATGTTTCGTTAATTTGGCGCAGATCGGCCCAGATTTGGTTATAGCTGCCATATAGACCGATCCTCCGATTTAGGGTCTTAGGCCCTTAAAAGCCACATTTATTATCCGATTTCGCCGAAATTTGGGACAGTGCTTTGTGTTCTCTTCGACATTTTCTGCAGCTTGGCTTAAATCGGTCCAGATTTCGATATAGCTGTCATGTAGACCGATATATCGATTTAAAGTCTTGGCCCCATAAAAGGTGCATTTATAATCCGATTTCACTGAAATTTTTCACAGTGACTTATGTTAGGATTTTCGACATCCGTGTCGTATATAGTTCAGATCGGTTTATTTTTAAATATAGCTACTAAAAAACATCACTATTTTGTTATGCACAATAGAACAATTGAATTGTACTTATTAGTATTTGGTCCAAATCAAAATATATTTTGATATAAATTCTATGGGACATAGGTATGAAATTTTCACCGAATTTTGATGAAAGGTAGTTTATATATATACCCGAGGTGGTGGGTATCCAAAGTTCGGCCTGGCCGAACTTAACGCTTTTTTACTTGTTTTTAAATCATATTAATTGCCATATTAAACGATTTTCTGTGGTAAAAAACTAGTCTGCCAGTCGATATATTTGGTGCGGTGGCGATGGTTCTTACCGTGTAAAACTCTTGAACAAAAAAATTTTGCCTAGCAACACGTCGTTTGGTCTCGTCTATCAGTGAGCTAAAAATGGGTGCAACCTTATCGTTAAGGTTTGCAACTCCTGCTTTCACGCTGAATGTTCTAATTTCGAGGCTATAGTGGCCTATACATTAATTAAATCACACAGTGTCCCGTTAGATCATTATAATTGATCGATCGTTGTGGGGTGAGGTGGTCCGCTAGATATATGAGCAGAATAATGATATCATATTCGCAGAACACAACCTCATACCTTTAATTTATCCTCATATTGTCATGATTGGTGTATACAGCCGTTTGGTGGAGGGCGTCTATATGAGGGTTGTGCGCCACACTGCCACTTGAGCACAAATTTGAATGACGCACTCAACTCAAAAAAATCTATCAAATCGCCTCCAATAGGTTGGAAAGGATTTTAGGAGGTAAAACACGACCTAGGTTCTTGGACAAAAAGTTTAATGTCATATTCGTAATCTTCTCTCAAATGCCTATCATTTGAGTTTCATCAAGCTATGATTGAGTAGTTTTCCCATTTGGGGAGCTTATCGGGGATGGGGCGACTATTAATTACTTGGACCTCGTTGTTTATGACATATTCGTAGTCTGCTCCCGAATACCTTTCATTTGAGTCCTATATTGATACATACGTCCTATTTGACGTACATCAATTACATATGTCTATTTGAAGCAGTTTTCGGGCTTGGGCTAACCCTTGGATACTTGAACCCACGTTTTTATACCACATTCGCTTTCTACTCTCCAATATCCTTAATTTGATACCCATATTGTCCCTATCGGTCAGCTTTTGGGTGGCGTTTTTGTGATAACATTGGAGGATCCGCCCCCATCCAACATCAACAAATTACATAGCCTATACCTCCTTCCTGACCATATTCGTAACCTACTCGCGAATACATTTCATTCGAACCCAATTTGGGAGGTTTTGGGGTCGGGGCGCCCCCCAACTACTTGGACTTAATTTTTATACCCTCCACCATAAGATGGGGGGTATACTAATTTCGTCATTCTGTTTGTAACTACTCGAAATATTCGTCTGAGACCCCATAAAGTATATATATTCTTGATCGTCGTGAAATTTTATGTCGATCTAGCCATGTCCGTCCGTCTGTCCGTCCGTCCGTCCGTCCGTCCGTCCGTCCGTCCGTCCGTCCGTCCGTCCGTCTGTCTGTCGAAAGCACGCTAACTTCCAAAGGAGTAGAGCTAGCCGCTTGAAATTTTGCACAAATACTTCTTATTAGTGTAGGTCGGTTGGTATTGTAAATGGGCCATATCGGTCCATGTTTTGATATAGCTGCCATATAAACCGATCTTGGGTCTTGACTTCTTGAGCCTCTAGAGTGCGCAATTCTTATCCGATTGGAATGAAATTTTGCACGACGTGTTTTGTTATGATATCCAACAACTGTGCCAAGTATGGTTCAAATCGGTATATAACCTGATATAGCTGCCATATAAACCGATCTTGGGTCTTGACTTCTTGAGCCTCTAGAGAGCGCAATTCTTATCCGATTGGAATGAAATTTTGCACCACGTGTTTTGTTATGATACCCAACAACTGTGCTACGTATGGTTCAAATCGGTCCATGTTTTGATATAGCTGCCATATAAACCGATCTTGGGTCTTGAATTCTTGAGCCTCTAGAGTGCGCAATTCTTATCCGATCAGAATGAAATTTTTCACTACGTGATTCGTTATGATATCCAACAACTGTGCCAAGTATGGTTCAAATCGGTATATAACCTGATATAGCTGCCATATAAACCGATCTTGGGTCTTGACTTCTTGAGCCTCTAAAGAGCGCAATTCTTATCCGATTGGAATGAAATTTTGCACCACGTGTTTTGTTATGATATCCAATAACTGTGCCAAGTATGGTTCAAATCGGTCTATAACCTGATATAGCTGCCATATAAACCGATCTTGGGTCTTGACTTCTTGAGCCTCTAGAGGGCGCAATTCTTATCCGATTGGAATGAAATTTTGCACGACGTGTTTTGTTATGATATCCAACAATTTTAGCAAGTATGGTTCATATCGGTCCATGTTTTGATATAGCTGCCATATAAACCGATCTTGGGTCTTGAATTCTTGAGCCTCTAGAGTGCGCAATTCTTATCCGATTTAAATGATTTTGGCACGTAGTATTTTGTTATGACATCCAACAACTGTGCCAAGTATGGTTCAAATCGGTCCATAACCTGATATAGCTGTCATATAAACAGATCTGGGGATTTTACTTCTTGAGCTTCTAGAGGGCCCAATTCCTATCCGATTTGGCTGAAATTTTGCATGACGTATTTTATTCTTACTTTTAACAACTGTGTCAAATAACGTTCAAATCGGTCAATAACCTGACATAGCTGCCATATAAACCGATCTGGGATCTTGACTTCTTGATCCCTAGAGGTCGCAATTATTATCCGAAATGCCTGAAATTTTTTACCACGGATCCTTTCATGACCATCAACAAACGTGTTTATTATGGTGTGAATCGGTCTATTGCCCGATACAGCTCCCATATAAATCGTTCTCTCTATTTAACTTCTTGAGCCCCCAATGAGCACAATTCTTATTCGAATTGGCTGAAATTTTACACAGGTCTCCAACATATAATTTAATTGTGGTCCGAAACGGACCATATCTTGATATCGCTCTAAAAGCAGAGCAAATCTTTTCTTATATCCTTTTTTGCCTAAGAAGAGATGCCGGGAAAAGAACTTGACAAATGCGATCCATGGTGGAGGGTATATAAGATTCGGCCCGGCCGAACTTAGCACGCTTTTACTTGTTAATATGGAAATCGTACTCTTTCATTTAAGTCCCATATTGTCCCAATCGGTCCACTTTAATTTTTGGCTGGTACCTTTGGGTTAAGGGGTAGGGTCCGCCCCCAATGCGATATCAAAAAATTATATAGCCTACTAGCTGTCCCGGGCCCGCTCCGCTGTGCCTTCTTTTACTTTATATTGAACAAAAGTTTCCTTGGAATATTTATTGTCGACAATTAAAGAGCTTTTAGTGAATTAACATGCAACGAAAATAGTATATCGCTCGACAAACAGTTTAACAATATAAGTGGCTTTATCTGAATCCCATATGATCTTTATTGGTCTACAAATTTAAGTTTGAATGTAAGGTGTACGCCATTGTTAAAATACTTTATTTCTTTCCGATATTCTCATGATGTCTGATTTAGGGGTGTTTTCGTAGGTGAGACACATGGCCCTGAAAAAATATCAGCATCGTGCTCTTCTCTCAAATACCATTTATTTAAACCCCGTATTGCTATTGGTTTAGGGGAATTTACAGGATGAAGCGTCCCCCAAATACATGGCCCCAAAATAGGTTAACAAATTTCAATTGCCTTTCATTTGAGCCACACATTGGCAAGGTCGAAAAATGTTTACCCTTTGAGGGGTGTTTTGGGGATGGGGTAATCCCTAGATACACGGTCCTACATTTTTATATCAAATTCTGGTCTACTCCTAAATACCTTTAATTTGAGCCCCATAGTCGGCAAACATGAACGGCTTGGAGGGTGTTTTGGGGGATGGGCGGCCACTCAGTGTGTTGGCCTTAGGACTATATGTCGGATTCGTGTTCTACTCTAAAAACCCTCTTATTTGAGCCTCATATTGCTTGGGTGGTGTTGTGGGGTTGGGGTGTCCCGATAGACACTTTTGCCGAATATTGATATCAGATTCGTGCTTTACTCCCAAAGACCTTTCATTTGAGCCCCATATTGCTATGGTCGTAAATTTGTCCCCTTTGGAGGATGGTTTTGGGAAGAGGCGGCCCCCCAAACACTTGATCCCATAGCTGGACATCAGATTCGAATTCTACATTCAAATACCTTTTATTTAAGCCCCATATTCCCATGGTCAGTAAATAAGTCCTGTTTGGGGGTGTTTTGGGGAAGGGGTGGACTTCCCGAAATGTGGTCCCACATTTGAATATTAGATTCGTATTCTATTCGTTAATACCTTTCATTTGAGTCCTATATTGCCATGGTCGGTAAATATGTCCGATTTAGGGGTGTTTTGGGGGTTGGGGTGGTCTCCCTAACTCTTGGTCCGACAATTGGATATCATATACGTTTTCTAATCTTAAATACCTTTCATTTTAGTCCCATATTGTCGTGATCGGTCTAAATATATCTTTGGAAATTTGGATACCAAATTTTTATTTTTAGAGTACTATTTGAGAGCACACAAAATTTCGCTTTATAGCACCACCCATCTCCGGGATCTGGCGTTTCTGAAAATTAGGGTAAGGGTCCGCCCCCCTTCAGATATCAAAAAATTTAGTACCCTATTTTCACTACGGGATCATTAAGAAAATCGGTTCAGCCGTTTCTGAGTCTATAAGGAACACACAAACAAACAAACCTACAAACAAACACAAATTGATTTTGATATATAAGATTTTTTACCCACCACCGAAGGATGGAGGTATATTCATTTTGTTATTCGATTTGTAACATATCGAAATATCCATCTACGACCCTATAAAGTACATATATTCTTGATCGTCGTAAAAATCTAAGACAATCTAGCAATTTTCGTTCATCCGTCTGTCTGTCTGTTGAAATCACGCTACAGTCTTTAAACATAGAAACATTGAGCTGAAACGTTGCACAGATTCTGTTTTTGTTCATAGGCAGGTTAAATTCGAAGATGGGATATATCAGACTATATCTTGATGTAGCCCCCAAATAGACCGATTTGCCGATTTAAGGTTTTAGACCCATAAAAGCCACATTTATTGTCGGATTTTGCTGAATTTTGAGACAGTGAGTTGTGTTCGGCCACTCGACATCGTTCTTCGTTTTGGCATAGATCGGTCCAGATTTGAATATGCAAATGCAAATTTGCCCATGAACATTCCACTAAGGAACAGGGGAGAACTTCTCACATATCAATGAGTGCTGTCCGATTTAATTTTAAGCTCAGTGATAAGGGGCCTCCTTTTTATAGCCGAGTCCGAACGGCGTGCCGCAGTGCGACGACTCTTTGGGGAGAAGTTTATACATGGCAAAGTACCTCACAAATGTAGCCAGCATTAGTGAGGGGATAACCACCGCTTCTGTTGTTCACGCCGGGGTTTGAACCCAGGCGTTCAGTGTCATAGGCGAACATGCTAACCTCTGCGCTACGGTGTCCGATTTCGCTGAAATTTGAGAGAGTGGGTTGCGTCAAGTCCTTCGACATCTGTTTTCAATTTGGCCCAGATTTTGATATCGCTGCCATATACTCCGATCGCTCGATTTAAGGTCTTGGGCATATAAGAGACGCATATTTTGCCCTAATCTGCTAAAATTTAGGAAAGCGAGTTATGTAAGGCTCCCCATATCCTTCTTGAAGAAGAAATTTGAACAGGGACTTGCATTTATTAGACCACTCATTGTCCGCACCGAATTTGGTCCAAATCAAACCATATTTGGATAAAGCCGTTATGGGAACATAAATAATGCATTTTTCAGCGGATTATTACGAAAGGTGGTTTACATATATACCCAAGGTGGTGGGTATTCAAAGTTCGGGCCTTCAGAAATGGCTTTTGTTTCAATTTATTTCCATCTAATGTATTCTTTAAAATCTGTGATGTATTTTAAGGCCATAGATTCTTAGTCTTAAGTCTTTACTATGCACAGATGTTGGAGAAATTACCCGTACTTTAATTATAAGGATTTTTATACCCTCCACCATAAGATGGGGGGTATACTAATTTCGTCATTCTGATTGTAACTACTCGAAATATTCGTCTGAGACCTCATAGAGTATATATTTATATTCTTGATCGTCGTGAAATTTTATGTCGATCTAGCCCGTCCCTTATGTCCGATTGAAATGAAATTATGCACGACCTGTTTTGTTATTATATTCAACAACTGTAACAAGTATGGTTCAAATCGGTTCATAACCTGATATAGCTGCCATATAAACCGATCTGGGGTCTTGAATTCTTGAGCCTCTAGAGTGCGCAATTCTTATCCAATTGGAATGAAATTGTGCACGACGTGTTTTGTTACGATATCCAACAACTGTGCCAAGTATGGTTCAAATCGGTCCATAACCTTATATAGCTGTCATATAAACCGATCTTGGGTCTTGACTTCTTGAGCCTCTAGAGTGCGCAATTCTTATCCAATTTGAATGAATTTTGGCACGTAGATTTTGTTATGATATCCAACAACTGTGCCAAATATGGTTCAAATCGGTTCATAACCTGATATAGCTGTCATATAAACAGATATAGGGACTTGATTTCTTGAGCTTCTAGAGGGCGCAATTTCTATCCGATTTGGCTGATATTTTGAAAGACGTTTTTTATTGTTACTTTCAACAACTATGTCAAATAATGTACAAGTCGGTTTATAACCTGATATAGCTGCCATATAAACCGATCTGGGATCTTGACTTCTTGAGCCTCTAGAGGTCGCAATTATTATCCGATTTGCCTGAAATTTTGTACGACGGATTCTCTCATGTTCATTAACATACGTGTTTATTATGGTCTGAATCGGTCTATAGCCCGATACATCTCCCATATAAATCGATCTCTCTATTTTACTTCTTGAGCCGACAAAGGGCGCAATTCTTATTCGAATTGGCTGACATTTTACACAGGTCTCCAACATATAATTTAATTGTGGTCCAAACCGGACCATATCTTGATATCGCTCTAATAGCAGAGCAAATCTTTTCTTATATCCTTTTTTTTTTTGCCTAAGAAGAGATGCCGGGAAAAGAACTCGACAAATGCGATCCATGGTGGAGGGTATATAAGATTCGGCCGAACTTAGCACGCTTTTACTTGTTTTATTCTTCTTTGCTACTCCCGTGTAAGCAGCACTCACATTTAAGTGTAAAATTACGTTTACGTTGGCCACTAAATCCGGTTTATGGCCTTTCCGTAATAAGTCCTGTATTTATGAGCAGTTTTTACCATACAAAAAAATCCGATTTTCGCTGGATTAATTTTTAAATCCCAAATAAAACCGATTTCATGGCTGAAAAAACTGTTTTTAAGATTTGTGCATGGATATGTGTAATATGTACATTCATGTATACGCATGTACGCTTGTGTATGTCACTTAAATATGAGGTCTTGTCATAACTGTGTATACATTTTCGTAAATCTGTCCACAATTTTTATACCCTCCACCATAAGATGGGGGGTATACTAATTTCGTCATTCTGTTTGTAACTACTCGAAATATTCGTCTGAGACCCCATAAAGTATATATATTCTTGATCGTCGTGACATTTTATGTCGATCTAGCCATGTCCATCCGTCTGTACGTCCGTCCGTCCGTCCGTCCGTCTGTCTGTCGAAAGCACGCTAACTTCCGAAGGAGTAAAGCTAGCCGCTTGAAATTTTGCACAAATACTTCTTATTAGTGTAGGTCAGTTGGTATTGTAAATGGGCCATATCGGTCCATGTTTTGATATAGCTGCCATATAAACCGATCTTGGGTCTTGACTTCTTGAGCCTCTAGCGTGCGCAATTCTTATCCGATTGAAATGAAATTTTGCACAACGTGTTTTGTTATGATACGACTGGAATATTTTTCTGAAATTCGTAGAAATTCATAATAAACAGTACTAAATTTTACCTTTTTACGTATTGAGCTAGTTTTAGTTTTCCAAATTGGGAAAAGATGCACAAATTGGTTAACATGATTATTTTTTTATAATTCGTATATAACGGTACTATAAAGTACAATTTGGTATTGAGCAAAAACTGTCAAAATTAAGCGTTAAAACATTTCTGGGAAGTTGTACCAAAATGGTTAAAAACAAGTAAAGCATGCTAAGTTCGGCCGGGCCAAATCTTATATACCCTCCACCATGGATCGCATTTGTCGAGTTCTTTTCCCGGCATCTCTTCCTAGGCTAAAAAGGATATAACAAAAGAGTTGCTCTGCTATTAAAACGATATCAAGATATGGTCCGGTTCGGACCACAATTAAATTATATGTTGGAGACCTGTGAAAAATTTCAGCCAATTCGTATAAGAATTGCGCCCATTGGGGCTCACGAAGTAAAATAGAGAGAAGGAATTATATGGGATCAGTATCGGGCTATAGACCGATTCAGACCATAATTAACAAAACAAAATTTCAGGCATATCGGATAATAATTGCGACCTCTAGGGGTCAAAAAGTCAAGATCCCAGATCGGTTTATATGGCAGCTATATCAGGTTATGAACCGATTTGAACCTTATTTGACACACTTGTTGAAAGTAAAAATAAAATACGTCATGCAAAATTTCAGCCAAATCTGATAGGAATTGCGCCCTCTAGAAGCTCAAGAAGTCAAATCCCCAGATCTGTTTATATGACAGCTATATCAGGTTATGGACCGATTTGAACCATACTTGGCACAGTTGTTGGATATAATAACAAAACAGGTCGTGCAAAAATTCATACAAATCGGATAAGAATTGCGCACTCTAGAGGCTCAAGAAATCAAGACCCAAGATCGGTTTATATGGCAGCTATATCAGGTTATGAACCGATTTGAACCATACTTGGCACAGTTGTTGGATATCATAGCAAAACACGTCGGCCAAAATTTCATTCCAATCGGATAAGAATTGCGCACTCTAGAGGCTCAAGAAGTCAATACCCAAAATCGGTTTATATGGCAGCTGTATTAAAACATGGACCGATATGGCCCATTTACAATACCAACCGACCTACGCTAATAAGAAGTATTTGTGCAAAATTTGAAGCGGCTAGCTTTACTCCTGCGGAAGTTAGCGTGCTTTCGACAGACAGACGGACGGATGGACAGACGGACGGACGGACGGACAGACGGACGGACGGACGGACGGATAGACGGACGGACGGACTGACGGTCGGACATGGCTGGATCGACATAAAATGTCACGACGATCAAGAATATATATACTTTATGGGGTGTCAGACGAATATTTCGAGTAGTTACAAACAGAATGACGAAATTCGTATACCCCCCATCTTATGGTAGAGGGTATAAAAATCATTTCGTGTTTGGTTGTTTGTTTGTATATTTGTGTATTGCTTATAGACTCAGAAATGGCTGAACCGATTTTGTTGAAATTTTCACAGATGGTGCATATTGATCCCGTGGTGAAAATAGGGTACTACATTTTTTGATATCTGAAGGGTGGCGGACCCTCCCCCTTACCCTAATTTTCAGAAACGCCAGATCTCGGAGATGTGTGGTGAGATAAGAGGTTTTTTTAGAGAAGAACATGAATCCGACATATATTCTTAAGGCCAACCCACTGAGTGGCCGCCCATCCACCAAAACACACCCGCAACCAATCATGTTTGCTGGCTATGGAAATATGGGGCTCAAATGAAAAGTATTTAGGAGTAGACCACGAATCTGATATCAACATTCGGGACCAACTGTCTAGGGGACGTCCCACCACCATTACAACCCACATATAGGACGTATTTGCTCAACAAGAAAATTTGGGTCTTAAAGAAAGTGGAACTAAATTTTTATAGTTTTTAGGGCCAATACCCCAAACCGGACATATTTGCTGACTTTTGTAATAAGGAGTTTAAATGAGATTTGAAAACGAATTTGATATCCAATTTTGAGGGCATGACCAATATGGGGTTCAAATAAATGATAAATAGATATATGAGAATAGAGCACTTTGCTGATATATTTTCCGGGCTTAGTGTTTGGGGGACCACCCCAATCCCCCAAAACACCCCCCCCCCCCCCCAAAGGGTAAAAATTTTTCGACCATGCCAATATGTAGCTCAAATGAAAGGCATTTGAGATTAGAAAACAAATTTGATAACCTTTTTTTGGGACCATGTGTTTTGGGGACGTCTCATCCTGTAAACTCCGCCAAACCAATGGCAATATGGGGTTTAAATAAATGGTATTTGAAACAAACATCATAAGAATATTGGGCTGAAATAAAGTATTTTAAGAATGGAGTACACCTTACATCTAAACTTAACTTTGTAGATCAATAAAGATCATATGGAATTCAGATAAAGGCACTTATATTGTTAAACTGTTAGTCAAGCGATATATAGTATTTTCGTAGCATGTTTATTCACTAAAAGCTCTTTAATTGTCGACAATAAATATTCCAAGGAAACTTTTGTTCCATATAAAGTAAAAGAAGGCGCAGCGGAGCGGGCCCGGGACAGCTAGTAGCTATTAAAAAGACCAATATTTTGTTATAAACAATTGAACACTGACTTGTACTTATTTGTATTTGGTCCAAATTTGATAATATTTCGATATAACTGCTATGAGACATAAGGTTTGCATTTTTCTCCGGATTTTGCTGAAAGGGGGTTTACATATATACCCGAGGTGGTGGGTAGCGAAAGTTCGGCCCGGCCGAACAAAACGCCTTTTTACTTGTTTTTAAGATGCAAAAGTTTATTATTAGTATTCATTTTTAGTTTTCCACAAATTGTGGAACTATATAAAAATCAAATATGTTTTCAAAATTGTTACTGACAGCTTTCTTTTAAGTTGTGCGCAATAGTCGAGTGCGAGGCCGTGCTGCCATCGGCAGTCTTGAATTGGGGGAACCTTTGTTTTGCCATCTGGAAGTCCATGTTACACTGATCGATCGCTAGAGGACAGAGTGGGCCTGGGGCTTTACATTGAGATCCCAGGGACTGAGATCTGTTTTAGACTGACTGACCATAATACGGTCTTACAGGTGGAGATCCGGGCGATCACGGAATGCGTGAAGTGGTGTGGTGCTAACGCGAGGACGTCGAGTGTGAACATCTTTACCGACAGTAAAATTGCCATAAGGGCAATAACAAGCAGGACGGTAAGGTCACGAACAGTCTTGCAGTGTATAATAGGGGAATAACGCCTTCTCTGAGGATGGGAAAACCCGCATCATTTGTGTGCGAGCCATAACGGAGTAAGGGGAAATGAAAGGGCAGACGATTTGGCGGTGAGGGCCAGAGGACTGCCGTCTATAGACTTGTTAACCCGAAGCCTTTCGAGTCGGCGCAGTCCGAATTAAGGGAGTGGCCGACAAATGCGCATGCAACATTGTGGAACAGCGAAGTGGTCGGTAGGACGGCGAAAATCCTATGGGGGATCCAGATCGTGAGAAGACGAAGCAAGAGAGAGGTCAGTATAGCTATTGGTATCATAACGGGACACATAGGACTACGAGCTTACTTATGTAAAATCGGTGCGGCAAGTGATAGCATGTGTAGAGCATGCGGTGAAGATGATAAGACGTTAGAGCATCTCCTTTGTCATTGCCCGGTGTAGACACAATATCAGACATAAACCAACTTAGGGTAGTGGTATTGAAAACAATTAAGGATTTTGTAAGTAGCACGGCATTCCTACTTAAAATTTTCTTTTAAGAGGTTACTTTATAGTTTTTAGAGCGCACAACAATCCGATTACTGGCTTAGGTGTATGTCCATAATGCTATGGGGCGGATTAATATCTGCACCCTCTTTTCAACCTAACCTATACCCACGACCATAGGATGGGGTATGCTTATCTAGTCATTTCGTTTGTAACACCTCAAAATATAAGTCTAAGACTCCATAAAGTATATATATTCTATTCGCGATTATATATATATATATATATATATATATATATATATGAAGGGTGATTTTTTTGAGGTTAGGATTTTCATGCATTAGTATTTGACAGATCACGTGGGATTTCAGACATGGTGTCAAAGAGAAAGATGCTCAGTATGCTTTGACATTTCATTATGAATAGACTTACTAACGAGCAACGCTTGCAAATCATTTTCAGTGAATGGGCCCTAGAAAAGTTGGCAGAAAATCCGCTTTTTTATCGACAAATTTTGTTCAGCGACGAGGCTCATTTCTGGTTGAATGGCTACGTAAATAAGCAAAATTGCCGCATTTGGAGTGAAGAGCAACCAGAAGCCGTTCAAGAACTGCCCATGCATCCCGAAAAATGCACTGTTTGGTGTGGTTTGTACGCTGGTGGAATCATTGGACCGTATTTTTTCAAAGATGCTGTTGGACGCAACGTTACGGTGAATGAACACATTTCGAACCGAACACTGATTTTGGTAATAAAATTCAATGATTTGCAAGCGTTGCTCGTTAGTAAGTCTATTCATGATGAAATGTCAAAGCATACTGAGCATCTTTCTCTTTGACACCATGTCTGAAATCCCACGTGATCTGTCAAATACTAATGCATGAAAATCCTAACCTCAAAAAAATCACCCTTATATATATATATATATATATATATATATATATATATATATATATATATATATATATATATATATATATATATATATATATATATATATTTTCGCGATAGCGGTCGAACGCGTTAAGATAACCGTTTGAAATTTTGCACAGATACCTTTTATTGATGTTCAGAATTAGAGATTGGCAATGCTGTTAAATTTAAATACAAGTTGATTTTTTTTCAATTGGCGATTATTTATTTTATTATTTCAATTTATGTATGGTAGAATCCAAAACAATTTTTTTGAGTATTGGAGCACAAGTGCATAATGCAATTGCTGTATTTACAGCTTGGAAACCCAGTTTTGCATAATAAATCTGCCACTTTTGCCCCATTCCGGCCAATGATTACTACCAGTGAGCTATGGGAGGCCACCGTAGTGCAAAGGTTAGCATGTCTGCCTAAACGGTGAACGCTTGGGTTCAAATTCTTGTAAGAACATTAGAAAAGGTAAAATCGAGTTAAGTTCGACCGGGCCGAATCTTATATACCCTCCGCGATGGATCGCATTTGATACGTTCTTTGAATGACTTTCCCAATATATAGGAGATACATCTGCAGATACTGATGGACAGCATTTGTCACGACTATAAGAAGTCATAAAAAATACCACGTTTAAAATTTCATCTAAATAATTGCGCCCCCTAGAGGCTCCAGAAATCAAATCAGGCGATCGGTTGTTATGGGAGCTTTATTGAAGTTCAGAATTAGATATAGCTCCCATATAAACAGACCATAAACTGCAGACTTAACTTCTTGAACCCTTATAAGCCGCATTTTTTATCCGATTTGGCTGAAATTTCGTACGTCGTTTTCTGTTTTGGTTTCCAACTACTGTGCATGGCAGTTCGAATCTTATATATAAAAATCAATTTGTGTTTGTTTGTATGTTTGTGTGTTCCTAATAGACTCAGAAACGGCTGAACCGATTTTCTTGAAATTTTCACAGATGGTGCATAATGATCCCATGGTGAAAATAGGGTACTACATTTTTTGATATCTGAAGGGGGGACGAACCCTTCCCCTTACCCTAATTTTCAGAAACGCCAGATCTCGGAGATGGGTGGTGCGATTTAAGCGAAATTTTGTGTGCTCTCATATAGTACCCTTAACATAAAAATTTGGTATCCAAATTTCGGATGGGGTACCTAGGGGGTCTGCCACATTCTAAAACCTACCAAACATATATTTAGACCAATCTCGACAATATGGGACTCAAATGAAAGGTATTTAGGATAAGAAAACGTATCTGATATCCAATTGTCGGACGAAGTGCTAGGGGGACCACTCCAAACCCCAAATCGGACATATTTACCGACCATGGCAAGTAGAATACGAATCTGATATGCAAATGTGGGACCACGTTTCTGGGGGTCCACCCCTTTCCCAAAACACCCGCCAAACAGGACTTATTTACTGACCATGGCAATATGGGACTCAAATGAAAGGTATTTGCGAGCAAAATTCGAGTCTGATATCCAAATATGTGACCAAGTGAAGGTATTTGCGAGTAGAATACGAATCTGATATCCAAATATGGGACCACGTTTCTGGGGGTAGACCCCTTCCCCAAAACACCCCCCAAACAAGACTCATTTACTGACCATGGGAATATGGGGCTTAAATAAAAGTATTTGAGTGTAGAATTATAATCTGATATCCAAATATGGGACCAAGTGTTTGGGGGGCCGCCTCTCCCCAAGAACATCCCCCAAAGGGGACAAATTTACGACCATAGCAACATGGGGTAAAGAACGAATCTGATATCAATATTTGGGAAAAGTGTCTATGAGGCCACCACACCAACACAACACCACCCAAATACAATAGTAAGTATTTGCCGATTTTTGCAATATGAGGCTCAAATAAGAGGACTTTTAGAGTGGAACACGAATCCGATATATATTTTCAAGGCCAACTCACTGTTTGGCCGCCCATCCCCCAAAACACCCCCATGTTTGCCGACTATGGAAATATGGGGCTCAAATTAAAGGCATTTGGGAGTAGACCAGGTATCTGATATCAATATTAGGGACCAACTGTCTAGGGGACGTCCCACCACCATAACAACCCCCAAATAGGACATATTTCCTCAGCAAGACAATTTGGGTCTTTAAGAGAGTGGAACTCAATATTCATAGTTTTTAGGGCCAATACCCCAAACCGGACATATTTGCTGACTTTTGCAATAAGGAGTTTAAGTGAGATTAGAAAACGGATTTGATATCCAATTTTGAGGCCAATGCCAATATGGGGTTCAAATAAATGACGTATACATAGATATATTAGAATAGAGCACGTTGCTGATATATTTTCCGGGCTTAGTGTTTGGGGGACCACCCCAATCCCCAAAACACCCCTAAATCGGCCATATATGCCGATCATGTCAATATGGAGCTTAAATGAAAGGTATTGGGGGTGGAGCAAGTATTCATACCCACTTTCGGAATCAATTTTCTGGGGTTCAACCCCTTTCCCAAAATATGGGGTTCAAATAAATGATATATAGATATATGCGAATAGAGCACGTTGCTGATATATTTTCCGGGCCATATTTACTAAATCGGCCATATTTACTGACCATGTCAATGTGGTGATTAAATGAAAGGTATTGGGGGGTAGAGCAAGAATTGATACCCACTTTCGGAACCAATTTTCTGGGGGTCAACCCCTTTCCCAAAATACCCCACAAGCGGCTATTTTTAGTGACCATCGCAAAATGAGTCTCAAATAAAGGTATTTGGGAGTATAATACGAATTTGACATCCAAATTTAGGACCATGTATTTAGGGAATCACACCTTCCCCAAACACCCCCAAAGGAAAAAAAATTTTCGACCATGCCAATATGTGGATCAAATGAAAGATATTTGAGATTAGAAAACGAATTTGATAACCTATTTTGGGGCGATGTGTTTGGGGACGCCTCATCCTGTAACCTCCTCTTAAGCCAATGGCAATATGGGGTTAAAATAAATGGTATTTGAGCACGATGCTGATATTTTTTCAGGGCCAAGTATTTGGGGGACCACCTCTCCCCCGAAAACACCACTAAATCAGATATCATGAGAATATCGGGCTGAAATTAAGTATTTTAAGAATGGAGTACACCTTACATCCAAACTTAAATTCGCAGACCAAAAAAGACCATATGGGATTCAGGTGAAGGCACTTATATTGTTAAACTGTAAGTCAAGCGATATACTATTTTCGTAGCATGGTATTTCACTAAGAGATCTTTAATTGTCGAAAATTAATTTCCAAGAAAATTTTTGTTCCATATAAAGTAAAAGAAGGCGCAGCGGAGCGGGCCCGAATCAGCTAGTTAAATATAATATTAGGTTTTTAAATGCATTAGGACCTTTGAAAAGTTTGCTATTTTAGGAGGTAAGAAATTATTCAAGAGATCGGTCTATATTGCAATTATAGATGAAAAGTTCAATTTTCACAATTGTTTTACCAAGAAACGACTTTCATTCTACACAACGCAAGGCAAGTTAATCATGTATGTTTTTTGATGCGACAAGACGGCAACAACAGATAACGGAATTCCAAGATCTAGAAGAATCGTTTCTCAAAAAAATATATGACATTCCAACTTCATTTGATATGGTATTACAGTCGGTAATCAATGTGCACTTTTTGTCAGATGAAATGAGCCCCTTTATTCTTTAAATATCTTACAAAATGTCAATCCTATAACGGATTATATTATGTATTTCAAATGTGATATATTCGCCATTTTCCCACTGGGGTGATACAAGTTTCCTCCATTGCCACCTGTCTCCTCGGAAGGAGAGAATATTCCATTTGCGGAAACAGCAAAATACCTTGGTGTTTTGTTGAACAGGAACTTGAACTTCAAATCCAACATATTGGAAAGGGCTAGAAAGGCATTTCTTGCCCTATGCACCTGCAAGAGAGCCATTGCCAAAAGTTAGGGGTTTAGACCGCGAGTCATGCGTGCATATGCTGTAGTTGTCAGACCTATAATGCTATATGGTGTTGTGGTCTATTGGACGGCGCTTCTAAATTCCACCTACTGTTTAATACTCAACCGGATCTAAAGGATGGCTTATTTGTGCATCATAGCCGCACTGAGGACGAAGCCACCTGTTGCACAGAATTTAATGCTACATCTAATGCATCTGGAGATTGTGGCTACCCAAATTGCAGCGACCACTGGCATGAGGATTAGGGAGCTTTCTCTTTGGCCATATGGCGGCTACGGACACTGTCCTTGATACAATGTTCTATGTTCCTGGCAGTGTTGATTACATCCTACCTGAGCTGCTTTTTGATAAAAAGTACTGATTGAACCTGTTGCTAAAACAAGTTACATAGACTTCTTTACGGATGGTTCCAAACTAAACGACCAGGTTGGTTTTGGGGTGTACTCCAAAGATCTAGAACTGGTCATATCGAAAAGGTTACCCGACCACTGCAGTGTGTATCAAGCGGAGATCCTTGCAATTAAGAAAGTGGTGGAATGGCTAAGATATAATGTTATAACGACGATTGGCATAAATGTCTTCTCAGACAGCTATTAAAATCCCTGGATAACGTATTTCTGAACACAAAAACCGCCCTCGACTGTCGCAGTTCTCTCAACGAGACGGCAGTTCAAAATTCACCTGTTCTGGGTGCCGGGCCACAGAGATATTCCAGGGAATTGTAAAGCGGATGAGCTTGTGAAACTAGGAACTACCTTACAGATTCCAGGGATACTGGAATGTGTAAGGATACTGCCTCTAGCGACATGTAAGATAAGTTCAGGACCAGGCCCAAAGGACACCGAATGATACATGGTCACAAATAGGGGGGTGTGAGCATTCCAAAACTATGTGGCCTAATCTAGACTGGAAGAGGTCTTCTGCTTTGCTGTCACTGGCTAGAATAGACGTCTCAGTCATTGTGTCCGTCATGACAGGCCACTGTCTAATCGAAAACATGCTGACAGACTGAAGGTTCCCAGCAGCAACTTTTGCAGAAGCTGTGTGTGTGTGTCCCGCACAAGCAGTCAGAAGGAGTTCCGCTTTAGCTTCTCATTTCTTTGGGTACCTGTCAAATTTAGCGGATGTGAACATTCGCAAAATTTTGGGCTTTTTAAAGCTATCTGGATGGTTCAACTGTAGGAACAAGAAGGCGTCTTCCTTCTTCTGTTCCTGTAGTATCACAATGGACGAAAACGTCTAAGTGAGAAGGAAATAATTCGCTATTTCGAACACATGACAAATAATCGCATAATAAAATTTCAAACATTTGAAAGACATTGTTGGAATAAATTGTTTCTTTTTTTTCTGTAAATAAACTTTAGCAAACATATAGCAAAACTTGTGCTTAGAAAAACGTTAACAAATATTAAAAAACATTGAAAAATTTCTTAGTTTCAGCCATCACTTTATTGTCTCTTTGCATTCAAATATGCAATGCTTAATATGTTGTTTGCTATCTAATTCTCAAAGTATCAATTTGATTTAGATTATCTTTCTTCTAATCCAATTCTTGGATAAAAGAAAAAAAATTATTTAAATAAAGAGATAATCATCACTTAATCAAATTAAAAAAGTAATTCAATTATTTTTATACCCTCCACAATAGGATGGGGGGTATACTAATTTCGTCATTCTGTTTGTAACTACTCGAAATATTCGTCTGAGACCCCATAAAGTATATATATTCTTGATCGTCGTGAAATTTTATGTCGATCTAGCTATGTCCGTCCGTCTGTCCGTCGAAAGCACGCTAACTTCCGAAGGAGTAAAGCTAGCCGCTTGAAATTTTGCACAAATACTTCCTATTAGTGTAGGTCGGTTGGTATTGTAAATGGGCCATATCGGTCCATGTTTTGATATAGCTGCCATGTAAACCGATCTTGGGTCTTGACTTCTTGAGCCTCTAGAGTGCGCAATTCTTATCCGATTGGAATGAAATTTTGCACGACGTGTTTTGTTATGATATCCAACATCTGTGCCAAGTATGATTCAAATCGGTCCATAGCCTGATATAGCTGTCATATAAACCGATCTTGGATCTTGACTTCTTGAGCCTCTAGAGTGCGCAATTCTTATCCGATTTGTCTGAAATTTTGTACGACGGATTCTCTCATGACCATCAACATACGTGTTTATTATGATCTGAATCGGTCTGTAGCCCGATACAGCTCCCATATAAATCGATCTCTCTATTTTACTTCTTGAGCCCCCAAAGGGCGCAATTCTTATTCGAATTGGCTGACATTTTACATAGGTCTCCAACATGTAATAATATAATAATAGCAGAGCAAATCTTTTCTTTAATCCTTTTTTACCTAAGAAGAGATGCCGGGAGAAGAACTCGGCAAATGCGATCCATGGTGGAGGGTATGTAAGATTCGGCCCGGCCGAACATGTAATAATATAATAATGGCAGAGCAAATCTTTTCTTTTATCCTTTTTTACCTAAGAAGAGATGCCGGGAGAAGAACTCGGCAAATGCGATCCATGGTGGAGGGTATGTAAGATTCGGCCCGGCCGAACTTAGCACGCTTTTACTTGTTTATTGTTACTTTCAACAACTATGTCAAATAAAGTACAAGTCGGTTCATTACATGATATAGCTGCCATATAAACCGATCTGGGATCTTGACTTCTTGAGCCTCTAGAGGTCGCAATTATTATCCGATTTGTACGACGGATTCTCTCATGACCATTAACATACGTGTTTATGATGGTCTGAATCGGTCTATAGGCCGATACAGCTCCCATATAAATCGATCTCTCTATTTTACTTCTTGAGCCCCCAAAGGGCGCAAATCTTATTGGAATTGGTTGACATTTTACACAGGTCTCCAACATATAATTTAATTGTGGTCCAAACCGGGCCATATCTTGAAGTCGCTCTAATAGCATAGCAAATCTTTTCTTATATCACTTTTTGCCTATGAAGAGATGTGGGGAAAAGAACTCGACAAATGCGCTCCATGGTGGAGGGTATATAAGATTCGGCCCGGCCGAACTTAGCACACTTTTACTTGTTTTATCATATTATTTTTATTTGCCCTGAGTAACTAAAAATAAATTCTCAATAACATACAGAACTCAGTCTCAGATGGCGTTTTGAAGTTTTTAATTTAAAAAATCAGTAAAAGCGTGCTAAGTTCGACAGAGCCGAATCTAATATACCCTCCACCATGGATCGCATTTGTCGAGTTCTATGCGCGGTATCTCTTTTTAAGCAAACAAAGAATAATGAATATGAACTGTTATGCTATTGGAGCTATATCAAGTCATAGTCCGATCCGGACCATAAATGAATGCTGAACATTGTAGAAGTCATTGTGTAATATTTCAGTTCATTCGGATAAGAATTGCGCCCTGTAGGGGCTCAAGAAGTAAAATCGGGACATAGGTTTATATAGGAGCTGTATCAAGCTATTGATCGATTCAGACCATATTAGACACGTGTGTTGAAGCTCATGAGAGAAGCTATTGTACAAAATTTCTTCCACATCGGATGCGAATTGCACCCTTTAGAGGCTCAAGAAGTCAAGATACCAGTTGTTGGAAGTGGCAGTGGTTAAGTATCGATTTCCGCCATACTTGGCACAGTTTTTGGAAGTCATAACAAAACACCTCATGCAAAATTGCAGCCAAGTCGAATGAATTAGCTTAAGAGGTCAAGATCCAAGATCGGTTTATATGACAGCTATACGAGATTATGGTCCGATTTGAATCATACTTAACACAGTTGTTGAAAGTGTACTAAAACACTACGTGCAAAATTTCAGTCAAAGCGGACAAGAATTGCGCCCCCGAGAGGCTCAAGAAGTCAAGACCCAAAATCGGTTTATATGGCAGTTATATCAAAACATGGACCGATTTCAATCATACTTAACGCAGTTTTTGGAAGTGATACCAAAACACCACGTGCAAAATTTCAAATCGGGTAAGAATTGCGCCCTCTAGAGGCTCAAGAAGTCAGGACCAAAGATTGGTTTATATGAAATCTATATCAAAACATGGACTGATTTGGCCCATTTACAATCCCAACCGACCTACACTCATAAGAAGTATTTGTGCAAAATTTCAAGCGGCTAGCTTTACTCCGTCGAAAGTTGGCGTGCTTCCGACACACAGACGGACATGGCTAGATCGACATAAAATGACATGATGATCAAGGATTTATACATATACTTTATGGAGTCTCAGACGCATATTTCGAGATGTTACAAACAGAATGACGATATTTGTCTACCCCCATCCTATGGTGGAGGGTATAAAAACGGGTTCGAGTTAATGGGGGGCCGCCCCGACGCCAAAACATTCTAAAATAGGTTTATTGGACGATAATAACAAAATAGGGCTCAAATGAAAGGTATTGGGGTGTAGATTACGCATATGGTTAGGAAGGAGGTATAGGCTATGTAATTTGTTGACGTTGGAAGGACCCTCCCCCACTACCCCAAAAAGGCCAACCAAAATTAAAAGTGAACCGATAGGGACAATTTAGGAATCAAATGAAAGATATTTGAGAGAAGAATGCGAATGTGGTAGAAAACCTTGGATTCAAGTATCCAAGGAGTCGCCCAAACCCAAAAACTACTCCAAACATACGTATTGGACGTACATGTCAATATAGCACTCAAATGAAATGTATTCGGGAGTAGACCACGAATATGACAAAGAAAATAGGTCCAAGCAATATATTGTCGCCCCATCCCCGATAAGTCCCAAATGGGAATATTATTCGATCATAGCTTGATGGAACTCAAATGAAAGGCATTTGAGAGCAGAATTCCCCATTACTTGGACGTTCGTTTTTACGTGCTTTCAACTTTAAATTGCTGCAAGTGAACAATGTAAATTGCCCAAATTTAAATTCCGTGATCGAGCAGTTGAGAATGGAATTTTCTGAGGTTTTTGAGGAAAAATTGGGTGAATATAATATCAATGCTGTTTCACTGAGGGTTGCTGAAAATGCAACACCTGTATTTTGTAAACCAAGGCCTGTCCCTTTGGCTTGGAAAGACAAGATTGAGGCGAAATTACGCGATTTAATTGCGACTGGTGTGTTGGAACCAGTAGATAACTCCGATTGGGGTACACCTTTAGTACCAATTTCGAAACCAAATGGCGATTTTCGCATTTGTGGAGACTATAAAGTCACAATTAATAAGTTTTTGGAGGATTTCAAGTATCCTTTGCCTCGGATTGAAGAAATTTTTGCTTCTTTGGAGGGTGGTGAACTTTTCACTAAACTTGATTTGTCGAATGCCTACAATCAACTTGTTCTTGATGAGGATTCCCAACTGTTGTGTGCGTGGAGTACGCACATTGGAACTTTAAAAGTAAAACGTTTACCTTTTGGTGTTAAGACAGCAGCAGCTATTTTTCAAAAAACTATGGAAAATCTATTCAGAGGAATTCCATATGTTGTAGTATATCAAGATGATATTACAGTCACTGGTAAAAATATGCAGGAACACATAGGTACGTTGCGTTTGGTTCTACAAAAATTACAAAGTTCTGGATTAAAACTGAATTTAAAGAAGTCTGAATTTTTCAAATCCAAAATATCGTATTTGGGTTTTAATATTGATAAAAATGGACTTAGCAAAAATAATGATCGAATTTCGAGCTTAATTTCTGCCCCGATTCCTACAAATGTTTCGGAATTAAGAGCTTTCGTTGGTATGGCGAACTATTATTCCAGATTTATTGAGAATTTTGCGCAAATCATGTCTCATTTTTACCACTTGTTGGGTAAGGGCGTTCCGTTTGTCTGGTCGGATGATTGTCAGCAGGCGTATGATTTGATTAAAAAGTTTGTAACTTCAGATCGGGTTCTGGTCCATTTCAACCCTGAATTACCAATATTATTAACAACGGATGCTTCGAATAGTGCAGTAGCAGGAATTTTATCTCACCAATTTTCGGATGGTCTCAAGCCCATTGCTTTTGTTTCAAGAGCATTATCAAAAAGTGAGAAAAATTATAGTACACTTGAAAAAGAGGCGTTGGCGATTGTGTTTTGTGTAACAAAACTCAAACAGTATTTACTTGGAAATACTTTTGTACTAAGAACGGACCATCGTCCGTTACTTGCAATTTTTGGTGCAAATAAAGGTTTGCCTATGATGGCCTCAGCACGTATGCAACGCTGGGCACTGATTTTATCCGGTTTTAATTACACCGTTGAACATGTTAAGGGAGTGCAAAATGAAGCTGATGCTATTTCTAGAATGCCCCAAAGAAATGTTGAGAGCAATAATATTGAATATTCCTATATAAATTTCATAGAAAATGAGGAAAATTTCAACTTGAATTTCAAGACTGTATCTCGTGAAATGAGACGTGACACTGTTTTGTCAAAAGTAGTAGAATGTATTGCAAGTGGAACCCTGCACAATTTAAAAGATGATTTGTATACGCCATATCGTGAAAAAGATACACAACTTTCTGTCGAAAATGATTGCGTTCTGTGGGGATACAGAATCGTAATTCCAGAGAAACTGAGATCTGCAATCTTAACAGAATTACATCGTTCCCATTTGGGAATTGTAAAAACAAAGGCTTTGGCTAGATCGTATATATGGTGGCCTGGTTTTGATAAAGATATCGAAAATTTAATCAGGAATTGTATTCATTGTCAAAAATTGCAATCCAGCCCGGAAAAGAGCAGCCTAATTCCATGGGTGCCTGATGGTTCTGTGTGGAGCAGAATACACATTGATTATGCTGGCCCGATTAAAAATTTTCATTTCTTCATTATCATCGATGCTTTTTCAAAATTCGTCGAAGTATTTAAAACCAAAGATTTAACAACTGCTTTTACAATTAGAAAGCTGAGAGAACTGTTCTCACGCTATGGTTTGGTTGACACGCTCGTTAGTGACAACGGACCACAGTTCACATCATATGAATTCAAGAATTTCTTGGCCTTAAATGGTATAAAACATGTCTTGACTCCTCCGGGACATCCGTCCACAAATGGTCAAGCAGAAAATTTTGTCAAAACTTTTAAAAAGTCTATTTTAGCAAATTTAGACCAAAACAAAGATGCCAATTTGGATCAAATATTATGTCGTTTCCTAATGGATTACAGAAACATGAAACATTGCACAACAACTGAATCTCCAGCTATGCTGTTCTTTGGCAGGAAACTGAAAACCAGATTTAGTCTTCTAAAACCCCCAACAACAAAACAAAACATACTTAAGTCTCAAGACAACAACATAGTTCATCACAACGGTAATCGCAAAGAGTTTTTTTGTGAAGGTGAAACTGTGTTAGTACGCGATTATCGAAATCCAAATAAACCTAGTTGGACTAAGGCAGTAATTCAACGGCAACTAGGTCCACAATCTTACTCCTGCGTTTTGTCTCACAACAACAACGTCATCAAACGTCATCTTGATCAAATTCGTGGTCATAATCTAACACAACAACAACAGCCAATCGAGCAACCAACAACAACTAACAGAACCAGGGTCCGGGGTTCTTTTCAATCCCGGCACGGACCAAAAGCCGATGAAGATTCCATCCGGATTGACCCGATGGAATCTTCATCGGCAAGGGCTGCCGCCTCAGTGTACGTGTTCGTCTTTTTTCGTCATGGGAGAGGCACATCCCGGAGTGCCTTCTCCGTATGCTTTTGGTCCGTGCCGGGATTGAAAAGAACCCCGGACCCTGGTTCTGTTCCGTTTGCCAGAACCGCCTTCATCATCGGTCAGTGTCGGTGAGGTGTAACAGGTGCTTGGAGTGGGTACATTTCCATTCTTGCTCTGGCCTAACTTCGCTACGGGAGTATAGTCATACTGGCTATGTCGCTAGGTGCTGTGCGAACATAGCCAGCAGTGGGTCACAAGCGTCGCCGTCGTCGCCTTCGGCGTCCTCGTCGTCGGACTATGTGACCCCCCCGACCTCTCCCGTACGGCAATTTATGCAAAGACAGCACCCTAGCCCTACTATTGCCAGGCCAGTGTCGGGAAATGCATCGTTCCTGCAGTTAAACTGCAATGGACTGCGAGGCAAGATTGATGAGATTGTAGATTTTATGAGTCGTAAGAGCATATCGGTCGCAGCGATCCAGGAGACAAAGCTGACTAACACCTGCAGCTTGCACAGTTGTCACGGCTACAATGTGCTACGTAAGGATCGCTCAAGGAGTGGAGGTGGGGGATTGGCCTTCGTTATACACCATTCCGTGCAGTATAGACCTATCTCGCCTGCGCTTGACGCTAGTGACCCATACATGGAATGTATGGGGGTAGCAGTCTGGTCTGGTACTGCCGAGATAGAGATATACAACGTGTATATACCGCCGGTTGGCAGCTGTGTCCCGATTAATGGCCAGGCCTACAGCCCCGACATAAGTGGGTTGCTATCTGGCCATAGTCGTCTGGTTCTGGGGGATTTCAATGCACATCACTCGTCATGGCATTCTCCCCTAGGCAACGACCAGCGTGGCATAGCTTTGGCAGAGCAGATAGATAGCTCCACGTTTTGCACGGTGAATGAGGAAGCCCCCACTAGGATTACGAGGAGGTGCAGCAGCTCGCCAGACATCTCAATCGCATCCCCTGATCTCCTGAGTGACGTATCCTGGCAAGCTGTCATCTCTTTGGGGTCAGACCACCTCCCCATAATCCTCACCATCGACCGACCACCCGACTTCATAACCTCTGAGCGCCGAACGTTCATCAACTACAAGAAGGCCAATTGGACTGGCTTCAGAGAGTATACCAATCGCCGCTTCAATGAACTGCCACCCCCCTCTGATGTGCTTGTGGCCGAGAGGAAATTCCGAGACATCATCAACGCAGCAGCCGCTCGCTTTATACCAGCCGGTCGAATACCGCAAGTGCGACCCAATTTCCCGGCGCAAGCAGTGGTACTCGCAGACGAGCGTGATGGGATTCGTGCTATGGACCCCGCTAACCCCAGAATCAGCGAGCTGAATCTGGAAATAAACAGGGTAGTCAACGAACATAAGCGGAATTTGTGGCTGGAACACTTGGAGCAATGTAACTTAGGCACCGGTGCAGGCAAATTGTGGGCCACTGTTAAGTCTCTCTCGAACCCCGGTAGACGGGACGACAGGACCTCAGTCACTTTTGGCGAGTTAACCGTGACTGATCCGAAGAGATGCGCCAGGTTGTTCAACCGTCAATTTATCGTGCATCCCGAGAGAGACAGGGCAAGGAGGAGAGCCATTCGCCGTATTCGTGGTCTCCGAGCCGATGAACAGCCATCACAATTTACCGTGGGCGAAGTTACGAATGTCATCCGTGGCGCCAAATCTTCCAAGGCGTTGGGCCCCGACGGAATCTCTACATTGATGCTGAAGAATCTGGATTTACCTGGAGTTGAGTACCTTACCACTGTCCTTAACCTGTCATTGAACACTCTTATAGTTCCCGATGTCTGGAAAATGGGCAGAGTGATCCCGCTACTGAAGCCTGGTAAAGACCCGAGTTTGGGGGAGTCGTACAGACCGATCTCCCTTCTCTCACCAGTGGCTAAGACGCTTGAGGCATTACTCCTCCCGAGCCTCGTAGGAGAATTTCCATTCGCCGAGCATCAACACGGATTTCGGAGACTGCACAGCACAACAACAGCTTTGCATGCCATCACCACACACATTTGCCGTGGCTTCAATCAACCCAGGCCATGTGATAGGACGGTCCTCGTGGCATTGGACCTATCGAAGGCATTTGACACGGTCAGCCATGCCAAATTATTTGAGGACATCGCCAACACGTCCCTCCAGCCAGGCCTTAAACGTTGGGTCGCGAATTATCTGTGTGGCCACCAGTCATTTGTGGAATTTAGGGATAAGAAGTCAAAACACCGTAGAGTGAAACAGGGAGTTCCCCAAGGCGGTGTGATATCTCCGGCTCTGTTTAACCTCTACCTATCCTCCATCCCACCTCCTCCAGACGGCATAGAGATCGTATCATTTGCGGACGACTGTACGATCTTGGCATCAGGCCCCCCACCCATTGATGACATCTGCGATAGGTTGAACGTCTACCTCAACGAGCTTGCCTCATATTTCGCTGCAAGAAATCTGAAGATATCCGCCACCAAATCTTCAGCCACACTGTTCACTACAAATACGCGTGAGGTGAATTCTGAGCTGACTGTGATGGTCGATGGAGAATTGATTCCGACCATCAAGTGTCCCAAAATACTTGGCGTCACATTTGACAGCTCCTACACTTTCTCCCCACATGCCACAGCAATCTGCAATAAAGTCAAAAGTAGAAACAAGGTCCTCAAGCCACTCGCTGGCAGCACTTGGGGTGCAGACAAAGAAACCTTGTTGACCACGTACAAAGCAATTGGCCGGTCTGTGGTAAGTTATGCAGCGCCAGTGTGGTCACGTCAGCTTTGTGACACGCAGTGGAATAATATTCAGATCTGTCAGAATGCCGCCCTCCGAACTGCGACGGGCTGCCTCCTCAGTTTTCATGTGGACCACCTCCATCAGGAAACAAAGATCCTACCAGTGCGAAGACATAACTACATGCTGTCTAAGCAATACCTTTTGGGCTGTTATCGCAGAAACCATCCAAATCATCATCTTGTGGATAGATACCCACCGCCCAGAAGCCTTAAGGTAGATCTACATGATCTAGAGCGTGAGGTCCAGCGCTACAAGAGAGAACCTCTAGATCAAGCGGCATATCAAGCGGGTCTGAACGACATTCATGCAGACACGGTAGCAGACGCGTTAACTGGCTACCGGGTGAATGTAGTCCTTGGAGAACGACCGCCACCCATTGCACCCGAAGAAATCGACCTCCCCCGGCAAACCAGAGTGATTCTGGCTCAATTACGTTCCGGCAGATGCAGCCGCCTCAATTCTCACAGAGCTAGGATTGATGCCGACGTGCAAGATGTATGTCCCGACTGTAACCAGGGACCGCACGATACACGTCACCTGTTTAACTGCCCGGCCAGACCCACTCGACTCAGACCCAGATCCCTGTGGACGCACTCCATCTTAGTCGCGGAGTTCCTGGGTCTTGACACTCAACAGAATCAAGCAGACGAAAGATAGTACACAATAAACTGCTACAACAACAACAACAACTAATAACAACAACACATCATCATCTGAACCTGTTCCTATGCAAATGAATGAGGATGTTTCACTCACTAGAATGGAGCTCAGACCACGAGAGGGAGGTAGAGTTGTAAAGAAATAACTCAATTACAATTTTCTATGTATTTTCAATATAAAATCATTTATTTATTATCAGCTTTAGGAGGAGCATATAGAGTATTAATTGTTAAGTACCACTCTAATACACAATTATACATTGTACATAAATCTTAACATTCTAACATCTTAACACTCTCTCTCATATCTGTTGTCATAAGTTGATGTATCTCATAGACACATACACACATACACCTGTTTATACATATATTTAGTACTAAGCTCTCATTAGTAGTTCTTGCAGCTTTGATTTGCAATAAAGAAGACAGTAAGCATTTGAATACTTACAAGGCCGCTTGTTTCTCTTAACATAATAGTGTAATACACTACACTTAGCACAGTTGTTGGATATCATAACAAAACACATCGTGCAAAATCTCATTCCAATCGGGTAAGAATTGCGCATTCTAGAGGTTCAAGAAGTCAAGACCCAAAATCGGTTTATATGGCAGCTATATCAAATCATGGACCGATATGGCCCATTTACAATCCGAACCGACCTACACCAATAAGAAGTATTTGTGCAAAATTTCAAGCGGCTAGCTTTACTCCTTCGGAAGTTAGCGTGCTTTCGACAGACAGACGGACGGACATGGCTAGATCGATATAAAATGTCACGACGATCAAGAATATATATGCTTTATGGGGTCTCAGACGAATATTTCGAGTAGTTACAAACAGAATGACGAAATTAGTATACCCCCCACCCTATGGTGGAGGGTATAAAAATTTGATCAAAGTAACTGGGGGGCCGCCCAAAACCCAAAACCCCCTAAAATAGGGTTTTTGGACGACCATGACAATATGGGACTCAAAAGAAAGGTATTCGGGAGTAGATTGCGAAAATGTCAGGAAGTAGAAATAGGCTTTATAATTTGTTGATTTCCGAAGGGGGCGGACCCTTCGCCGTTACCCAAAAATACCACCCAAAATCAAAAGTGGTCAGTCCTCTACGGGACAATACGGGAATCAAGTGAAAGGTATTTTATTAAAATTTGGGTCTAAGTACCCATCGGGCTGCCCAACCTCAAAGTTCCCCCAAATAGACATATTTGATGTTCATTTCACTATGGGCCTCAAATGAACACCTGATAGAAGATTGCGAATCTGGCATACAAAATCATATCGAAGTATAGGGGGTCACCCTATCCCCAAAAACGCCTTAAGTGGACATATGACCCATCATGACTATATGGGACACGGTTTTTATACCCACCACCGAAGGATGGGGGTATATTCATTTTGTCATTCCGTTTGCAATACATCGAAATATTAATTTCCGACCCTATTAAGTATATATATTATTGTTTTTTTGTTTTGTTGATGGGCTTTTTTGGTCAGGTTGAGGATTTTTTAAATAAAACAAATCGTTTTCATTTTTTCTCTCGACGTTTCGTTGGTTATTTTTTCCAACTTCATCAGGACAGAGTTTATTGAAGTTCCTGTTTAAAGTATTCTTGTATAAAGTATATGTTTTGTATTGCTTAGTTTTTTCATTTAGACTTACGATTAATTTTACATCTTCGTTGAATTACTTATATTACTATAAAAACTGGACACCACGACACAGAAAATATAATAATATAAATAATTGCACTTTGAGGGAAGTATATAAAGTCTAAACTTATTACTAATATCACAGAACAGTCGTTTTTCAAGTTATTGCAATGGAATACTGCAGCTTAGTGTTGTCTTTGTCTTCTTTGGTGTTTATCGACTCTTTAAGTCTTTGTTGAATCCGTAGGCTCTCTAATGTGTATCGCTTGTTCTCTATTTTCTCTCTGTCAAGTACTCTTACTGTCTTAAAGTTTGCCGCATGTCCGCTCTCTTTTATATGTTGTGCTAGTGCTGTCGATTGTCTCCCTTTTCTTATGTCGGCTTCGTGCTCAGCCAACCTAGTGCCTAGTGTGCGTCTGGTGGTTCCCACATATTTTTTGTTGCATTTTTCTTGTTGATCTCCATCACACGTAATTTCGTATACGACGTCGTATACTGTGTATAATGTGTATATAGAGAACAAGCGATACACATTAGAGAGCCTACGGATTCAACAAAGACTTAAAGAGTCGATAAACACCAAAGAAGACAAAGACAACACTAAGCTGCAGTATTCCATTGCAATAACTTGAAAAACGACTGTTCTGTGATATTAGTAATAAGTTTAGACTTTATATACTTCCCTCAAAGTGCAATTATTTATATTATTATATTTTCTGTGTCGTGGTGTCCAGTTTTTATAGTAATATAAGTAATTCAACGAAGATGTAAAATTAATCGTAAGTCTAAATGAAAAAACTAAGCAATACAAAACATATACTTTATACAAGAATACTTTAAACAGGAACTTCAATAAACTCTGTCCTGATGAAGTTGGAAAAAATAACCAACGAAACGTCGAGAGAAAAAATGAAAACGATTTGTTTTATTTAAAAAATCCTCAACCTGACCAAAAAAGCCCATCAACAAAACAAAAAAACATTAAATATTCACATTGGTCATCAAAAACACAAAAACAAAATATATATTATTGATCAGCATAAAAATCTAAGACGATCTAGTCATGTCCGTCTGTCTGTTGAAATCACGCTACAGTCTTCAAAAATAGAGATATTGAGCTGAAATTTTGCACGGATTCTTTGTTTGTCTATAAGCAGGTTAAGTTCGAAGATAGGCTATATCGGACTATATGTCGATATAGCTCCCATATAGACCGATCCGCCGATTTAGGGTCTTAGGCCAATAAAAGTCACATTTATTATCCGATATTGCTGAAATTTGTGACAGTGAGTTGTGTTAGGCCCTTCAATATCCTTTATCAAGTTGGCCTAGATCGGTCCAGATTTGGATATAGCTGCCATATGGACCGATCCTCTGATTTAGGGTCTTAGGCCCATAAAAGCCACATTTATTATCCAATTTTGCTGAAATTTGGGACAGTGAGTTAAGTTATGCCCCATGACATACTTCTGTATTATGGCACAGATCAGTCCAGATGTGGATATAGCTGCCATATAGACCAATCTCTCGGTTTTAGGTTTTAGGGCCATAAAAAGCGGATTTATTGTCCGATGTCGCCGCAATTTGGGACAGTGAGTTGTGTTAGGCCCTTCGACATCCTTCCTCAATTTGCCTCAGATCGGTCCAGATTTGTATATCTTACTATCTTACTCATTTACCTCTTTTAATTAAGTTGTTCAACTTTTTTTAGGATGAGTTAACGATTTTCATGTTTTTTTAACACTCTTATAAAACAAGGTTTTTTTCCAAAACTAATTTGTCAACTCACTCCCTAGATAATAGCTACTAACCGAACCCGTGCACAGCTGACTGCCAACTTATCAGCTGTAAGCTTAAACAACACATGAGACTATCTTTTTGCGAAAGAATCAAAGAAAAATATGTAAAATAGCTGTACTTAGACGCCCATAAACACAATATTGCATATACGCAACATCGGGCATGAGAGGATTAAGAATGCTTTTATGATTAAGGTTATAATAAAAAGTACTCGCCGTCGTACGAAAAGTGTATTTACAGGAGTACATATGGCAACCAAATGTCTGCAAATAAAAATGGCTTTTACTTAATTAATTTTTGTTTGATTAAAAAAGACAATGACGTTTCATTCAGAAACGAATTAAAAATTCTTTAAATACTTTGAAATGGCAACAATTTTCTTAAGTTAAAAAGTACAACAACGTTGAGTAGACTTCGAAATCAACTTTTCTATGATTTCTACTTTTTATACCCTCCACCATAAGATGGGGGGTATACTAATTTCGTCATTCTGTTTGTAACTACTCGAAATATTCGTCTGAGACCCCATAAAGTATATATATTCTTGATCGTCGTGACATTTTATGTCGATCTAGCCATGTCCGTCCGTCTGTCCGTCCGTCCGTCCGTCCGTCCGTCCGTCCGTCCGTCCGTCCGTCCGTCCGTCCGTCCGTCTGTCTGTCGAAAGCACGCTAACTTCCGAAGGAGTAAAGCTAGCCGCTTGAAATTTTGCACAAATACTTCTTATTAGTGTAGGTCGGTTGGTATTGTAAATGGGCCATATCGGTCCATGTTTTGATATAGCTGCCATATAAACCGATCTTGGGTCTTGACTTCTTGAGCCTGTAGAGTGCGCAATTCTTATCCGATTGGAACGAAATTTTGCATGACGTGTTTTGCTATGATATCCAACAACTGTGCCAAGTATGGTTCAAATCGGTCCATAACCTGATATAGCTGCCATATAAACCGATCTTGGGTCTTGACTTCTTGAGCCTCTAGCGTGCGCAATTCTTATCCGATTGAAATGAAATTTTGCACGACGTCTTTTCTTATTATATCCAACAATAGTGCCAAGTATGGTTCAAATCGGTCCATAACCTGATATAGCTACCATATAAACCGATCTTGGGTCTTGACTTCTTGAGCCTCTAGAGTGCGCAATTCTTATCCGATTGGAATGGAATTTCGCACGACGTGTTTTGTTATGATACCCAACAACTGTGCCAAGTATGGTTCTAATCGGTCCATAACCTGATATAGCTACCATATAAACCGATCTTGGGTCTTGACTTCTTGACCCCTAGAGGTCGCAATTATTATCCGATATGCCTGAAATTTTGTACGACGGATCCTCTCATGACCATCAACAAACGTGTTTATTATGGTCTGAATCGGTCTATAGCCCGATACAGATCCCATATAAATCGTTCTCTCTATTTTACTTCGGGAGCCCCAATGGGCGCAATTCTTAACGCAACATATAATTTAATTTTGGTCCGAACCGGACCATATCTTGATATCGTTTTAATAGCAGAGTAACTCTTTTCTTATATCCTTTTTTGCCTAAGAAGAGATGCCGGAAAAAGAACTTGACAAATGCGATCCATGGTGGACGGTATATAAGATTCGGCCCGGCCGAACTTAGCACGCTTTTACTTGTTTATCATGTTTTCATATGTGAATGTGTGTTTTGTATTTTATCTGCGTGTGGGCTTGAGTAACAAGATGACAATAAACGGGAGAATCGTTAATGCCACCACAATCACTAATGGGTAGATGCCTTAAGTCCTTGCCCGGGAGTCCTCTGTACAGAAATTGAATGTTTTGGCAACGACGCAACAATAAAGCGCACGCAGGAATAGTAGGGGCAGGGGATTTGAATCTTTGACATTTGTCCGCCATTAGAAAATCGATGTCGTTCGTTATATTCTTTGTCAAATCATCCATCGCATCAGAACGTTTCACATAACATTCTTCAAACATGAAAACATAGATAAGAAAACATTCCGCAAGGAAAAAGTTTCTTAATTGTTGGTGTTTGTCAATTTCAATAATGTGGTTGCTTTCAAATCGCTTTATTTTTATTATTCTATTGGCATTTACAGCTTAAATGTGGTTCACTGACATTTTAGTATAAGTTTTGATATGGATTCTGTACGAATCCACATTAGATATCAAGAGACTTTTTTTGTCTAAGTAAAACTTAGCCTCAAGAAATGAATGATAGTATCAAATATAAAATGTTTTAAATTTGTATGTGTCTAATGCTCAAATTTAAGAATAGTAAGTTCACGAATGTTGTCCCTTCCCAACCACAGCACATTGATATAAAAACTGTACTTGGTTGATTGAATTTGGTGGCCAATTGTGATCGCCTGATCCAGAAATAATAGGGCCCTGAAACTTTTCCCATAAAAGAGCGATGTTTTCGTTGCTTGGCATGTAGCGTTGTCTACGCTGATATACGAGGATTGTATTATGTAGTCAACAAGTAAAAGCGTGCTAAGTTCGGCCGGGCCGAATCTTATATACCCTCCACCATGGATCGCATTTGTCAAGTTCTTTTCCCGGCATCTCTTCTTAGGCAAAAAAGGATATAAGAAAAGATTTGCTCTGCTTTTAGAGCGATATCAAGATATGGTCCGTTTCGGACCACAATTAAATTATATGTTGGAGACCTGTGTAAAATTTCAGCCAATTCGAATAAGAATTGTGCTCATTGGGGGCTCAAGAAGTTAAATAGAGAGAACGATTTATATGGGAGCTGTATCGGGCAATAGACCGATTCACACCATAATAAACACGTTTGTTGATGGTCATGAAAGGATCCGTGGTAAAAAATTTCAGGCATTTCGGATAATAATTGCGACCTCTAGGGATCAAGAAGTCAAGATCCCAGATCGGTTTATATGGCAGCTATGTCAGGTTATTGACCGATTTGAACGTTATTTGACACAGTTGTTAAAAGTAAGAATAAAATACGTCATGCAAAATTTCAGCCAAATCGGATAGGAATTGGGCCCTCTAGAAGCTCAAGAAGTAAAATCCCCAGATCTGTTTATATGACAGCTATATCAGGTTATGGACCGATTTGAACCATACTTGGCACAGTTGTTGGATGTCATAACAAAATACTACGTGCCAAAATCATTTAAATCGGATAAGAATTGCGCACTCTAGAGGCTCAAGAATTCAAGACCCAAGATCGGTTTATATGGCAGCTATATCAAAACATGGACCGATATGAACCATACTTGCTAAAATTGTTGGATATCATAACAAAACACGTCGTGCAAAATTTCATTCCAATCGGATAAGAATTGCGCCCTCTAGAGGCTCAAGAAGTCAAGACCCAAGATCGGTTTATATGGCAGCTATATCAGGTTATAGACCGATTTGAACCATACTTGGCACAGTTATTGGATATCATAACAAAACACGTGGTGCAAAATTTCATTCCAATCGGATAAGAATTGCGCTCTTTAGAGGCTCAAGAAGTCAAGACCCAAGATCGGTTTATATGGCAGCTATATCAGGTTATATACCGATTTGAACCATACTTGGCACAGTTGTTGGATATCATAACGAATCACGTAGTGCAAAATTTCATTCTGATCGGATAAGAATTGCGCACTCTAGAGGCTCAAGAATTCAAGACCCAAGATCGGTTTATATGGCAGCTATATCAAAACATGGACCGATTTGAACCATACGTAGCACAGTTGTTGGGTATCATAACAAAACACGTGGTGCAAAATTTCATTCCAATCGGATAAGAATTGCGCTCTCTAGAGGCTCAAGAAGTCAAGACCCAAGATCGGTTTATATGGCAGCTATATCAGGTTATATACCGATTTGAACCATACTTGGCACAGTTGTTGGATATCATAACAAAACACGTCGTGCAAAATTTCATTCCAATCGGATAAGAATTGCGCACTCTAGAGGCTCAAGAAGTCAAGACCCAAGATCGGTTTATATGGCAGCTATATCAAAACATGGACCGATATGGCCCATTTACAATACCAACCGACCTACACTAATAAGAAGTATTTGTGCAAAATTTCAAGCGGCTAGCTCTACTCCTTTGGAAGTTAGCGTGCTTTCGACAGACAGACGGACGGACGGACGGACGGACGGACGGACGGACGGACGGACGGACGGACGGACGGACGGACGGACGGACGGACGGACGGACGGACGGACGGACGGACGGACGGACGGACGGACGGACGGACGGACAGACGGACGGACATGGCTAGATCGACATAAAATTTCACGACGATCAAGAATATATATACTTTATGGGGTCTCAGACGAATATTTCGAGTAGTTACAAACAGAATGACGAAATTAGTATACCCCCCATCTTATGGTGGAGGGTATAAAAATATACTCAAAGTTACCATCAAAATGTTATTACGACTTATGAAATTGTTCTCTTATCTAATGAACATTTTCTAAAACTACTGAAACAAATACCATAACCAAGGAAATTGCAAATAGTTCATATACTTGAAGTAGGCATGAAAATTTCGTAAAATTTTTCATTACCACCAGCTAAAAAATTAAACACGGGTTCAAAAATGCTACAGGTAAGGAAAATTATATCCTTAATTGAAATTCATGATATACCAAAAAAATTTTGCATGTAAAAAATAATTTTGCAAATTTTGACCTAATTTTCACCATTCATTTTGAGAGCTTATCAGTATGAAGTCCATTACGTTGTACTACTTTAATATACAAATTTTCAGTTGGTGTGGAGTAAAAAGTTATACATAATCCTCTAAATGTAACAGCTTGTTAAAGACATACTCAAACAGTTTTTTATACCCTCCACCATAAGATGGGGGGTATACTAATTTCGTCATTCTGTTTGTAACTACTCGAAATATTCGTCTGAGACCCCATAAAGTATATATATTCTTGATCGTCGTGAAATTTTATGTCGATCTAGCCATGTCCGTCCGTCTGTCCGTCCGTCCGTCCGTCCGTCCGTCCGTCCGTCCGTCCGTCCGTCCGTCCGTCTGTCTGTCGAAAGCACGCTAACTTCCAAAGGAGTAGAGCTAGCCGCTTGAAATTTTGCACAAATACTTCTTATTAGTGTAGGTCGGTTGGTATTGTAAATGGGCCATATCGGTCCATGTTTTGATATAGCTGCCATATAAACCGATCTTGGGTCTTGACTTCTTGAGCCTCTAGAGTGCGCAATTCTTATCCGATTGGAATGAAATTTTGCACGACGTGTTTTGTTATGATATCCAACAACTGTGCCAAGTATGGTTCAAATCGGTATATAACCTGATATAGCTGCCATATAAACCGATCTTGGGTCTTGACTTCTTGAGCCTCTAGAGAGCGCAATTCTTATCCGATTGGAATGAAATTTTGCACCACGTGTTTTGTTATGATACCCAACAACTGTGCTACGTATGGTTCAAATCGGTCCATGTTTTGATATAGCTGCCATATAAACCGATCTTGGGTCTTGAATTCTTGAGCCTCTAGAGTGCGCAATTCTTATCCGATCAGAATGAAATTTTGCACTACGTGATTCGTTATGATATCCAACAACTGTGCCAAGTATGGTTCAAATCGGTATATAACCTGATATAGCTGCCATATAAACCGATCTTGGGTCTTGACTTCTTGAGCCTCTAAAGAGCGCAATTCTTATCCGATTGGAATGAAATTTTGCACCACGTGTTTTGTTATGATATCCAATAACTGTGCCAAGTATGGTTCAAATCGGTCTATAACCTGATATAGCTGCCATATAAACCGATCTTGGGTCTTGACTTCTTGAGCCTCTAGAGGGCGCAATTCTTATCCGATTGGAATGAAATTTTGCACGACGTGTTTTGTTATGATATCCAACAATTTTAGCAAGTATGGTTCATATCGGTCCATGTTTTGATATAGCTGCCATATAAACCGATCTTGGGTCTTGAATTCTTGAGCCTCTAGAGTGCGCAATTCTTATCCGATTTAAATGATTTTGGCACGTAGTATTTTGTTATGACATCCAACAACTGTGCCAAGTATGGTTCAAATCGGTCCATAACCTGATATAGCTGTCATATAAACAGATCTGGGGATTTTACTTCTTGAGCTTCTAGAGGGCCCAATTCCTATCCGATTTGGCTGAAATTTTGCATGACGTATTTTATTCTTACTTTTAACAACTGTGTCAAATAACGTTCAAATCGGTCAATAACCTGACATAGCTGCCATATAAACCGATCTGGGATCTTGACTTCTTGATCCCTAGAGGTCGCAATTATTATCCGAAATGCCTGAAATTTTTTACCACGGATCCTTTCATGACCATCAACAAACGTGTTTATTATGGTGTGAATCGGTCTATTGCCCGATACAGCTCCCATATAAATCGTTCTCTCTATTTAACTTCTTGAGCCCCCAATGAGCACAATTCTTATTCGAATTGGCTGAAATTTTACACAGGTCTCCAACATATAATTTAATTGTGGTCCGAAACGGACCATATCTTGATATCGCTCTAAAAGCAGAGCAAATCTTTTCTTATATCCTTTTTTGCCTAAGAAGAGATGCCGGGAAAAGAACTTGACAAATGCGATCCATGGTGGAGGGTATATAAGATTCGGCCCGGCCGAACTTAGCACGCTTTTACTTGTTTTTTTATACCCACCACCGAACCCCTATAAAGTATTTTATATTTTATTATTACTTTAAAACTAGAGATATTGAGCTGAAACTTTGCACAGATTCTTTTTTATACCCTCCACCATAAGATGGGGGGTATACTAATTTCGTCATTCTGTTTGTAACTACTCGAAATATTCGTCTGAGACCCCATAAAGTATATATATTCTTGATCGTCGTGAAATTTTATTTCGATCTAGCCATGTCCGTCCGTCTGACATTTTACACAGGCCTCCGTCTGTCTGTCGAAAGCACTCTAACTTCCGAAGGAGTAAAGCTAGCCGCTTGAAATTTTGCACAAATACTTCTTATTAGTGTAGGTCGGTTGGTATTGTAAATGGGCCATATCGGTCCATGTTTTGATATAGCTGCCATATAAACCGATCTTGGGTCTTGACTTCTTGAACCTCTAGAGTGCGCAATTCTTATCCGATTGGCACGAAATTTTGCACGACGTGTTTTGTTATGACATCCAACAACTGTGCCAAGTATGGTTGAAATCGGTTCATAATCTGATATAGCTGCCATATAAACCGATCTTGGCTCTTGACTTCTTGAGCCTCTAGAGTGCGCAATTCTTATCCGATTTGAATGAATTTTGGCACGACGTGTTTTGTTATGATGTCCAACAACTGTGCCAAGTATGGTTCAAATCGGTTCATAATCTGATATAGCTGCCATATAAACCGATCTTGGGTCTTGACTTCTTGAGCCTCTAGAGTGCCCAATTCTTATCCGATTTGAATGAATTTTGGCACGACGTGTTTTGTTATGATATCCAACAACTGTGCTAAATATGGTTCAAATCGGTCCATAATCTGATATAGCTGGCATATAAACCGATCTTGGGTCTTGAATTCTTGAGCCTCTAGAGTGCGCAATTCTTATCCGATTGGAATGAAATCTTGCACGACGTGTTTTGTTATGATATTCAACAACTGTGCCAAGTATGGTCCTAATCGGTCCCTAACCTGATATAGCTGCCATATAAACCGATCTTGGGTCTTGACTTCTTAAGCCTCTAGAGTGCGCAATTCTTATCCGATTACAATGAAATTTTGCACGACGTGTTTTGTTATGATATTCAACAACTGTGCCAAGTATGGTCCTAATCGGTCCATAACCTGATATAGCTGCCATATAAACCGATCTTGGGTCTTGACTTCTTAAGCCTCTAAAGTGCGCAATTCTTATCAGATTGGAATGAAATTTTGCACGACATGTTTTTTTATGATATCCAACAAGTGTGCCAAAAATGGTTCAAATCGGCTCATAAACTGATATAGCTGTCATATAAACAGATTTGGGGACTTGACTTCTTGAGCTTCTAGAGGACGCAATTCCTACCTGATTTGGCTGAAATTTTGCATGACGTTTTTTATTTTTTATTTTTTCTTTCAACCACTGTGTCAAATAAGGTTTAAATCGGTTCATAACCTGATATAGCTGCCATGTAAACCGATCTGGGATCTTGACTTCTTGAGCCTCTTGAAGTCGCAATTATTATCCGATTTGCCTGAAATTTTGTACGATGGATCCTCTCTTGACCATCAACATAAGTGTTGATTATGGTCTAAATCTGTTTATAGCCCCATACAGCTCCCATATAAATCGATCTCTCTATTTTACTTCTGGAGCCCCCAAAGGGCGCAATTCTTACTCGAATTGGCTGACATTTTACACAGGCCTCCAACATATAATTTAATTGTGGTCCAAACCGGACCATATCTTGATATCGCTCTAATAGCAGAGCAAATCTTTTCTTATATCACTTTTTGCCTAAGAAGAGATGTCGGGAAAAGAACTCGACAACTGCGCTCCATGGTGGAGGGTATATAAGATTCGGCCCGTCCGAACTTAGCACGCTTTTACTTGTTTGTTCATAAGAAGGTTAAGTTCGAAGATGGGCTACATCGGACTATATGTTTATATAGCCCCGATTTATGGTCTTAGGCCCATAAAAGCAACATTTATTATCCGATTTTGCTGAAATTTGGGACGATGAGTTGTTTTGGGCCCTTCGACATCCTTCTTTAATTTGGCCCGGGTCGGTCCAGAATTGGTTATAGCTGCCATATAGAGCGATCCTCCGATTTAGGGTCTTAGGCCCATAAAAGCCACATTTATTATCCGATTTCGCTCCTTAGCCATCCTTCTTCAATTTCACTCAGATCGGTCCAGATTTGTATATAACTGCCATATAGACCGATCTTTCGATTTAATGTTTTGGGCCCATAAAAGGTGCATCTATTGTTCGATGTTACCGAAATTTGGGACAGAGAGTTACGTTAAGCTTCTCCACATATTTCTGCCTTTTGGTCTAGATCGATCAAGATTTGCATATAGCTGCCACATAGACCGATATCTTGATTTAAAGTCATGGCCTCGAAAAAGGCGCATTTATAATCCGATTTAACTGGAATTTGACACATTGACTTATGTTAGGCTTTTCGACATCCATGTTGAATATGGTTCAGATCGGTTTATTTTTAGATATAGCTACTTAAAAGACCAGTATTTTGTTGTACACAATTGAACAATGACTTGTACTTATTAGTATTTGGTCCAAATCAGATCGCATTTCGATATAACTGCTATGGGACATAAGGTATTCAATTTTCACCGGATTTTGATGAAAGGTGGTTTACATATATACCCGAGGTGGTGGGTATCCAAAGTTCGGCCCGTCAGAACTTAACGTCTTTTTACTTGCTTACTTTTTTTTATAAGTTTCCATTAGCGAATTCAGTTTTCAGGAATTTAATGAATTAAGTGTTATGGTGCCAAATGACTATCACAATAACCTCAATCAATATAAAAATACTAGCTGACCCGGGCCCGCTCCGCTGCACCTTCTTTTACTTTATATGGAACAAAACTTTCCTTAGAATTTTTATTTTCCACAATTAAAGATCTTTTAGTGAAATACCATGCTACGAAAATAGTATATCGCTTGACTAACAGTTTAACAATATAAGTGCCATTATCTGAATCCCATATGATCTTTATTGGTCTACGAATTTAAGTTTGGATGTAAGGTATACTCCATTCTTAAAATACATCATTTCAGCCCGATATTCTCATGATGTCTGATTTAGTGGTGTTTTCGGGGGAGTGGTGGTCCCCCAAATACTTGGCCCTGAAAAAATATCAGCATCGTGTTCTTCTCTCAATTACCATTTATTTAAACCCCATATTGCCATTAGCTTAAGAGGAGTTACAGGATGAGGCGTCCCCCAAACACATGGCCCCATAATAGGTTATCAAATTCTTTTTCTAATCTCAAATACCTTTCATTTGAGTCAAATATTGGCATGGTCGAAACATTTTTTCCCTTTGGGGGTGTTTTGGGAAAGGGTGATGCCCTAAATACATGGTCCTACATTTGGATATCAAATTCGTATTCTACTCCCAAATACCTTTATTTGAGCCCCATATTGCGATGGTTAGTAACAAATTGCTGTTTGTGGAGTATTTTGGATATCAATTCTTGCAAAAATGGGTATCAATTCTTGCTCTACCCCCCAATACCTTTCAGTTAAGCTCCACATTGACATGGTGGGTAAATATGCCCGATTTAAGGGTGTTTTGGCGATTGGGTTGGTCCCCCAAACACTAAGCCCGGAAAATATATCACTACTCTATTCTCATATATCTATATATCATTTATTTGAACCCCATATTGTCATTGCCCTCAAAATTGGATATCAAATTCGTTTTCTAATCTCATTTAAACTCCTTATTGCAAAAGTCAGCAAATATGTCCCGTTTGGGGTATTGGCCCTAAAAACTATGAATATTTAGTTAAACTCTCTTTTTATACCCTCCACCATAAGATGGGGGGTATACTAATTTCGTCATTCTGTTTGTAACTACTCGAAATATTCGTCTGAGACCCCATAAAGTATATATATTCTTGATCGTCGTGAAATTTTATTTCGATCTAGCCATGTCCGTCCGTCTGTCCGTCCGTCCGTCCGTCTGTCTGTCGAAAGCACGCTAACTTCCGAAGGAGTAAAGCTAGCCGCTTGAAATTTTGCACAAATACTTCTTATTAGTGTAGGTCGGTTGGTATTGTAAATGGGCCATATCGGTCCATGTTTTGATATAGCTGCCATATAAACCGATCTTGGGTCTTGACTTCTTGAACATCTAGAGTGCGCAATTCTTATCCGATTGGCACGAAATTTTGCACGACGTGTTTTGTTATGACATCCAACAACTGTGCCAAGTATGGTTGAAATCGGTTCATAATCTGATATAGCTGCCATATAAACCGATCTTGGCTCTTGACTTCTTGAGCCTCTAGAGTGCGCAATTCTTATCCGATTTGAATGAATTTTGGCACGACGTGTTTTGTTATGATGTCCAACAACTGTGCCAAGTATGGTTCAAATCGGTTCATAATCTGATATAGCTGCCATATAAACCGATCTTGGGTCTTGACTTCTTGAGCCTCTAGAGTGCCCAATTCTTATCCGATTTGAATGAATTTTGGCACGACGTGTTTTGTTATGATATCCAACAACTGTGCTAAATATGGTTCAAATCGGTCCATAATCTGATATAGCTGGCATATAAACCGATCTTGGGTCTTGAATTCTTGAGCCTCTAGAGTGCGCAATTCTTATCCGATTGGAATGAAATCTTGCACGACGTGTTTTGTTATGATATTCAACAACTGTGCCAAGTATGGTCCTAATCGGTCTATAACCTGATATAGCTGCCATATAAACCGATCTTGGGTCTTGACTTCTTAAGCCTCTAGAGTGCGCAATTCTTATCCGATTACAATGAAATTTTGCACGACGTGTTTTGTTATGATATTCAACAACTGTGCCAAGTATGGTCCTAATCGGTCCATAACCTGATATAGCTGCCATATAAACCGATCTTGGGTCTTGACTTCTTAAGCCTCTAAAGTGCGCAATTCTTATCAGATTGGAATGAAATTTTGCACGACATGTTTTTTTATGATATCCAACAAGTGTGCCAAAAATGGTTCAAATCGGCTCATAAACTGATATAGCTGTCATATAAACAGATTTGTGGACTTGAATTCTTGAGCTTCTAGAGGACGCAATTCCTACCTGATTTGGCTGAAATTTTGCATGACGTTTTTTATTTTTTATTTTTTCTTTCAACCACTGTGTCAAATAAGGTTTAAATCGGTTCATAACCTGATATAGCTGCCATGTAAACCGATCTGGGATCTTGACTTCTTGAGCCTCTTGAAGTCGCAATTATTATCGGATTTGCCTGAAATTTTGTACGATGGATCCTCTCTTGACCATCAACATAAGTGTTGATTATGGTCTAAATCTGTTTATAGCCCCATACAGCTCCCATATAAATCGATCTCTCTATTTTACTTCTGGAGCCCCCAAAGGGCGCAATTCTTACTCGAATTGGCTGACATTTTACACAGGCCTCCAACATATAATTTAATTGTGGTCCAAACCGGACCATATCTTGATATCGCTCTAATAGCAGAGCAAATCTTTTCTTATATCACTTTTTGCCTAAGAAGAGATGTCGGGAAAAGAACTCGACAACTGCGCTCCATGGTGGAGGGTATATAAGATTCGGCCCGGCCGAACTTAGCACGCTTTTACTTGTTTTCTATTTGGAGGTTATTATGGTGGTGAGACGTCCCTTAAACAGTTAGTCCCTAATGTTGATATCAGATACGTGGTCTACTCCCAAATACCTTTAATTTGAGCCTCATATTTCCATAGTCGGCAAACATGACCGGCTTAAGGGTGTTTTGGTGGATGGGCGGCCTCTCAGTGACTTGGCCTTGAATGTATATATCAGATTCGTGTTCTATTCTAAAAAGCCTCTTATTTGACAACCAAATACTTACGATTTGGGTGGTGTTGTGGGGGTGGGGTGGCCTGATAGACACTTTTCCCGAATATAGATATCAAATTCGTGCTTTACTCCCAAAGAGCTTTCATTTGAGCCCCATATTGCTATGATCGTAAATTTGTCCCCTTTGGGGGATGTTTCAGAGAGAGGCGGCTTGGTCCCATATTTGGATATCAGATTCAAATTCTACACTCAAATACTTTAAGTCCCATATTCCCATGGTCAGTAAATAAGTCCTGTCTGGGGAAGGGGTGGACACCCAGAAACGTGGTTCCAGATTTAGATATAAGATTCGTATTTTTCTCGTTAATACATTTTATTTGAGTCCCATATTGCAAAGGTCGTAAATATGTACGATTTAGGGGTGTTTTCGGGGTTGGGTGGTCCCCCTAACACTTGGTCCGACAATTGGATATCAGATACGTTTACTTATCCTAAATACTTTCCTTTTTTTATACCCTCCACCATAGGATGGTAGGTATACTATTTTCGTCCTTCTGTTTGTAACTATTCGAAATATTCATCTGAGACCCCATAAAGTATATATATTCTTGATCGTCGCGACATTTTATGTCGATCTAGCCATGTCCGTCCGTCCGTCTGTCGAAAGCACGCTAACTTCCGAAGGAGTAAAGCTAGCCGCTTGAAATTTTGCACAAATACTTCTTATTAGTGTAGGTCGGTTGGTATTGTAAATGGGCCACATCGGTCCATGGTTTGATATAGCTGCCATATAAACCGATCTTGGGTCTTGATTTCTTGAGCCTCTAGAGTGCGCAATTCTTATCCGATTTGAATGAAATTTTGCACGACGTGTTCTGTTATGATATCCAACAACTGTGCCAAGTATGGTTCAAATCGGTCCATAACCTGATATAGCTGTCATATAAACCGATCTTGGGTCTTGACTTCTTGAGCCTCTATCCGATTTGAATGAAATTTTGCACGAAGTATTTTGTTAAGATATCCAGCAACTGTGCCAAGTACGGTTTAAATCGTTCCATAACCTGATATAGCTGCCATATAAACCGATCTTGGGTCTTGACTTCTTGAGCCTCTAGAGGGCGTAATTCTTATCCGATTTGAATGAATTTTGGCACGAAGTATGTTGTTATGATATCCAATAACTGTGCCAAGTATAGTTCAAATCGGTCCCTAACCCGATATAGCTGTCATATAAGCCGATCTTGGGTCTTGACTTCTTGAGCTTCTAGAGGGCGCAATTCTACCCGATTTGGCTGAAATTTTGCGTGACGTATTTTATTCTTACTTTCAACAACTGTGTCAAATAAGGTTCAAATCCATTCATAACCTGATATAGCTGCCATATAAACCGATCTGGGATATTGACTTCTTGAGCCTCTAGAGGTCGCAATTATTATCCGATTGCAGAGCAAATCTTTTCTTATATCATTTTTTGCCTAAGAAGAAATGCCGGGAAAAGAACTCGTCAAATGCGATCCATGGTGGTGGGTATAAAAGATTCGGCCCGGCCGAACTTAGCACGCTTTTACTTGTTTTTTTTTTTTTTTTTTTTTTTGTTTCATTTAAGTCTTTAGATAATGAATACCCTTACAGACTAATAACAATATATTTACAAATGTATTAACCGAAGAATTTAAAAATAATATAATTGTCCTTTTGAAAATTTCTCGATTCTCAAATGGATCTATTATATCTTTCAGTTGATTAAATTGATAACATAAGTGCCGAAAAGGATCTTATTGGCATAGTTGGTTTTATAATATGAAATTTTCAAAAGATCAAAATATCTGGTAGGCTGATAGGAACGTTAAAGAAAATTCGACTCAAAAGAAAGCAGGAATCTATTTAGCCATGAATTAATTTAGTCAAGAACGTAGTGTGTAGCATGGTTCTACGACTTTTTAATGTAGAAAGCTTTATAAGATTTAATCGGTACTCATACGAAGGTAATAAACTTCTGTCCCACCCATTTCGATGGAGACAAAATAGTAGAAATTGTTTTTAAACTGATTCTATCAAATCAGAATGAATATTGTAGTACGGATCCCATACCACTGAACCGTTTTCGAGATTACTTCTAACTAGCGACGTATATAAGTTTTTCGCCACAGAGAAATCATTATGTTCTTCACTCCAGCGTTATATGAATCCAAGAGCACTACGTGCTTTGTTTACAACCATTAAGACGTGTTGACGGAAGTTCAAGCGTTGATCTAGAAGAAATCCAAGATCTTTAAAGCTATAGACTACTTCGAGTTGATTGAAACCCAAAAAGTAGCTAGTTTTAAGAGAGGTTATTTTTGAAAATGATATGTGTTTGAATTTGGAATTATTAAGTTCAATAAAGTTCTGGTTGCACCATTCGTAAAGAGTATCAAGGTCATACTGAAGATAACACTGTTCATCAGAGTCTGTCGTTGATTTGAAGATCTTTACATCATCTGCATACATCAAAATATTCGAGTGCTTTAAAGTAAAAGGGAGATCGTTTATGAACAAACAAAACAGCACAGGGCCAAGGTAACTACCCTGTGAAACACCTGAAGAGACAACAACTGATTTGGAAACTGCAGTACCAAATTGAACTCTTTGAGTACGTCCAGTCAGATATGATTAGTCAAGATGGACTGAAATCAATAAGATCTATTTTTCTTTACAGAAGGTTGTGGTTGACTTTTCCAAATGCTTTACTAAAATCGGTATATATTGTATCCGTTTCGTAGCGTTCCCTAAAGCCATCGTTGACCAAACAAGTAAATTCTAAAATATTTGTTATCGTCGATTTCGATTTCCGGAACCCATGTTGGTAGGGAGACATTATAGAAGAGACTTGATGTGAAATAGTGTCAGTCAGTATTTTCTGTAATAGCTTCGGAATAGCATTCAAAATTGAAATGCCCCTGTAATTAGATTCCTCATTGCGATTTCCGGCTTTAAATAACGGTCTTATATAAGATTGCTTCCACTATTCCGTCAGATATCCATGCTTTAATGAACTGTTGAAAAGTTTACAAAGGGGATACGAAAGTTCGAGAGCGCAATGCTTTAAAATGTTCGATGGAATTCCATCGACCGGGATTAAAAGTTATCTTCAGTGACCTTAAATTTTCAAGTACTGCGTTTTCTCCAATCCCAGCCTTGTTTCACACCAGAATTCACATCAAATGATTTTGAAAATCTGCAACCATCCCACACCTTCGTCGTCGTGTTGGCATATAGACCTTGTACGATCCTTATTATTTTCGTTGATAACCGCGTAGATGACAGTTTGTAAAAACTCTGTTTCTAGGGATTGAATCGAACGCTGTTGAAAAAGCAACACGAGATTAAATACGTTGTCAACGGTTGAATAATCTATCCTAAAACTGCCTTGAAACTCATTCAACACTTGTTCACGTGACAGCTAACATGTAATCCTATTCAAATGTATGGAGTTAAAAATTTTTGCAACTGTATCCATAAGAGACAATCCTCTATAGTTCATAACAATATTTGGATCCCCTTTCTTAAACAGACGGATTAAAATTAACTGCGTAAACGGTACAGGAATTTTTCGTGTAAATTCCTTTAAAAAACTATGTGAAACAAATTTATAAAATTCATAAGGTATGCCATCTTGTCCTGAAGATTTGTCCACCTTAAAATTTTGTACGACTCCATACAGTTGAAAATATTCAATCGGGAAATAAAAGAAAGGATCAATAATATACAGCTGACAAAAATTAAGTGATATACTGTCATCGTCGATCTGTACGATATGTTCAAAATGACATCTGAATTGTTCAGAACTAAGATTACTTCTAGGAGAGTGAACAGTATTTTTCAACGACTTCGATAACGTCCACCAGTCCTTGCTGCAACTAATAGTACCTGATTTTCGGAGGCTACTATTATAGAATTCCTGTTTCCTCTTATTACCCAATGATCTGAACTTCGGTCTTGATAAAAAGTAACATCTACAATTTATGGGACTTTCCAAAAATGTTCAGACCATTTTTGTTTCGGAACAAATAAAGCTCTATTCTCTTCTTCTACCATAGCTTGTCTTATTTTAGACACTGTGGTTAAAATCATAGCATTCACGGAGGCATTGTCCACATTGCAAGGATTATTCGATAGTGCAGATAGGATATGTTTGTATTGGGTCTTATACTTATCTTTTCAATTAATTCTATGATTAGGTATATGTCGATGCTCATTTAGGCAATTGTTTCTTTCAGCTTCGACAACTAAATGCAACGGCATAACATCTCAAAAAAGTCTGCTAATCCACCCTTAGATTTGAGACAACTTACCTTATTATAATTGTCAATGACAGAATATTTGTTCGACTAGCCGAACGTAGAATAGCGTTCCAAGCGCCTCGATCTTCTGCGCTCATTCTAGAACTATCTAACAGCACGGGTAGTATCAGTGTCTTGTAAAGTGTAGTCTTCGTCTGTCGAGAGGTGGCCTTGTATTATTCTTAGCTTTATCTCTAAACTGGTGTCATTCGTTTCGGTTACGGCGGTGCCGAGGTAGATAAAGTTACTGACTATCTCAAAGTTGTGGTTCCCAACTTTCTCCATTGTTTTTATCTCCTCGGTTGTGCAAGGCTTTTTGGGAGTTGAGACCATCCATTTCGTCTTATCTCCATTTACTACCAGACCCATTTTCACTGACTCTCTTTCGATTCTTTCAAAGGCTGCAGTTACTACCTCCGGTGACCGACCTATGATATCGATATCGTCGGCATAGGCGAGTAGCATGCATCTGCATCTCGTATAATCTTCTCCAGCAGGATATTAAAGAGGTCACACGATAGGCTGTCTTATTGTCTGAAACCTCGTTTGGTATTAAATGGTTCGGAGAGATTCTTTCCTATTCTTAATGAGGAACGCGCATCAGCGAGTGTCATCCTGCAGAGTCTTATTAATTTTGCAGGGATACCAACCTCAGACATGGCTTGAAATACCTTTGAACGTAAAGGAGTATCGAAGGCGGCTTTGTAGTCAACAAAGAGATAGTAGGTGTTGATTTTTCCTTCTCGGGTCTTTTCCAGGATTTGGCGCAGTGTGAATATCTGGTCCAGGATGGATTTACCAGGTCTAGGGCCCAATTATCTCATTGACTTTAGGTTTTAATCTTTCACACAGTACGCTCGAGAGTATCTTGTATGCGATGGGGAGGAGACTTATTCCTCTGTAGTTGGCACATTCCGTCTTGTCTCCTTTCTTGTGTACGGGACATAGTATTCTGAGGTTCCAATCATCGGGTATGCGTTCTTCTAGCCAGATAAGCTGATGCATACGCTTTTTCTGAGCCTTTTCAGGGTGTCGCCTCCGGTCTTAAATAGTTCAGCGAGTGACCCGTCGGCTCCTGCTGCCTTGTTGTTCTTTAGTCGGGTCACTGCTACTTTTATACTATCATCAGGGATTGGTTCTGCGGTTGGTTAAAATGTTCTTTCCATATCCTCAGCATGTTGTCTGTGTCAGTTACCAGATTTCCTTCTTTGTCTCTGCAGGAGGATGTGCCTGCACCAAAGCCATCGGTTTGGTGTTTAATTCTTTGGTAGAATTTCCGGACTTCATTCTGACTCCTGTACATCTCAATTCGCTCGCACTCACGTCTTTCCATTTCCTTTTTATTTCTTCGGAATAGACGTTTCTTCTCTCTCCTTTTCTCCCGATACCTCTCCTTGCTCTATACGCCACATTCATGGCTTCAGTAGAATCTCGACACTCTTGGTCGTACCATGGGTTTCTTGGTGGAGGCTTCCGGTACCCAAGTACGGATTGCCACTGCGCCATTATATCATCGGAACAAGGAGTGCTTTCAGGCTGATGTTGAAGAATTTGACTTTTATGGGGATTGTGGCTAGCCTCTCTTCCACCGGAGTAAAGCTGGAGACAAGGTGTTTCAGTCTCTGACTAACCACAAACCCACAACCAAATTCATGCCTCGTGTTATGGCAGCTAAAGTATAGTTCGTCACCTTTTGGTGTTGTAGTGAGGCCATTCCCAGTCCATCGCACTTCCTGTCTTGTACTTCTCTAATACATCCGCCAGCGCGTTTACTGCACTTTCTCTGTAAAGAGTGCGCACATTCCATGTGCAGATCCGCAAATCATGGTCCTATTTTCGTTTGCGTGGGTCGTCAACGTTGGGGGGGTCCGTTTTTACAATTCCTTTGTTTCTCATAGTAGTTCTCATAGTTGTCTGGGGTCGGGTTACTGGTCCAGCGCTTCAACCGATTGCACATGTATCCATCGTTGTGGCAAGCCGCTTGCTCCAAGATCCCACGCTCGCCTCCAGCCGCCCTTAACCTAGGAACAGACGCTGATGTTGGCCATTGGTTATTTGAAGGCGCCAATAACTCGCCCCGCCATCTCGGGCATCGTCGGCACTCAATATTTAATCAAAGGGGCAGTGCCACCTAACTCCTCACAGAGACTCTCCTCTCGTAAATCGCTGACTGCCCGCGGCCTCATTTGCAGCCACTCCACATAAAAACGGAGTTTTGCACCATCCGCAACCTGTGGACGCGCCTGGCAGCTCTCAGTCAAGCTTCTCGTGACAACGATGGATACCATACAAGTCGGAGCTCAAAGTTCTAGCCTGTGTGATGCTCATAGTTATCCCGTAACGGCCGGGAACAAATATAAAATCGGTTAAAACGGTGAAGCTATTAATTGTGGTGAAATCAATCCATTTATTTTTATACACTCCACCATACTAATTTCGTCATTCTGTTTGTAACTACTCAAAATATTCGTCTGAGACCCCATAAAGTATATATATTCTTGATCGAAGCGACATTATATGTCGATCTAGCCATGTCCGTCCGTCTGTCGACAGCACGCTAACTTCCGAAGGAGTAAAGCTAGCCATTAGAAATTTTGCACAAATTCATCTTATTAGGATAGGTCGGTTGGTATTGTAAATGGGCCATATCGGTCCATGTTTTGATATAGCTGCCATATAAACCGATCTTGGGTCTTGACTTCTTGAGCCTCTAGAGGGCGCAATTCTTATCCGATTGGAATGAATTTTTGCACGAAGTATTTTGTAATGATATCCAACAACTGTGCCAAGTATGGTTCAAATCGGTTCATAACCTGATATTGCTGTCTTATAAACAGGTCTTGGGACTTGACTTCTTGAGCTTCTAGAGGGCGCAATTCCTATCCGATTTGGCTGAAATTTTGCATGACGTATTTTATTCTTACTTTCAACAACTGTGTCAAATAAGGTTCAAATCGGTTCATCTGATATAGGTGCCAAATAAACCGATCTGGGATCTTGACTTCTTGAGACTCTGTAGGTCGCAATTATTATCCGATTTGCCTGAAATTCTATACAATGGATGCCCTCATGACCATCAACATACGTGTTTATTATGGTCTGAATCGGTCTATAGCCCGATGCAGCTACCATATAAATCGATCTCTCTATTTTACTTCATGAGCCCCCAAAGGGCGCAATTCTTATTTGAATTGGCTGACATTTTACACAAGTCTCCAACATATTATTTAATTTTGGTCCAAACCGGACCATATCTTGACATCGCTCTAATAGCAGAGCAAATCTTTTCTTATATCCTTTTTTGCCCTAGAAGAAATGCCGGGAATTGAACTCGACAAATGCGATCCATGGTGGAGGGTATATACGATTCGGACCGGCCGAACTTAGCACGCTTTTACTTGTTAATATTCTTTTTAAACCCGCACAGTCAGCCACCGCTTGCACGTCCAGCCCTTTTAATTTTTATAGCTTCAACCCAGCGGATATAACAATTTTTAAAGAATGTTGAGAAATACTTTGTTTTACTGTGTTCCACATGTGTTTCAAATAAGAATAAAATATCAAATTTATTAATTTAATTAAAAAAATTTCCAAAATTAATACCACTTTGAAGATTGTTTGTATTATTTTTTATTGTTATTATTCTTGGTTATTATATCAAAGCACCCATATTTAGCTCCCATATATATGCATCTCTCGATTTTCACTTTTAAGGACTTTGCTAACGCTTTTATCAATCGATCTTCTCAAAAATTTGCACTACGATTTATTATATTGGTCCTACAATATGTACGGAGTTTGATTGAAATTGTACATATCAAATATAAGGAAATTTTAAATTCGACGACCTAGCCTGCATATTCAATGTGGTGTAAGGTATCAAAAGGTCGGCTTCGTCCGACTTTAGCCCGTCCTTACTTGTTTTTTTTTTTTTTTTGGCTACGTTTTCGACTTTTTCAACGTATGCATTGTGCGTCGGAAATGTATGTTATACGTCAGTTTCCGACAGGCCATCTCTGGTGCGTAAAAAGTAACCTCTCTATAAAGACTTCGGAGATCGGGAGTCGTCAACATCGGGGAGATCCATTTTCAATCTTCTTAGTGTTTTCAAAGTCACGACGCCTCAACCCATGTTTTTATCATTGTACGGGTGAACTAGTGGCACATTTTAACGAATGTTAACGATAAGTACACTCAGAAAAATGCTTAGCGTAAAAAGGAGTGAATTTCATAATACTACTATAATAGTCCATGATATTTATCCACGATTAGTTAAAAATTCCTTAAGAGTGAGAAAATAAACGTTGTACGAATAAAACTAACTTCTCGTGAGTATGAAATAGCTTACAACTCAGATGGAGTTAGTAAAGTTCGCTAAATGATAATTTTTGAAATAAAATTTTACTAAACATTGTTAAAAGCATATCATCGTTGACAATACCTTTTCTGAAATTTATAACTGAATGAACTACTTAAAGAAATAAAGATCTTAAGTTCAATATAACTAAAACGTTCATTTCCATTCCCATTTCTTGAGTTCACTAGAACATGCTCGGAATTAAGAACAATTTAATAAACACACTTCTAATGGTGAGACATTGTGTCTTTAAATAGAACACGGCAAAGCTGAACAAAATAAGCCAGGCCTTTTTTGATGGAAAGAATTGAGAAAATGTTTTGCTTTTGTGTTGTTAGTAAATATTGAAATGGGAAAATAGTCGAAGACTCAAACAATACTGATGTGAATGAATAAGTAGAGCGTCTGCCTTATAAACAGAAGGTTTTTGGTTGAATAATCGACTGGGATAAAAGGTAAAATTTTATTTAATTTATAATAGCAATAATTCATATAAAATTTGCATTCTTCGCAATAGCTGAGCAATTGATAGCGTGGAGATGGGGGAGACAGGCGGAAATAAATGGCTTGAGTAATTAAGATGTGTCGAACTGGATGGTCTGGAGTGTTCGCAAAAGGCGATTTTTATACCCTCCACCATAGGATGGGGGCATCCTAATTTCATCATTCTGTTTGTAACACCTCGAAATAAGCGTCGGAGACCCCATAAAGTATAATGTCCTTGATCGCCATGTCGTTTTAAGTCGATCTAGCCATGTCCGTCCGTCCGTCCGTCTGTCTGTCGAAAGCACGCTAACTTTCGAAGGAGTAAACTTTTGTACAAATACTATTTATTAGTGTAGGAAGGTTGGCATTGTAAATGGGCCAAATCGGTCCATGTTTTTATATAGCTGCCATATAAACCGATCTTGGGTCTAGATTTCTTGAGATTCTAGAGGACGCAATTCTCGTCCGATTTGACTGAAATTTTGCACGTAGTGTTCTGGTATCACTTCCCACAACTGTGCTAAGTATTATTTAAATCGGTTAATAATCTGGTATAGCTCTCATATAAACCGATCTGGGATCTTGACTTCTTGAGCCAATAGAGCGCGTAATTCTCATCCGATTTGGCTGAAATGTCGCATGAGGTGTTTTGTTACGATTTCCAACAAATGTACTAAGTATCACGCAAATCGGTAAATAACCTGATATAGCTGCCATATAAACCGAACTGGGATCTTGACGTCTTGAGCCTCTAGAGGGCGCAATAATCATTCAATTTGGAAGAAATTTTGTACAACGGCTGTCTCATGACCTTCTACATACGTGTATAATATGGTCTGAATTGATCAATAGCTTGATGCAGCTTCCATATAAACCTATTTCCCGATTTTGCTTCTTGAGACCCTACAAGGAACAATTATCCGAATAATCTGAAATATTGCACAATGACTTCTACAATGTTCAGCATTCATTCATGGTCCGAATCGGACTATAATTTGATACAGCTCCAATAGCATAACAGCTCTTATTCAATATTCTTTGTTTGCCTAAAAAGAGATACAGCGCATGGTGGAAGGTATATAAGATTCGGCCCAGCCGAACTTAGCACGCTCTTACTTGCTTCAACAATTTTACTGCTGCTTATCTTATTGGGTTGCCCAAAAAGTAATTGCGGATTTTTTAAAAGAACGTAAATGCATTTTTAATAAAACTTAGAATGAACTTTAATCAAATATACTTTTTTTACACTTTTTTCTAAAGCAAGCTAAAAGTAACAGCTGATAACTGACAGAACAAAGAATGCAATTACAGAGTCACAAGCTGTGAAAAAATTTGTAACGCCGACTATATGGAAAATCCGCAATTACTTTTTGGGCAACCTATATATAAAAATCAATTTGTGTTAGTTGGTAGATTTGTTTGTTTGTGTGTTCCTTATAGACTCAGTAACGGCTGAACCGATTTTCTTGAAATTTTCACAGATGGTGCTTAATGATCCCGTGGTGAAAATAGGGTACGACATTTGTTGATATTTGAAGGGCAGGCGGATCCTCCCCCTTGCCATAATTTTCAGAAACGCCAGATCTTGGAGATGGGTGGTGCGATTAAAGCGAAATTTTGTGTGCTCTCATATAATACTCTAAAAATAAAAATTTGGTATCCAAATTTCGACTGGGGTACCTAGGGGGACCGCCCCACTCTAAAACCTACCAAACATATATTTAGGCCAATCACGACAATATGGGACTCAAATGAAAGGTATTGAGGATAAGAAAACGTATCTGATATCCAATTATCGGACCAAGTGCTAGGGGAGCCAACCCAACCCCCAAAACACCCCAAAATCGGACATATTTAACGACCATGGCAATATGGGACTCAAATGAAAGGTATTTGCGAGTAGAATACGAATATGATATCCAAATGTGGGACCAAGTTCTGGGGGTCCACCCCCTTCCCCAAATATCCTCCCAAAGGGGACTATTTACTGACCATGGGAATATGAGGCTTAAATAAATGGTATTTGAATGTCGAATTAGAATCTGATGGATGTAGAATTAGAATCTGGATCTGGAATCTGTTTGGTGGGCCGTCTCTCACCAAGAACATCCCCCAAAGGGGACAAATTTACGACCATAGCAATATGGAGCTCAAATAAAAGGTCTTTGGGAGTAAAGCACCAATTTGATATGGAAATATGGGGCTCTGATTAAAGGTAATTGGGAGAAGACCACATATCTGATATCAACATTAGGGACCAACTTTCTAGGGGACGTCCCACCACCATAACAACCCCCAGATAGGACGTATTTGCTCACCAAGACAATTTGAGTCTTAACGAGAGTGGAACTAAATATTTATACAATAGCTTTTAGGGGCAATACCCCAAACCGGACATATTTGCTGACTTTTGCAATAAGGAGTTTAAATGAGATTAGAAAACGAATTTGATATCCAATTTTAAGGCCGATGGCAATATGGGGTTCAAAAAAATGATGTATAGATATATGAGGATAGAGCACGTTGCTGATATTTTTTCCGGGCTTAGTGTTTGGGAGACTACCCCAATCCCCAAAACATCCCTAAATCGGGCATATTTACCGACCATATCAACGTGGAGCTTAAATGAAAGGTATTGGGGTGTAGAGCAAGAATTGACACCCACTTTCGGGACCAATTTTCTGGAGGTTTACCCCTTTCCCAAAACACCCCACAAACAGCAATTTTTAACTGACCATACTCAAATAAAGGTATTTGGGAGTAGAATACGAATTTGTTATCCAAATGTAGGACCACGTATTTGGGGCATCACCCCTTCTCCAAAACACCCCCCAAAGGGTAACAATTTTTCGACCATGCCAATATGTGGCTCAAATGAGAGGTATTTGAGATTAGAAAACGTATTTGATAACGTATTTTGGTGCCATGTGTTTGGGGGACGCCTCATCTACACGATGAGGGGTTTAAATAAATGGTATTTGAGAGAAGAGCATGGTGGTGATAATTTTTCAAGGCCAAGTGTCTGAGGGACCACCTCACCCCCGAAAACAACACTAAATCAGACATCATGAGAATATCGGGCTGAAATGAAGTATTTTAAGAATGGAGTACACCTTACATCCAAACTTAAATTAGTAGACCAATAAAGTTATGGGATTCAGACTGTTAGTCAAGCGATATATTATTTTCGTAGCATGGTATTTTACTAAAAGCTCTTTAATTGTCGAATATATATATTCCAAGGAAACTTTTGTTCCATATAAAGTAAAAGAAGGCGCAGCGGAGCGGGCCCGGGTCAGCTAGTTGAATATATTTTAACTTGCAATCTGGCGATTTGTAATAAAGGTTATAAACCGACCTTTATTACCAGGAACAGGCAGGAGGTACTAGATATTACATTTGTATCGGAAGATATAAGTGGAAGAATGTACGACTGGGAAGTGTTGGATGACCACAGCTTCTCTGGTCATCGTTATATTAGCTTTAGCCTTGGAGAAAATATTTGAGAAGTGGTCCCTCGACTTAACGGAAGAAAGGCGGATTGGAATAAATTTCGGTACAAATTCTGCACCACTATCCCTTCTAGACTAGAAAAGGAAGTGGAAACTACGGAGGATATAGACATAGTTGTCAAGTGGATCACGAAGCACCACTGCAGTGTGTATCAAGCGGAGATCCTTGCTAATAAGGAAGTGGTGGAATGGCTAAGATATAATGTCATTACGACGATTGGCATAATTATCTTCTCAGACAGCCAGGCAGCCATTAAATCCCTGGAGAATATATTTCTGAACACAAAAACCGCCCTCGACTGTCGCAGATCTCTCAAGGAGATGTCTGAACGGTTCCAAATTCACCTGTTCTGGGTGCCGGGCCACAGAGATATTCCAGGGAATTCTAAGGCAGACGAGCTTGCGAGACTAGGAACTAGCTTACACACTCTAGGGATACTGGAATCTGTGGGTATGCTTCCAGCGATATGTAAGCTAAGATTTCAGAACCAGGCCCGAAGGGCAACGAATGATAGATAGATGGTCACAAAGAAGAGGCCGTGAACATTCCAAAACTATGTGGCCTCATCTAGACTTGAAAAGGTCTACTGCTTTGCTGTCATTGGGTAGAACAGACGTCTCAATAATTGTGTCCGCCATGACAGGTCACTGTTTAATCGGAAAACATGCTAACAGACTGAAGGTTGCCAGCAACGAATTTTGCGGAAGCTGTAGGGAAATAGAGGAAGAAGAGACTATAGAACACCCCCTTGTATGTGTGTCCCGCACTAGCAGTAAGAAGGAGTTCCAGTTTAGGTTCTCATTTTTTGAGAACCTGTCTGATTTAGCGGATGTGAACATTCGCAAGTTACGCGGCTTTTTAAAGCGATCTGGATGGTTCAACGTTAGGAACTAGAAGTCATCTTCCTTCTTCTGTTCCTGTGGTATCACAATGGACGAAAACTTCTAAGTGAGTCTGATGGCTGCCACTTTAACCTAACCATCTTTTATTTACAACTAGCTGACCCGGGCCCGCTCCGCTGCGCCTTCTTTTACCTTATATGGAACAAAAGTTTCCTTGGAATATTTATTTTCGACAATTAAAGATCTTTTAGTGAAATACCATGCTACGAAAATAGAATATCGGTTGACTAACAGTTTAACAATATAATAGCCTTTATCTGCATCCCATATGATCTTTATTGATCTACGAATTTAAGTTTGGATGTAAGGTGTACTCCATTCTTAAAATATGTATTCTACAATACTTCCAAATACCTTTATTTGAGCCCCATATTGCGATGGTCACTAAAAATTGCTGTTTGTGGGGTATTTTGGGTATCAATTCTTGCGAAAATGGGAATCAATTCTTGGTCTACTCCCCAATACCTTTCATTTAAGCTCCACATTAACATAGTGGGTAAATATGCCCGATTTAGGGGTGTTTTGGCGATTGGGGTGGTCCCCCAAACACTAAGCGCGGAAAATATATCAGCAACGCACTCTATTCTCATATATCTATATATCATTTATTTGAACCCCATATTGTCATTGGCCTCAAAATTGGATATCAAATTCATTTTCAAATCTCATTTTAACTCCTTATTGCAAAAGTCAGCAAATATGTCCGGTTTGGGCTATTGGCCCTAAAAACTATGAATATTTAGTTCCACTCTCTTAAAGACCCAAATTGTCTTGCTGAGCAAATATGTCCTATTTGGGGGTTGTTATGGTGGTGGGACCTCCGCTAGGCAGTTGGCCCCTAATGTTGATATCAGATACGTGGTCTACTCCCACATACCTTTAATTTGAGTCTCACATTTTCATAGTCAGCAAACATGACCGGCTTGGGGGGTATTTTGGGGGATGGGAGGCCACTCAGTGAGTTGGCCTTGAAAATATATATCGGATTCGTGTTCTACTTTAAAACCCCTCTTATTTGAGCCTCATATTGCAATAGTCGGCTAATACTTCCTTTTTGGGTGGTGTTGTGGGGTTGGGGTGGCCCCATAGACATTTCTCCCGAATATTGATATCAAATTCGTGCTTTACTCCCAAAGACCTTTCATTTGAGCCCCATATTGCTATGGTCGTAAATTTGTCCCCTTTGGGGGGTGGTTTTGGTGAGAGGCGGCCCCCCCAAACACTTGGTCGCATATTTGGATATCAGATTCTAATTCTACACTCAAATACCTTTTATTTAAGCCCCATATTACCATTGTCAGTAAATAAGTCCTGTTTGGGGGTGTTTCGGGGAAGGGATGGACATCCAGGAACGTGGTCCCACATTTGGATATTAGATTCGTATTCTATTCGCAAATACCTTTCATTTGAGTCCGATATTGCCATGGTCGGTAAATATGTTCTATTTAGTGGTGTTTTGGGGGTTGGGGTGGTCCCCCAAGCACTTGGTCCGACAATTGGATATCAGATACGTTTTGTTATCCTAAATACCTTTTATTTGAGTCCCATATTGTCGTGATTGGTCTAAATATATGTTTGGTAGGTTTTAGTGTGGGGCGGTCCCCCTAGGTACCCCATCCGAAATTTGGGTACCAAATTTTTATTTTTAGGGTACTATATGAGAGCACGCAAAGTTTCGCTTAAATCGCACCACCCATCTCCGAGATTTGGCGTTTCTGAAATTTAGGGTAAGGAGGAGGGTCCGTCCACCCTTCAGATATCAAAAAATGTAGTAACCTATTTTCACCACGGGGTCATTATGCACCATCTGTGAAAATTTCAAGAAAATCGGTTCAGCCGTTTCTGAATCTATAAGGAACACACAAACATATAAACAAACAAACAAACAAACATACAAACAAACGGACAAACAAACACAAATTGATTTTTATATATAAGATGCCCTTTAGTTCATGTTTTAACTATTGTAAGTTGAAAGTGGACTACCACTATGTGTAAAGAAATTGTTGAACTCGCAACGAGCGTATTATTCTTTAGCGCCATATTAAGCTGATTACTTCCCAAATTTTGTTCTTTTTATACCCTCCACCATATGATGGGGGGTATACTAATTTCGTCATTCTGATTGTAACTACTCGAAATATTCGTCTGAGACCCCATAAAGTATATATATTCTTGATCGTCGTGAAATTTTATGTCGATCTAGCCATGTCCGTCCGTCTGTCCGTCCGTCCGTCCGTCTGTCTGTCGAAAGCACGCTAACTTCCGAAGGAGTAAAGCTAGCCGCTTGAAATTTTGCACAAATACTTCTTATTAGTGTAGGTCGGTTGGTATTGTAAATGGGCCATATCGGTCCATGTTTTGATATAGCTGCCATATAAACCGATCTTGGGTCTTGACTTCTTAAGCCTCTAGAGTGCGCAATTTTTATCCGATTGGAATGAAATTTTGCACGACGTGTTTTGTTATGACATCCAACAACTGTGCCAAGTATGGTTTAAATCGGTCCATAAACTGATATAGCCGCCATATAAACAGATCTTGGGTCTTGACTTCTTGAGCCTCTAGAGTGCGCAATTCTTATCCGATTGGAATGAAATTTTGCACGACGTCTTTTGTTATGATATCCAACAACTGTGCCAAGTAAGGTTCATATCGGTCCATAGCCTGATATAGCTGTCATATAAACCGATCTTGGATCTTGACTTCTTGAGCCTCTAGAGTGCGCAATTCTTATCCGATTTGTCTGAAATTTTGTACGACGGATTCTCTCATGGCCATTAACATACATGTTTATTATGTTCTGAATAGGTCTATATCCCGATATAGCTCCCATATAAATCGATCTCTCTATTTTACTTCTTGAGCCCACAAAGAGCTCAATTCTTATTCGAATTGGCTGACATTTTACACAGGTCTCCAACATATAATTTAATTGTGGTCCAAACCGGACCATATCTTAATATCGCTCTAATAGCAGAGCAACTCTTTTCTTATATCCTTTTTTTTTTGCCTAAGAAGAGATGCCGGGAAAAGAACTGGACAAATTCGATCCATGGTGGAGGGTATATAAGGTTGGCCCGGCCGAACATAGCACGCTTTTACTTGTTAACTAGTGTTGATGTTCAAAATTATTTGAGTGTACCAAGGTGACACCACATTGGTACACTCAAAGATGAAGATGAAGGAAACCCAAAATATGCCTGAATTTTGCCAAGTTAAAACCAATTATTGTAGAACTGACAACGGGTTTTCAACATCCCACAAAAAAAAAAAAAAAATGTAAAAGCGGGTACTTCCTTGTCCGCATACACTGTTACACTACTGATGAATAATGTAAGATTATGGAAGGCTTTTAAAATCAATACATTTTGTGCACTTCATGATTTTTTGGTTGGCATAATCAAGTTTAATAGGGAGAATTGTCCGCAAATTTCAATAAACATTGTTATCTGATTTAAACGAAATAAGAATCCCATTAATCAGGATCAGCAGTTATATTCGTCATTGACCAGACTATTGGTTGATAGCCAACAATGTTCTATAACTGCTGAATTATTCCTTAAAAGCAGCCACACTTACAGTCGTCAAACAGTTATTGCTATTATCACCGAAATTTTGTTCACAAAATTTTGTGCGAGAAGCACTCAGTTGGTTTGCCTGTATTAAACACTCACACTCTTAAAACATACCACCAGAGATTGACTAAAATACCAATTTTTCCGAAAAAGAAACCCGACGGATTTTTATACCCTCCACCATAGGATGGGGGTATACTAATTTCGTCATTCTGTTTGTAACTACTCCAAACATTCGTCTGAGACCCCATAAAGTATATATATACGCTTGATCGTCGTGACATTTTATGTCGATCTCGCCATGTCCGTCCGTCCGTCTCCTTTTATACTAGTTTCGTCCATCTGTTTCTAATTCCTCGAAATATTCGTCTCAGACCACATAAAATTTATATATTCTTGATCGGCATGACATTTTATGTCGATCTAGCCAATCTGTCGATCTAGTCAAAAGCACGCTAACTTTCGAAGGCGTAAAGCTAACCAGGTGTAGGTCGGCTGAGATTGTAAATAAACCATATGTGTCCATGTTTTGATATAACGGCCATATAAACCGATCTTGATTTCTTGCGCCAATACAGGGCGCAATTTTTAACCGATTTGACTGAGATTTTGCATGAGGTGTTCTTTCAACAACTATGCTGAGTATGGTTGAAATTGGTCCATAACCTGATGCAGCTGTCATATAAACCGATCTGGGGTCTTGACTTATTGAGCCTCTAGAGGGCGCAATTCCTATTCGATTTGGCTGATGTGTTTTGTTATGATTTCGAAGAACTGTGCCTAGTACTGATGAAATCGATGCATAACCTGATATAACTGTCATATAAATGTCTTAACTTCTTGAGCCGTTAGAGGGCCCAAATCCTATACGATTTCGCTGAAATTTTGCACGAAGTGTTTCATTATGACTTTCAACAACTATGCAAAGCATGGTTCAAATCGGTTCATAACCTGATATACCTGTTATATAAACCGATCTGGGATCTTGACTTCTTGAGCCCCTGTAGGGCGCAATTATTATCTGATTTGGATGAAATTTTGTAAAACGGCTTCTCCCATGACCTTCAGAATACGTGTCAAATATGGTCTGAATCGGGCAATAACCTAATACAGCTCCCCTACAAAAGTTCTCCTATTTTACCTTTTGAGACCCTGAAGGGCGAAATCCTTATTCAATTTTGCTGAAATTTTACACAATTACTTCTACTGTAGTCTCCAACATACATTCCATTATGGTCCGAATCGGACCATAACTTGATATAGCTAAAATAGCATAGCAATTATTTTCTTTTATCACTTCATATCCTTTGTTTGCCTAAAAAGAGACACCGGGATAAGAACTTGGCAAATGCGATTCAAGGTGGAGGGTATATAAGATTTGGCCCGGCCGAACTTAGCACGCTTTTACTTGCTTTTTCAATATTTATGGTAAAAAACATGTTTGTTGTGTAACATTACTAATTGAGGCCATTAGAATATAATGAGTATTTTATGCCAATGGAATATAAGCACCCTGCAATTTCGATGGACAACCGTAATCATTATGTTCCAACAAAGAACACACGGGTTTAAGTGTGGTGGACAATTTTAGGGCATTACTGTTCTATAAAATATTTCAAACTAATTTGTGGCATTAGACATGGCGGTGGCGGATAAACAATTAATTTGCATATAATTTGTCGCCACACAAATTAATTAACTAAAATTACAGCAATTTTAAGTCCAACAAAAAATAAACTTAATTATGAATAGACAAAAGGATAAAGGCATGGGGTTTTAGTATTCCGCTTTCTGTGAAACAAGACTGTCAATCGTCCTACACTATAATGCACCGACCATAGTAAAGTTTGAAATGGCAGTGATAAAATCGATAAAACTATCTATGCTTTTCCTACCTGTTCCATTAATGATCACACCTCCGGTGATTAATGACACGAGTAATTATTAATGAACGGCGCTATTGATTAATGCGTGTGTAGATTTGGTTCCGATTCTTTCCATGGTGAATGCAAATGAACAATCGTGGTAAGGTGCTTGTAAATATATGTAATGCCACACAACCCACTTGTCCAGACAGCAACCAATTGGCACCATCTTCTAGTTCAGAAGTTAACTTTTAAAACCAATTTTGTCTCTGCAGTTAAATTTTACGCGAAATTCTAGGAAATGTTGTGCTAACAGCGGTCGGTTGAAGAAAGTGATCGTGCTTCTTGCGTACAAAAAGAATTTGCACCAAAAAAATTCGAATGCGTCTGATAGTTTCGCAAACCCAGGTTCAAATCCCTCGACCGGCAATGTTTTTATACCCACCACCGAAGGATGGGGGTAAATTCATTTTATCATTCCGTTTGCAACACATCGAAATATCCATTTCCGACCCCATAAAGTATATATATTCTTGATCAACGCAAAAATCTAAGACGATCTAGACATGTCCGTCCGTCTTCCCGTCAGTCCGTCTGTCTGTTGAAATCACGCTACAGTCTTTAAAAATAGACATGTTGATCTGAAACTTTGCACAGATTCTTTTTTGTCCATAAGCATGTCAAGTTCGAAGATGGGCTAAATCGGACTATACCCTGATATAGCCCCCATATAGACCGATCCGCCGATTTAGGGCCTTAGGCCCATAAAACCACATTTATTATCCGATTTCGCTGAAATTTGAGACATTGAGTTGTGTTAGGCCCTTCGACATCTTTCGTTAATTTGGCCCAGATCGGTCCAGATTTGGATATAGCTGCCATATAGACCGATCCGCCGATTTAGGATCTTAGGCCCATAAAAACCACATTTATTATCCGATTTTGCTGAAATTTTTTTTTACAGTGAGTTGTGTTAGGTCCTACGACATCCTTCTTTAATTTGGCCCAGATCGGTGTAGATTTGGATATAGCTGCCATATAGACCGATCTCTCGATTTAAGGTTTTTGGGCCCATGAAAGGCGCATTTATTGTCCGATGTCGCTGAAATTTGGGACAGTGAGTTGTGTTAGGCTCCTCGCCATACTTCTGCAATATGGCATAGATCGGTCCAGATTTGGATATAGCTGTCATATATACCGATCTGTCGATTGAAGTCTTTGGGTCCATAAAAGGCGCATTTATTGTCCGCGTTTGCGAAACAGTGAGTTAAGTTAAGCCCACCGATATATTTCTGCAATTTGGGCTAGATCGATCATGATTTACATATAGCTGCCGTATAGACCGATCTCTTGATTTAAGGTTTTTGGGCCAATAAAAAGCACATTTATTATCCGATGTCGCCGAAATTTGGGACAGTGAGTTGTGTTAGGCCATTCGATATTCTTCTTCAACTTGGCTCAGATCGGTCCAGATATGGAAATATCTGCCATCTAGACCGATCTCTCGATTAAGGGTTTTGGGGCCAAAAAGGCGCATTTGTTTTCCGATTTCGCCGAAATTTTGGCTCAGTGAGTTTTATGTACAATCCAAATTCGGCCGGGCCGAATATTATATACCCTCCACCATGGATCGAATTTGTCGAGTTATTTTCCCGGCATCTCTTCTAGAGTGATATCAAGATATGGTCCGGTTTGGACCACAATTAAATTATATGTTGGAGACCTGTGTAAAATGTCAGCCAATTCGAATAAGAATTGCGCCCTTTAGGGGCTAGAGAAGTAAAATAAAGAGATCGATTTATATTTGAGCTGCATCAGGATACAGACCGATTCAGACCATAATTAACACGTATATTGATGGTCATGAAAGGATCCGCAGTACAAAAATTTCAGCCAAATCGGATAATAATTGCGACCTCTAGAGGCTCAAGGAGTCAAGATCTCAGATCGGTTTATATGGCAACTACATCAGGTTACTAACCGATTTGGACCTTATTTGGCACAGTTGTTGAAAGTCATAATAAAATATGTCATGCAAAATTTCATCAAAATCGGGTAGGAATTGCGCCCTGTAGAGGCTCAAGAAGTCAAGACCCAAGATCGATTTTTATGGCAGCTTTATCAGCTTATGGACCGATTTGAACCAAACTTGGCACAGTTGTTGGACATCATAACAAAATAAGTCGTGCAAACTTTCATTCCAATCGGATAAGCATTGTGCCCTTTAGTGGCTCAAAAAGTCAAGACCCCAGATCGTTTTATATGGCAGCTATATCAGATTATGAATCGATTTTAGCCTTGTTTGGCACAGTTGTTGAAAGTCATAATGAAATACGTCATAATGAAATTTCATTCTAATCGGATAAGAATTGCGCCCTCTAGTGGCTCAAGAAGTCAATATACCAGATCGGTTTATATGACAGCTATATCAGGTTATTGACCGATTTGAACCTTATTTAGCACAGTTGTTGGAAGACATAGCGAAACACGACGTGCAAAATTTCCACCAATCGATTAAGAATTGCGCCCTCTATAGTCTCAAGAAGTCATGACCCAAGACCGGTGTATAGGGCAGCTATATGAAAACATGGACCGATATGGCCCATTTACAATCCGAACCGACCTACACTAATAAGAAGTATTTGTGCAAAATTTCGAGCTGCTAACTTTACTCCTTCAAAGTTAGCGTGCTTTCGACAGATAGACGGACGGACATGGCTAGATGGACATAAAATGTCACGGCGATCAAGAATATATATACTTTATGGGAACTCAGACAAATATTTCGAGTAGTTACAAACAGAATTACGAAATTAGTATACCCCCATCCACTGGTGGGGGTATACTAATTCTTGTTGTAATAAGCAGAAGTACTAGTGTCGGGATCCACTGGTTACTCCAATGACAAACCCATGTTAAATTCACCAGTTGTTAACACTGAAAGTAGTCAGAAGTAGATTTAGTTGTGATTACATTGAAACTAGTGAATAAACAGGTTTGGAACTAGTGGCCCGGACTATTGGGAAGTGACGGACACGATGGCTCGCATCCACTTGACTTTATTAACATGTATTTCAATATAAATCACTTAATTACACTTAATTAAGTTACGGCGCAACGACAAGTATTACCACAAACAAACAAACTGATAAAGAAAGTCCAAAAAAACTTCCGACCATATTACCAGGACACTGTCATACCAATGCGTTTACAAGCATACCACAATACAGATAATAAGACTATGTATACATTATAAAAAAAACACATTAAAGCTCGCAACAACTTGTAACTGAACCATTGGAAATATTTAACTACGTTTACTGAAATTCAAATTAATCGTAGAAATTAATATGCCCTCTAGAGTGGTTACACAGATGATATCGATGAAAGAACAGATTGCTACCATTCGCTTTTATAACACACTAGCTGACCCGGGCCCATTCCGCTGCGCCTTCTTTTACTTTATATGGAATAAAAGTTTCCTAGGAATATTTATTTTCGACGATTAAAGATCTTTTAATAAAATACCATGCTAACTTGGCTAACAGTTTAACAATATAAGTGCGTTTGTCTGAATTCCATATTCCATAATATAAGTGCGTTTGTCTGAATTCCATATTCCATAATATAAGTGCGTTTGTCTGAATTCCATTTATTGGTCTACGAATTTAAGTTTGGAAAATATTATATCGCTTGACTAACAATTTAGCAATATAAGTGCCTTTGTCCGAATCCCATATGATCTTTATTGGTCTACGAATTTAAGTTTGGATGTAAGGTCTACTCCATTCTTAAAATACTTTATTTCAGCCCGCTACTCTCATGATATCTGATTTAGGGATGTTATCGGGGGTGAGGTGGTCCCCCCCACTTGGCCCTGAAAAAATATCAGCATCGTGCTCTTTTTTCAAAAACCATTTATTTAAACCCCATATTGCCATTGGTTTTGAGGGGAGTTTACAGGATGTCCAAAATAGGCCTCAAAATTGAATATCAAATTCGTTTTCAAATCTCATTTAAACTCCCTATTACAAAAGTCAGCAAATATGTCCGGTTTGGGGTATTGGCCCTAAAAACTATAAATATTTAGTTCCACTCTCTTTACGACCCAAATTGTCTTGGTGAGCAAATACGTCCTATTTGGGGGTTGTTATGGTGGTGGGACTTTCCCTAGACAGTTGGTCACAAACTGTAATAAATACCTTTAATTTGAGGCCCATATTTCCATAGTCGGCAAACGTGAACGGCTTGGGGGTGTTTTGGGGGATGGGCGGCCACTCTGTGAGTTGGCCTTGAAAATATATATCGGATTCGTGTTCCACTCTAAAAACCCTCTTATTTGAGCCTCATATTGCAAAAGTCAGCAAATACTTACTATTTGGGTAGTGTTGTGGGGGTGGGGTGGTCCCCCTAGCACTTGGTTCGACAAATGCATATCAGATACGTTTTCTCATCTTAAATACCTTTCATTTGAGTCCCATATTGTCGTGATTGGTCTTAATATATGTTTGGTAGGTTTAAGGTGGGGCGCCCCCCCCCCCCCCCCCCCCCCCCCCCCGAAATTTGGATACCAAAATTTTATTTTTAAGGTACTATATGAGAGCACACAAAATTTCGCTTAAATCGCACCACCCATCTCCGAGATGTGGCGTTTCTGAAAATTAGGGTAAGGGTCCGCCCCTTCAGATATCAAAAAACTTAATAGCCTATTTTCACCACGGGATCATTATGCACCATCTGTGAAAATTTCAAGAAATCGGTTCAGCCATTTCTGAGTCTATAAGGAACACACAAACAAACAAACCTACAAACAAACACAAATTGATTTATATTTATATATATTTATATATATACAGGGTGGCTGATGAATATTGCTACAATGATGAATATTGCTACATTTTTTTTTCGGTGTATGGAATACATTTTTCTTTTATTCATGTTAAATTAAATTATTAAATTAATTATTAAATTATTATTAATTAAATTAATTAATTAATTAATTAAATTAATTATTAAATTATTATTATTAAATAGAAAAAAAGTTATTACATTTTTTTTTGGTAGCGGCTTTCATCAGCCACCCTGTATATATATATATATATATATATATATATATATATATATATATATATATATATATATATATATATATATATATATTCTCGTTATATCATCGCGTAGTCAACCACGACAATTGTCTCTTCCGGATTTCTACATCGACAGGGGAAGTATTTGTTCTTATTTGCCAATTCCTCATTTAAAATACGGTTTGGTCAGAAAATTCGTATTGTCGTAGGCAACGATTTATAACAATTTGGAATTTACGAATCGATTGTGTGAAGCTGCAAGTTGTACAACCATATAATTAAATTGATTTCACACTACGGTTGAATATCATGACTTTTGTATTATGTGAGATGTCACTGCTTCTCCAAACTTTGTAAAGTTTCTCTCGTCCTCCGTCCATCTTATTTTTCTGCCAAGGTAAGAGAAATTGTCAACGTATTCAATGATGAGGTCATTTATAATTAGCGGTGTCAGATTGGTGTTCCTATCCTCATCAATTTGGTCTGTGCTATGTTTATCCTCAGGCCTACTTTGGTAGTATTTTCATTCAGTTGTTCCAGTCTCTTCTTTATGTTCTCAAAGCGATGGGCAAAGAGACGACTATCATCCTCGATGTCGATGTCTCCGAGGAAGTCGTTAATACCCAAGCGTATGCCATGGGGTGCCTCTGCATTAGTTGCTTCTAATACGGAGTTTAACTACTGATTACTTGAAATAAAATCATTAAAAATTATAATAACAAATCAATTTTCCGGCAGACGATTTGAATACAAACCATGCAGTATGATTCTTTATTACTTAAAATATATCATTTGTAAATTTCTATACCTTTTATAACGTTACACGAAAATAAAGAACAATTAAATTGAATTGGAAACACTCCTTTGTCGATCCCGAAAGGACGGCTCTCTTTTCCATTGAAATGAACTCAAACTTCGCCATTCCTATATAGCTCCATAATTAGTGTCACGATTTTTTCAGGGATACCCGTATTCAACAGCCCTGAATGCAATGTAATGCAATGGCGCCTAGCATTGTTCAATCGATATTTTGCGGAATTTTGAATTTAATCTTGCCGTCATGATGCGTTCAGATATAACATTGTATGATAGAAGAGCTCGCTTTGCTTCGGCGATAGAAAAGACCGACGCCGTCTATTTGGAGGATTTCATTGCCTGAAAAAATTAAGTGGTAGCCACCTTGAAGATCTATAGTTCCGGATTTCGGCCATCGTACTTCACTTACACCGAGGATGTCTAGGTTATAGTTTGACATCTCGTTCTGGACTGGGTAAAGTCTCGATGCCTCTGAGAGAGTTCTGAAGTTCCATGTTCCAATTATAAACCGTGTTCTGAATCCATAGGTCGTCATCGGGGGGTTGTCCGTTTCATTATTTCTTGTTGATGTTTCTGTAATCGTAATTTTTTTATGTGGATGGCGGATTGGGCCACAAGGGTCGCCACAGTTGCCCATTTCCTTTGGCTAATCCGTTGCCGACCCTATTGCACGAACTCATCGTAATCGACTCCCCTTCTTGTGCTAACTTGCTGGCTCGCCCCGCATATTTTATCATATCTGATGAGGTTTCCCCAATGTACCACCTGGGGAGGCGTCCAATGGAGGAAGTAGCATGGAACTCCGCACTGAGAAAGAACCGATTGAAACTTTAATATCCCTGGTAATAGAAGTTATATAGACTTCTATATGGATGGTTCCAAACCAGACGACCAAGTGGGCTTTGAAGTGTACTTTGAAAAACAAGAAATGGTCATATCGAGAAGGTAATACGTCAACTGCAGTGTGAATCAAGCGGAGATACTTGCAATCGAAAAAGTGGTGGGCTGTGAATATTCCAAAATTATGTAGCCTAATCTAGACTTGAAGAGGTTTACCGCTTTACTGTCAATGACTAGAACAGACATCTCAGTTATTGTGTCCGTCATGACAGGTCACTGTCTGATCACAAAATATATTGATAGACTAAAGGTTGCCAGTAAGAAGCTGTGAGGACATCAATGAAGAGAGACTATAGATGGTTCAACGGTAGGGACTAGAAGGCATATTCCTTCTCATATACCTGTGGTATCACAATAGGCGAAAACGTCTAAGTGAGTCTGATGGCAGACTACCACCTAGGTGTATCATTAAATTCAGTGCATCATATTGTGTCATCCTCAGTGCTGCTGTGACACAAACACACCATCCTTTCAATAGGGTTGTGTATTGAACAGTAAGTTGACTTTTAATAGGCCGTCCAGCAGACCAAATACCACACCACCATATAGTATTATAGGTCTGACAACTGTCTCGTGTCTCTCCATCCCACAGGTATTTAGGACATGTTGATACAAGCAGAGTTTATTTCCCTTAACCTAGGAGCAAGTCTGTCGAACACAGCTTGTAATTCAACCGCTAATACATCATCAGGGCCTGGCTACTTAAAGAAGTCAAAATTTTTTATCGTCCAAAGAATTTTTAAGTGTTTCCTCACTAGACATCGTCCATGCATTCTCTAACTTCTGAATATATCCCACCGTAATAGGCCTCGAGAATAGGATCTTCCTTAGCCTAGAGATGTGTCCTCCACGGAGTTGCAGTATATACCCAGTGAAGGACACGCGGTTCAAACCTCCAACTTTTGCCAATGGCACTCGTTCAAGTGTATAGAGCAGGAGTTGCCTTTCTTGACATATTTATAATATTTGACACATTTGAAGTTTAGGAAAGCAAAATTCCCATGTATTTTATGCTTTCAGTAAATGGAAAATTCTCTCCTCCCAAGGAGACAGGTGCCACTGTAGGTAACTTGTATCTCCTGCTACTTCTGTCTTGCACAGATTTACGCCTAGACCGCTTTTAGTAGCCCACTTCGCAGTCGTATGAAGAGCGTCCTGAAGTATTGGGTTTCCCAAAAAGTAATTGCGGATTTTTCATATAGTCGGCGTTGACAAATTTTTTCACAGCTCGTGACTCTGCATTCTCTGCATTCTTTCTTCTGTCAGTTATCAGCTGTTGCTTTTAGCTTGCTTTAGAAAAAAAAGTGTTAAAAAAGTATATTTGATTAAAGTTCATTCTAAGTTTTATTAAAAATGCATTTACTTTCTTTTAAAAAATCCGCATTTACTTTTTGGGCAACCCAATATATCTCTAAGAGTCCTTGGAAACTTTCCCCTAATCGCAATAGGCACGCCACCAGCATACGTGACAACTTTTACACCTTTATCTTCCAGAGAAAAAATATATTATTAATGTCTATGTTCCAAAGTAATGGCGACAGTACACCACCTGGAGATGTTCCTCTGCGGACCCATATTTTAGATCTCTAGATCCCAATCCTGCCGTAATGCATCTTTTAGCTTACGTTAGTGTTGATGCCTTAAAACTCCAGCTTCTTCATGGTTGACGTCGGTTTTACATTATTGAAAGCACCTTCAATGTCAAGAATGGCTACCATTGTATATTCTTAATAGCGAGAGAACCCTCTATGTACATAACTAGGTCGTGAAGGGCTGTTTCAGTGGACTTGCCCTTACTATATGCATGCTGTTGCCGAAATAGGCGATCCCCAGGGATCTTCGCCCTAAGGTATGCTTCTATCAATCTCCCTAAAGTCTGCAGCATAAAGGATGACAAACTGATAGGACGAAAATCGTTCGCCTTCGTGTGGTAGGGTTTTCCTGCTTTCGGAATGAAAATGAACTTCGTGTCTCTCCATCCCACAGGTATTTAGGACATGTTGATACAAGCAGAGTTTATCTCCCTTAACCAAGGAGCAAGTCTGTCGAACACAGCTTGTAATTCAACCGAAAATACATCATCAGGGCCTGGCTACTTAAAGAAGTCGAAACTTTTTATCGCCCAAAGAATTTTTGACTCAATTTCCCCAATAACCTGCAACGAATGCATCCCAGTGTATCAATATGTATCAACGAGTAGTTTAAGTGTTTCCTCAATAGACATTGTCCATGCATTCTCTAACTTTTGAATATATCCCACCGTAATAGCCTAGAGCCTAAGATGTATCCTCCACGGAGTTGCAGAATTCCATTCAGGATCTCTTATAGGCCTTTCTCAGCTCGATCTTGTAGTTTTCTAACTCGGCCTTACAGTCGGCTTAATCGTGTGGTGCCCCTGTGGTTTTTGACCTGTTTAATAGTATTCCGCAGTCCTTCCTTACACCAACCAGCTCTGAGGTTCACCATAGCGGTCGCGGTTTGCCCATTGTACATACGTTTAGTACCGCAATTGGCATCATTTGGTACTTTCTTTTCAGATGGAGTTAGAGTTCTAAAACTTGGCATGTAGGTACAAGTAGGAAATATATGATGGGTGACTAAATCATCTACTCACAAATCGAAAATTTTGGTGCCAAAATTGGTACTTTCTTTACAGATTGAGCTAGAGGTCTGAAAATTTGCATGTAGGCACAAGTAGGCAAAATATATATAGATGTCTAAATGATCTCTTTAAAATTTAAACATTATGGTACCAAAATTGGTAGCATTTGGTAATTTCTTAACAGATGGAGCTACAGGTCTGAAATTTGGCATGTAGGTACAACTGGGAAAAATATGATGTGTGACTAGGTTAAGTTGCAAAGAGTATGCAGATATTCATCCGCCCCATGCCACTATGGACATACACTTAAGCCAGTTATTAGCTTGTTATGCGTTCTAAATACTAAAAAGTAACCTCGAAAAAGAAAATCTAAGTCAGGAATTCCTACTTCTTACAAAATCCCTAATTGTTTTCCTTACCACTCGCCTAAGGTAGTACTGTGTCCTCACTCAAGTGCCGGTGTCTGTTTGCAGCAAAAGCCGGGCAATAACATAGGAAATGCTCCAACGTTCCATCATCTTCCCCACATGCCCTACACATGCTATCAATAGCCATACCGATTTTGCATAAGTGAGCTCGTAGTCCTATGCGTCCTGTTATGATACGGAAAGCTATACTGAGCTACTGGTTGCTTGCTATCAGCAATAGTCTCGTCTTCTAACAATCCGGATCTTCTCACAGGATTTTCATCTTCCTACCGACCGTTTCGCTATTCCACAGTTTTACATGTCCATTCGTAGCCAAGCTCTTTACTAGGACCAAAAGGCTTCGGGTTAACCAAGTTTATTGACGGAAGTCCTCTGGTCTTGACTGTCAAATCGTCTGCTTATTCATTCCCCGTTGCTCTGCTATGGCCCGGTACCCAAACGATGCGTATAGTAATGGTTGACAAAATGTTCTATTCGTTCATATTGGTATCAAAAAGTGCTAAATAGTACATAATAATCTCTTCGCCTGCAGCGAGCGGAGACTGCTAGAATTAAACAACTTAATATGAATTATCAGTTTTGACAAAAATACGATATGTCGTAAAAAATCGTACCAGCAGTGGAAGAAACCTTACCAATTGTGGTGTAATTAGTACCTTGAAAGCATGTATTGGACGACTAGAAGACTTTTTTGGATATATAGGTAACAACAAAAAAAACAAAATAGAAGATTTTTCGTTCATTTAATTTCTAAAACGTAGAAAATTGTAATCTTATGCACAGTGTGATAAAGCCCTAAAATTTGAGATGAAGTTACACCTTGATAGTGTATTGGGGGCAACTAGATTTTTTTTTTTAATTTTTACATTTATTATACCCTCCACCATAAGATGGGGGGTATACTAATTTCGTCATTCTGTTTGTAACTACTCGAAATATTCGTCTGAGACCCCATAAAGTATATATATTCTTGATCGTCGTGAAATTTTATGTCGATCTAGCCATGTCCGTCCGTCTGTCCGTCCGTCCGTCCGTCCGTCCGTCCGTCCGTCCGTCCGTCCGTCCGTCCGTCCGTCCGTCTGTCTGTCGAAAGCACGCTAACTTCCAAAGGAGTAGAGCTAGCCGCTTGAAATTTTGCACAAATACTTCTTATTAGTGTAGGTCGGTTGGTATTGTAAATGGGCCATATCGGTCCATGTTTTGATATAGCTGCCATATAAACCGATCTTGGGTCTTGACTTCTTGAGCCTCTAGAGTGCGCAATTCTTATCCGATTGGAATGAAATTTTGCACGACGTGTTTTGTTATGATATCCAACAACTGTGCCAAGTATGGTTCAAATCGGTATATAACCTGATATAGCTGCCATATAAACCGATCTTGGGTCTTGACTTCTTGAGCCTCTAGAGAGCGCAATTCTTATCCGATTGGAATGAAATTTTGCACCACGTGTTTTGTTATGATACCCAACAACTGTGCTACGTATGGTTCAAATCGGTCCATGTTTTGATATAGCTGCCATATAAACCGATCTTGGGTCTTGAATTCTTGAGCCTCTAGAGTGCGCAATTCTTATCCGATCAGAATGAAATTTTGCACTACGTGATTCGTTATGATATCCAACAACTGTGCCAAGTATGGTTCAAATCGGTATATAACCTGATATAGCTGCCATATAAACCGATCTTGGGTCTTGACTTCTTGAGCCTCTAAAGAGCGCAATTCTTATCCGATTGGAATGAAATTTTGCACCACGTGTTTTGTTATGATATCCAATAACTGTGCCAAGTATGGTTCAAATCGGTCTATAACCTGATATAGCTGCCATATAAACCGATCTTGGGTCTTGACTTCTTGATCCCTAGAGGTCGCAATTATTATCCGAAATGCCTGAAATTTTTTACCACGGATCCTTTCATGACCATCAACAAACGTGTTTATTATGGTGTGAATCGGTCTATTGCCCGATACAGCTCCCATATAAATCGTTCTCTCTATTTAACTTCTTGAGCCCCCAATGAGCACAATTCTTATTCGAATTGGCTGAAATTTTACACAGGTCTCCAACATATAATTTAATTGTGGTCCGAAACGGACCATATCTTGATATCGCTCTAAAAGCAGAGCAAATCTTTTCTTATATCCTTTTTTGCCGTGTGTTTTGTTATGATATCCAACAATTTTAGCAAGTATGGTTCATATCGGTCCATGTTTTGATATAGCTGCCATATAAACCGATCTTGGGTCTTGAATTCTTGAGCCTCTAGAGTGCGCAATTCTTATCCGATTTAAATGATTTTGGCACGTAGTATTTTGTTATGACATCCAACAACTGTGCCAAGTATGGTTCAAATCGGTCCATAACCTGATATAGCTGTCATATAAACAGATCTGGGGATTTTACTTCTTGAGCTTCTAGAGGGCCCAATTCCTATCCGATTTGGCTGAAATTTTGCATGACGTATTTTATTCTTACTTTTAACAACTGTGTCAAATAACGTTCAAATCGGTCAATAACCTGACATAGCTGCCATATAAACCGATCTGGGATCTTGACTTCTTGATCCCTAGAGGTCGCAATTATTATCCGAAATGCCTGAAATTTTTTACCACGGATCCTTTCATGACCATCAACAAACGTGTTTATTATGGTGTGAATCGGTCTATTGCCCGATACAGCTCCCATATAAATCGTTCTCTCTATTTAACTTCTTGAGCCCCCAATGAGCACAATTCTTATTCGAATTGGCTGAAATTTTACACAGGTCTCCAACATATAATTTAATTGTGGTCCGAAACGGACCATATCTTGATATCGCTCTAAAAGCAGAGCAAATCTTTTCTTATATCCTTTTTTGCCTAAGAAGAGATGCCGGGAAAAGAACTTGACAAATGCGATCCATGGTGGAGGGTATATAAGATTCGGCCCGGCCGAACTTAGCACGCTTTTACTTGTTTTTTTTTTAATTTTTACATTTAGGTATTAAAACGTACAAAATGGCACTCTCCTTATGTATTGAGCTGGTGCTCTGAAATTCCGGATACAGTTACACTTTGACAGTATGTATTGAGTGACTAGTAGATATTTCTGATATTCGTATATTTATGTACTAAACCGAACAACATTGAATTTTTATGGTGCTAGACTCTGCAGTTACACTATTTAGTTTTCACAGCGTGGGTTTTCAAATTTGTAGACCTGGACAAAGAAACAAATAAACAGACAAATATTATTATTTTTATTTTCGTGAATGTATTTATTTGCAACTAGCGTCCCGGTGGTCCGCTTCGTTAAGGTATAGCCGTATCCCAATTTTGAGAGCTTAAGATCACTCTGTAATGAAAGTACCATTTTGTATGTTTTAGTACCTAAATGTACGAATTAAGAACAAATATTCTAGCCACCGATTCCAAATTTTGATTGCTTTAGCTCAATTCGTAGACAATGTACCATAATGTACGACAGTACCAAAATGTACGACTTTGAAAAAATCTTTCGATTGCCCGTAGGCGGAGATGAGCTCTTGTGTATTATTTTGCACTTTCTGCTACAACAATGAACGAATTTTAAATAGACCATTTAGTCACCCTTCATATTTTTCCTCGTTGTACCTATATGCCAAATTTCAGACCTCTAGCTCCATCTGTAAAGAAATTTTCAAATGATACCAATTTTGGTAGCAAAATGTTCGAATTTTGAATAAATAATTTTGTCGCCCATCATATTTTTCCTAGTTGTATCTACATGCCAAATTACATACCTGTAGCTCCATTAATAAAGAAAATACCAAATGGTACAAATTGAAGTATTAAACGTACGTTTTCTCCCGTTACGAGTACTATTTTTTCAATTTTTCCTTTTCAGCAGACACATTTCGAAACAAGACAAATTTCTAAATTCTAGCTCTATCCATCCGCCCTGTACAAAGCTCACCTATTTCGTACATTTTTGGTACTTTTTTGAGTACCTAAATGTACAAAATTCCAAACACTCTTCTAGACGTCCAATTAAGTTTGCCATGGTGTACCTAAGTCCGAAAATTCATAGCTCTAGCTCAACTTACAAAGAAAGTACCAAATAGTACCAATTGCGGCACGAAATGTAATAACTTGAGCCCATAAATCATTATTCTAGACCTATCCGTTCGTGTTTGGTAAAAATACACAATTTCGTACTTTTTGGTTCTTTTTAGAATTTTTATTCCGTGTCTATGATCCAATACCAACATTTGTGCTAGATTTCATGATTCTACATTTAGCCGTTCAGGCTGGGCGACGATCAGTCAGTCAGTTACGCTACTCTTTCATATATTTTGACAATGACATCTTCTTATATATAAAACTTGCCGGCCCGCTCCGCTGCACCTTCTTGAACTCTCTGATATCTTTTTAGGGTTGGGACACTTCGCCCTAAATGTGTATATCGTATTCGTGCCACTGTAGCCTATGCCGCCTATAACGCTGAACGCCTGCGTTCAAATCCTGGCGATAACGTCAGACAAAATTTAGAGCGGTGGTGATTGCCATTCATGGTCATGTAAAAAGTTCTCTACAAAGAGATGTCGCACTGCGGCACTCCATTCGGACTCGGCTATAAAAAAGTCCCTTATCATTGAGTTTAAACTTGTATCGGAAAGCTTTCATTGATGTGTGAGAAGTGTGCCCCCTCTCGGTTCCTGGATAAATTTCTACTCCACTCCCAAATACGTTTCTTTTGAGTCCTTTATTATCGTATTGGTTAATATTTCCGGTTTAGAGAGACACTTGACCCTTTTTGTTATTATACGCTTTGTGCTCTACTTTCAAATGCATTTTATATGAGCCCCATAATGGAACGATCGGTAAATAAATTCAGTTTGAGGGTGGGATAGACCCTAGGGACTTTATCCTGAAAATGAGTATCAATTTCCCGAAAATCAATCAATTTAAACATTTTGTATAATAGGGAAGTATTTTCGGGTGGAAAAATTCCCTCCAATCCCTATACTGTATGGTCTATATACTCATTTGGCGCGTTGTGGGAGCCCCCAAGGCACCCGAACCCACCAATAGAAACCATGTTTTGTTTTGACTGTGAGAGTGCAATAAAAATTTCTTACGAATCGCATTACCTATCTCCGAGATCTGGTGTTTTTGAAAATTAGGGTAATGAGGGAGGATGGTACTCAGACATTTCGATTCAAATATGGATATCAACTTCGTGCTGCACTCCCAAATCCATTTAACGTGAGCCCCATATTGCCATGGTCAAATGGGGCATCAAATTCGTTCTTTACTCCCATATACCGTTGATTTGAGCTGCATATTGACATAATCGAAACATTTGGCTCTACTCTCTAATACCTTTAATTTGAATCCCATGTTGTCATAATGGGTCAATCGACCTATTTGACTTATTTTTGGAAGGAAAAGCGTCACCTAGACTTCAACACAAATTTTAATGTCATATTAGTAATCTACTCCCAATAACCTTTCATTCGAGTCCCATATAGACATGGTCGTCTAATATGTCCATTTGGGGGTACTTTGAAATGGGGCGACCTCCCATTACTTGGACCTAATTTTTTATGCCATATTTGCAATCTACTGTCTAATACTTTTCATTTGAGGCCCATATTGACATAAGGCGCAGTGGGCCTCCCCAACCGCTCGGTACTTGGACCCAAATTTTAATATCATATTCGTTTTCAAGTTTCCAATGCCTTTCATTTGATACCCTTATTGTGCCTATCGATCCACTTTTGGTTTTGGATGGCGTTGTTGGTTTAAGAGGAAGGGACCGCTCCCAACCGATATCTAAAAATTATATAGGCTATATTTCCTTCCAGACAAACTCACACAATCTGTAAAAATTTTAAGAAAATCAGTTCAGCCATTTTTGATTTTACGGAACAAACAAAACAAGTAAAAAGGCGTTAAGTTCGGCCGGGCCGAACTTTGGATACACACCACCTCGGGTATATATGTAAACCACCTTTCGTTAAAATCCGGTGCAAAATTCATAACTTATGCCCCATAGCAGCTATATCAATATATGTTCCGATTTGGACCAAATACTAAAAAGTAAAAGTCATTATTCAATTGTATATATCAAAATATTGGTCTTTTAGTAGTTATATCTAAAAATAAACCGATCTGAACTATATACGACAGGGATATCGAAAAGCATTATATAAGTCAGTCTGTCAAATTTCAGTGAAATCGAATAAAAAATGCGCCTTTTATGGGGCTAAGACTTTAAATCGAGAGATCGGTCTATATGGCAGCTATATGCAAACTTGATCGATCTCGACCAAATTGCACAAATGTGGAGGGGCTTAACTTAACTCTTTGTCCCAAATTTCGGTTACATCGGACAATAAATGCGCCTTTTATGCGCCCAAAACATTAAATCGAGAGATCGGTCAATATGGCAGCTATATCCACATCTGAACCGATCTGAGTGAAATTGAAGAAGGATGTCGAAGGGCCTAACACAACTCACTGTCCCATATTGCGGCGAAATCGGACAATAAATGCGCCTTTTATGGCCCCAAAACCTAAAACAGAGAGATCGGTCTATATGGCAGCTATATTCAAATCTGGATTATTCTGTACGATAATGCAGAAGTATGTCAAGGGTCAAATTTCGGCGACATCGGATAATAAATGCGCCATTAATGGGACCAAGACCTTAAATCGAAGGATCGGTCTATATGGCAGCTATATGCAAATCTGGAACGATTTGGGCCAAATTGACGAAGGATGTCGAAGGGCCTAACACAACTCACTGTCCCAAATTACAGCAAAATCGGATAATAAATGTGGCTTTTATGGGCCTAAGACCCTAAATCGGAGGATCGGTCTATATGGCAGCTATATCCCAATCTGGACCGATCTAAGCAAAATTGACGAAGGATCTCGAAGGGCCTAACACAACTCACTGTCCCAAATTTCTGCAAATCGGATAATAAATGTGGCTTTTATGGGCCTAAGACCCTAAATCGGTGAATCGGTGGATCGGTCTATATGGCAGCTATATCGAGATATAGTCCGATATAGCCCATCTTTGAAATTAACCTGCTTATGGACAAACAAAGAATCTGTGCAAAACTTCAGCTCAATATCTCTATTTTTGAAGACTGTAGTGTGATTTCTACAGAGAGACGGACATGACTAGATCGTCTTAAATTTTTACGCTGATCAAGAATATATATACTTTATAGGGTCGGAAATGAATATTTCGATGTATTGCAAACGGAATGATAAAATGAATATACCCCCATCCTTCGGTGGTGGGTATAAAAACAGTGTCCCATATAGTCATGATGGGTCATATGTCCACTTAAGGCGTTTTTGGGGGTAGGGTGACCCCCTATACTTCGATCTGATTTTGTATGCCAGATTCGTAATCTTCTACCGAACACCTTTCATTTGAGGCCCATAGTGAAACAAACATCAAATATGTCTGTTTGGGGAAACTTTGAGGTTGGGCAGCCCGATGGGTACTTAGACCCAAATTTTAATCCAATACCTTTCACTTGATTCCCGTATTGTCCCGTAGAGGACTGACCACTTTTGATTTTGGGTAACGGGGAAGGGTCCGCCCCCTTCCGAAATCAACAAATTATAAAGCCTATATCTACTTCCTGACATTTTCGCAATCTACTCCCGAATACCTTTCTTTTGAGTCCCATATTGTCATGGTCGTCCAAAAACCCTATTATAGGGGGTTTGGGTTTGGGGCGGCCCCCCAGTTACTTTGACCAAATTTTTATACCCTCCACCATAGGATGGGGGGTATACTAATTTCGTCATTCTGTTTGTAACTACTCGAAATATTCGTCTGAGACCCCATAGAGCATATATATTCTTGATCGTCGTGAAATTTTATGTCGACTAGCCATGTCCGTCCGTCTGTCTGTCGAAAGCACGCTAACTTCCGAAGGAGTAAAGGCAGCCCCTTGAAATTTTGCACAAATACTTCTTATTAGTGTAGGTCGGTTGGTATTGTAAATGGGCCATATCGGTCCATGATTTGATATAGCTGCCATATAAACCGATTTTGGGTCTTGACTTCTTGAACCTCTAGAGTGCGCAATTCTTACCCGATTGGAATGAGATTTTGCACGATGTGTTTTGTTACGATATCCAACAACTGTGCCAAGTATGATTCAAATCGGTTCATAACCTGATATAGCTGCATTTTAACCCATCTTGGGTCTTGAATTCTTGAGCCTCTGGAGGACGCAATTCTTATCCGATTGGAATGAAATTTTGCACGACGTGTTTTGTTATGATATCCAACAACTGTGTCAAGTATGGTTCAAATCGGTCCATAACCTGATATATCTGCCATATAAACCAGTCTGTGTCAAGTATGGTTCAAATCGGTCCATAACCTGATATAGCTGCCATATAAACCAATCTTGGGTCTTGACTTCTTGAGCCGCTAGAGGTCGCAATTTTAATCCGATTGGAATGAAATTTCCAACAACTGTGCCAAGTATGGTTCAAATCGGTTTATAACCTGATATAGCTGTCATATAAACAGATCTTGGGTCTTGACTTCCTGAGCCTCTAGAGGTCGCAATTATTATCCGATTTGACTGAAATTTTGTACGACTGATTCTCTCATGACCATCAACATACTTGTTTATTATGGTCTGAATCGGTCTATAGCCCGATACAGCTCCCATATAAATCGATCTCTCTATTTTACTTCTTGAGCTCCCAAAGTGCGCAATTCTTATTCGAATTGGCTGACATTTTACACAGGTCTCCAACATATAATTTAATTGTGGTCCAAACCGGACCATATCTTGATATAGCTCCAATAGCAGAGCAAATCTTTTCTTATATCCTGTTTCGCCGGGAAAAGAACTCGGCAAATGCGATCCATGGTGGAGGGTATAAAAGATTCGGCCCGGCCGAACTTAGCACGCTTTTACTTGTTAATAATAAGATCGTATTCTTCTCATGAATACCTTTCATTTGAGTACCATATTGTTCCTATTAGTCCACTTTTATTTTTGGGTAGTACTTTTGGAGTAAGAGGAAGGGTCCGCTACCCTTCCGATATCAAAAAATTATAAAACCTGTGTTTCCTTCTAGACCAACCTACACAATCTGTGAAAATTTCAAGGTAATCGGTTCAAGCGTTTTTGAGCCTATACGGAACAAACAAACAAACTCAAATTCATTTTTATATATATAGACTAGCTGAGCCCGGCCCGCTCTAACGCGACCGATGATGCATGTTGGAGAGGAGTACTCTTAATTTGGAAATTTCTGCCTAATTTCAGTTGAAAATGTATTGCAATTTTCCTATGAATTTTTCTACACTCAATTAACTCTCATTTAAACTCCATATTGCAATGGTTAGTAAAAGTCCTTTTTGGGGTGTGGTGTACCCCCAGAGACTTGGTCCCAAAATTTCGTGCTCTTCTTCCAAAGACTTTTCATTTAAGATCCATATTGCCACGTTCGTTAAAAACGTTTGTGGGGTTTTTTGGGCGTGTGGGACTTACGAAACACTTAGTCCCACAATTGGATATCAGATTAGTTTCCTACTCTCAAATACCTTTTATTTGATTTCCATATTGTAGTGATTGGTCTATAAATCCGTTTGGCGGGTTTGGGGTTGCGACCCTCCTAGGCACAGATTTTGATACCAAATTTTTATACCCTCCACCATAGGATGGGGGGGTATACTAATTTCGTCATTCTGTTTGTAACTACTCGAAATGTTCGTCTGAGACCCCATAAAGTATATATATTCTTGATCGTCGTGAAATTTTATGTCGATCTAGCCATGTCCGTCCGTCTGTCTGTCCGTCCGTCTGTCTGTCCGTCCGTCTGTCTGTCGAAAGCACGCTAACTTCCGAAAGAGTAAAGCTAGTCGCTTGAAATTTTGTACAAATACTTTTAATTAGTGTAGGTCGGTTGGTATTGTAAATGGGCCATGGACCTAGGTTTGATATAGCTGCCATATAAACCAATCTTGGGTCTTGACTTCTTGAGCCTCTAGAGTGCGCAATTCTTATCCGATTGGGATGAAATTTTGCACGACGTGTTTTGTTATGATATCCAACAACTGCTAAGTATGGTTCAAATCGGTTTATAACCTGATATAGCTGTCATATAACCGATCTTGGGTCTTGACTTCTTGAGCCTCTAGAGTGCGCAGTTCTTATCCGATTGGAATGAAATTTTGCATGACGTGTTTTGTTATGATATCCAACAACTGTGCCAAGTATGGTTGAAATCGGTTTATAACCTGATATAGCTGCCATATAAGACGATCTTGGGTCTTGACTTTTTGACCCTCTAGAGTCATGAAATGGGAATGAAATTTTGCACGACGTGTTTTGTTATGATATCCAAAAACTGTGCCAAGTATGGTTCAAATCGGTTTATAACCTGATATAGCTGCCATATAACCGATCTTGGGTCTTGACTTCTTGAGCCTCTAGAGTGCGCAGTTCTTATCCGATTAGAATGAAATTTTGCACGACGTGTTTTGTTATGACATCCAAAAACTGTGCCAAGTATGGTTCAAATCGGTTTATAACCTGATATAGCTGTCATATAAACAGATCTGGGGACTTGACTTCTTGTGCTTCTAGAGGGCGCAATTATTATCCGGTTTGGCTGAAATTTTGCATGACGTATTTTATTCTTACTTTCAACAACTGTGAAAAATAAGGTTCAAATCGGTTCATAACCTGATATAACTGCCATATAAACCGATCTGGTATCTTGACTTCTTGAGCCTCTAGAGGTCGCAATTATTATCCGATTTGCCTGAAATTTTGTACGACGGATCCTCTCATGACCATCAACATACGTGTTTATTATGGTCTGAACGGGTCTATAGCCGGATACAGCTTCCATATAAATCGATCTCTCTATTTTACTTCTTGAGCCTCCAAAAGGGCACAATTCTTATTCGAATTGGCTGAGATTTTACACAGGTCTCCAACATATAATTTAATTGTGGTCCATTTAAATGTGGACCATATCTTGATATCGCTCTAATAGCAGAGCAAATCTTTTCTTATATGATTTTTTTGCCTAAAAAGAGATGCCGGGAAAAGAACCCGACAAATGCGATCCATGGTGGAGGGTATATAAGATTCGACCCGGCCGAAATTAGCACGCTTTTACTTGTTTTTTTTTAGGTTATGTAAGTAAGTGTGCAAACAAAATTTCGCTTAAATCGCCCTACCAATCTCCGAGATCTGGCGTGTTTAAAATTAGGGTAAGGGGACTTTCTCTGTTCCTGTTGGCTTCTCCAAATTCGCGCCATCTACTTGCTGGCTGGATCAACTAATTCCAATTGGATCAACTAAATCCAATTGTAAACAGGCAGTAGATAGCGATAATTTAAAAGTTAGTGCTATTCGCTTGGAGTGGATCTAAATGTGCTGGTTATGGTACAACCATATGACTACCTATTAAATAGCTATCATTTAGTCTTTTTTAAATCAAATCAAATTGCTATACTAAACAATTTTTTGTGGTAGAGAACTAATTTGCCAGTCTATATATTTAGTGCGGTGGCGATAGTTTTTACTATTAAACCATGTAAAACTTTTGAACAAAACAGTGATGCCCAGCGGCACATCTTTTGGTCTTGTCTATAGATGAGCTAAAACTGGTTGCAACCTTATCGTTAAGGTTTACAACTCCTGCTATCACGCTGATCGTAATAATTTCGGGGCTATCGCGGCCTACATTTATTTGTGTCCCCACACATTAATTAAATTATACAGTATCCTGTGAGGTCATTATAATTGATTGACTCTTTTGGGGGTGAGACCACCTCTAGATATATGAGTAGAATAAAGCTATCAGATTCGCAGTCCACAACCTTATACCTTTAATGCCAATATAGTCATGATTGGTATTTGCAGCCGTTTGGTGGAGGGCGTCTATATGGGTTGTGCCTCACATCCCATCTGCCACTTGAGCAAAAATTTTAAGGACGCGCTCTACTCATAAAACTCTATCACTTGATTCCCCGTTGTTTCAATGGGTCAAATAACCAACTAGATTCTTGGATACAAAGTTTTATTTCATATTCGTAATCTGCTCTCAAATGCCTTTCATTTGAGTTACATCAAGCTATGATCGAATAATATTCCCATTTGGGACTTATCGGGGATGGGGCGACAATATATTGCTTGGACCTATTTTCTTTGTCATATTCGTGGTCTACTCCCGAATACATTTCATTTGAGTGCTATATTGACATGTACGTCCAATACGTATGTTTGGAGTAGTTTTTGGGTTTGGGCGACACCTTAGATACTTGAATCCAAGGTTTTCTACCACATTCGCATTCTTCTCTCAAATATCTTTCATTTGAATCCTAAATTGTCCCTATCGGTTCACTTTAAATTTTGGTTGGCTTTTTAGGGTAGTGGGGGAGGGTCCGCCACCTTCCAACGTCAACAAATTACATAGCCTATACCTCCTTCCTAACCATATGCGTAATCTACACCCCAATACCTTTCATTCGAGCCCCATTTTGTCATTATCGTCCAATAAACCTATTTTAGAATGTTTTGGGGTCGGGGCGGCCCCCCATTAACTTGAACCCGTTTTTATACCCTCCACCATAGGATGGGGGTAGACTAATATCGTCATTCTGTTTGTAACATCTCGAAATATGCGTCTGAGACTCCATAAAGTATATATATCCTTGATCATCATGTCATTTTATGTCGATCTAGCAATTCTTACCCGATTTGAAATTTTGCACGTAGTGTTTTAGTATCACTTCCAACAACTGTGTTAAGTATGATTCAAATCGGATCATAATCTGGTATAGCTATCATATAAACCGATCTTGGATCTTGACCTCTTAAGCTAATTCATTCGACTTGGCTGCAATTTTGCAGCGTAAATCGGTACTTAACCACTGCCACTTCCAACAACTGGGATCTTGACTTCTTGAGCCTCTAAAGGGTGCAATTCTCATCCGATGTGGAAGAAATTTTGTACAATAGCTTCTCTCATGAGCTTCAACACACGTGTCTAATATGGTCTGAATCGATCAATAGCTTGATACAGCTCCTATATAAACCTATGTCCCGATATTACTTCTTGAGCCCCTACAGGGCGCAATTCTTATCCGAATGAACTGAAATATTACTCAATGACTTCTACAATGTTCAGCATTCATTTATGGTCCGAATCGGACTATGACTTGATATAGCTCCAATCGCAAAACAGTTCTTATTCAATATTCTTTGTTTGCCTAAAAAGAGATACCGCGCATAGAACTCGACAAATGCGATCCATGGTGGAGGGTATATAAGATTTGGCCCTGCCGAAATTAGCATGCTTTTACTTGTTTTTTAAATAAAAAACTTCAAAACGCCATCTGAGACTGAGTTTTGTATGTTATTGAGAATTTATTTTTAGTTACTCACGGCAAATAAAAACCAGTGAAAAATTCATACCCTATGCCCCATAGCAGCTCTATAGATATCATCCGATTTAGACCAAATGCTTATAAGTACAAGTCATTGTTCAACCGAGAGATCGGTCAATATGGCAGTTATATCCAAATCTGAACCGATCTGAGCCAAATTGAAGACAAATATCGAAGGGCCCAACACAAGTCATTGTCCCAAATTTCGGCGACATCGGACAATAAATGCGCTTTTTATGGGCCCAAAACCTTAAATCGAGAGATCGGTCTATATGGCAGCTTTATCCAAATCTGGACTGATCAGGGCCAAATAGAATAAATATGTCGAAGGGCTTAAGGCAAATCACTGTCCTAAATTTCAGCAAAATCGGATAATAAATGTGGCTTTTATGGGCCTTAGACCATATATGGGAGGATCGGTATATATGGCAGCTATATCCAAATTTGGACCGATCTGGGCCAAATTGACGAAGAATATTGAAGGGCCTAACACAACTCACTGTGCCAAATTTCATCCAAATCGGATAATAAATGTGGCTTTTATGGGCCTAAGACCCTAAATCTGAGGATCGGTCTATATGGCAGCTATATCCAAATTTGGACCCATCTGGACCAAATTGACGAAGGATGTCGAAGGGCTTACCGCAACTCACTGCCCCAAATTTCAGCAAAATCGGATAATAAATGTGGCTTTTATGGGCCTAAGACCATAAATCGGAGGATCGGTCTATATGGCAGCTATATCCAAATTTGGACCGATCTAGGCCAAATTGACGAAGGATATCGAAGGGCTCAACGCAACTCACTGTGCCAAATTTCATCCAAATCGGATAATAAATGTGGCTTTTATGGGCCTAAGACCCTAAATCGGAGGATCGGTCTATATGGCAGCTCTATCCAAATCTGAACCGATCTGGGCCAAATTGACGAAGGATGTCAAAGGGCCTAACACAACTCACTGTCTTAAATTCCAGCAAAATCGGATAATAAATGTGGCTTTTATGGGCCTAAGACCTTAAATCGGGGGATCGGTCTATATGGGGGCTATATCAAGATATAGTCCGATATAGCCCATCTTCGAACTTAACCTGCTTATGGACAAAAAAAAGAATCTGTGCAAAATTTCAGCTCAATATCTCAATTTTTAAAGACTGTAGCGTGATTTCAACAGACAGACGGACGGACATGTCTAGATCGTCTTAGATTTTTACGCTGATCAAGAATATATATACTTTATAGGGTCGGAAATGGATATTTCGATGTGTTGCAAACGGAATGACAAAATGAATATACCCCCATCCTTCGGTGGTGGGTATAAAAATAAAAACAAGTAAAAAGGCATAAAGTTCGGCCGGACCGAACTTTGGATACCCACCACCTCGGGTATATATGTAAACCACCTTTCATCAAAATTCGGTGAAAATTTCATACCTTATGTCCCATATCAGTTGCATCAATATAAATTTCGATTTGGACCAAATACTAATAAGTACAGTAGCTATATCTAAAAATAAACCGATCTGAACCGTATACGACACGGATGTATAAAAGCCTAACATAAGTCACTGTGTTTTGACACAGAAATCGGATTATAAATGCGCCTTTTATGGGGCCAAGACTTTAAATCGAGTTATCGGTCTACATGGCAGCTATATCCAAATCTGGACCGATTTGGGCCAAGTTACATTAAAATGTCGAAGAGCCTAACACAAAACACTGTCCCAAATTTCGGCGAAATCGGACAATAAATGCCTCTTTTATGGGCCCAAAACCTTAAATCGAGAGATCGGTCTATATGGCAGCTATATTCAAATCTGGACCGATCTGAGCAAAATTGAAGAAGGACGTCGAAGAGCCTATCTGAACTCACTGTCTCAAATTTCAACGACATCGGACAATAAATGCGTCTTTTATGGCCCCAAACCCTAAAACCTAGATATCGGTCTATATGGCAGCTATATCCACATCTGGACCGATCTAAGCCAAATTGACGAAATCGGATAATAAATGTGGCTTTTGTGGGCCTAAGAACCCTAAATCGGAGAATCGGTCTATATGGCAGCTATATCCAAATCTGACTCGATCTGAACCAAATTTACGAAGGAAGTCGAAGGGCCTAACACAACTCTCAGTTCGAAATTTCAGCGAAATCGGATGATAAATGTGGCTGTTATGGGCCTTAGACCCTAAATCGGAGGATCGGTCAATATGGCAGCTATATCCAAATCTGGACCGATCTGGACCAAATTGACGAAAGATGTCGAAGGGCCTAACACAACTCACTGTCCCAAATTTCAGCTAAATCGGATAATAAATGTGGCTTTTATGGGCTTAAGACCCTAAATCTGCGGAACGGTCTATATGGGGGATATATATCAAGATATAGTCCGATATAGCCCATTTCGAACTTAACCTGTTTATGGACAAAAAAGAGAATCTGTGCAAAATTTCAGCTCAATATCTCTGTTTTTAAAGACTGTAGCGTGATTTCAACAGACAGACGGACGGACATGTCTAGATCGTCCTAGATTTTTACGCTGATCAAGAATATATATACTTTATAGGGTCGGAAATGGATATTTCGATGTGTTGCAAACGGAATGACAAAATGAATATACGCCCATCCTTCGATGGTGGGTATAAAAAATCATTTACTTTTTAGGGCATTCATCGCACAAAACGGTGTTTTCATTAAAACTATTCTTTGTATGAAAAAGGCAATTAAATTTGTGGTGCTAATGTTGCATTTTTGATGTTAAACAAGAAGCGCATTTCGGATTTTTTAACAATCGCATTAAACTGGGACATCACCCACAAAAGTCATGCATGACGGAAGCAATTGTGTATGCTAATGTCACTATAGTAGTAACTTACATTATTGCATCCGGGGGTGCAATATTTTCTGCTGGGTATTTTAAAGTAGAATACAAACTGACATAAAAATGTATTCCTTGGTGCCTGAGGAGCCTTCCCAACGCTCAAACCCCCAGCTGGACACATATACCGATCGGGACAATTTTGGTATCAAATGAAAGTTATTAAAAGAAGAGTACAAATCTGACATAAAAATTTATTCCTTGGTGTTTGGGGGCTTTCCCATCCCCTCAAACCCCCCAGCAGGACAGGACGATCGGGACAATATGGATATCAAATGAAGGGTATTTAAATGTATAGTGAATATCTGATATTAAAATGTATTCCTAATTGTCTGTATTCCACCCAAAAAGCCCTCAGCAGGACATATTTACAGATTGGTGCAATATGGGTATGAAATGAAAGGTGTTTGGAAGTTGATGATAACACATTTGTTATTAGAATTTGGTCTAAAGTGTCTACGGGCCCTCTTCAACCCTAAAAACCCCCAAAACGCCCCAAAAAATTTCCAACGTCCCAATAAAAACAACACCAAACTGTCCTGCAGGACGACTGAGAATATATTGTATTCAAATGAAAATACGTGCTAGAAGGCAATCGCCCTCCATCCATCCTACCCAAAACAAGGAAATAAAAACAAGTAAAAGCGTGCTAAGTTCGGCCCGGCCGCATCTTCCATGGATGCGGCCATGGCCTCCACCATGGATCGCATTTGCCGAGTTCTTCTCCCGGCATCTCTTCTTAGGCAAAAAAGGATATAAGAAAAGATTTGCTCTGCTATTATTATATTATTACATGTTGGAGACCTGTGTAAAATGTCAGCCAATTCGAATAAGAAAAAACTAGAGGCTCAAGAAGTCAAGATCCCAGATCGGCTAATATGTCAGCTATATCAGGTTATGGACCGATTTGAATCATACTTGGCACAGATGTTGGATATCATAACAAAACACGTCGTGCAAAATTTCATTCCAATCGGATAAGCATTGCGCACTCTAGAGGCTCAAGAAGTCAAGACCCAAGATCGGTTTATATGGCAGCTATATTAGGTTATCGGTCGATTTGAACCATACTTGGCACAGTTGTTGGATATCATAACAAAACATGTCGTGCAAAATTTCATTCCAATTGGATAAGAATTGCGCACTCTAGAGGCTCAAGAAGTCAAGACCCAAGTTCGGTTTATATGGCAGCTATATTATTTTATAGACCGATTTGAACCATACTTAGCACAGTTGTTGGATATCATAACAAAACACGTCGTGCAAAATTTCATTCCAATTGGATAAGAATTGCGCACTCTAGAGGCTCAAGAAGTCAAGACCCAAGATCGGTTTATATGGCAGCTATATTAGGTTATAGACCGATTTGAACCATACTTGGCACAGTTGTTGGATATCATAACAAAACACGTCGTGCCAAAATTAATTCAAATCGAATAAGAATTGCGCCCTCTAGAGGCTCAAGAAGTCAAGACCCAAGATCGGTTTATATAGCAGCTATATCAAAACATGGACCGATTTGAACCATACTTGGCACAGTTATTGGATATCATAACAAAACACGTCGTGCAAAATTTCATTCCAATCGGATAAGAATTGCGCACTCTAGAGGCTCAAGAAGTCAAGACCCAAGATCGGTTTATATGGCAGCTATATCAAAACATGGACCGATATGGCCCATTTACAATACCAACCGACCTACACTAATAAGAAGTATTTGTGCAAAATTTCAAGCGGCTAGCTTTACTCCTTCGGAAATTAGCGTGCTTTCGACAGACAGACGGACGGACGGACGGACGGACAGACGGACGGACATGGCTAGATCGACATAAAATGTCGCGACGATCAAGAATATATATACTTTATGGGGTCTCAGACGAATATTTCGAGTAGTTACAAGCAGAATGACGAAATTAGTATACCCCCCGTCTTATGGTGGAAGATATAAAAAGTAAAATAGAAAGATCGATTTATATGGGAGCTGTATCGGGCTATAGACCGATTCAGACCATAATAAACACGTATGTTGATGGTCATGAGAGGATCCATCGTACAAAATTTCAGGCAAATCGGATAATAATTCCGACCTTTAAAGGCTCAAGAAGTCAAGATCCCAGATCGGTTTATATAGCAGCTATATCAGGTTATTAACCGATTTGAACCATACTTGGCACAGTTGTTGGATATCATAACAAAACATGTCGTGCAAAATTTCATTCCAATTGGATAAGAATTGCGCACTCTAGAGGCTCAAGAAGTCAAGACCCAAGTTCGGTTTATATGGCAGCTATATTATTTTATAGACCGATTTGAACCATACTTAGCACAGTTGTTGGATATCATAACAAAACACGTCGTGCAAAATTTCATTCCAATTGGATAAGAATTGCGCACTCTAGAGGCTCAAGAAGTCAAGACCCAAGATCGGTTTATATGGCAGCTATATTAGGTTATAAACCGATTTTAACCATACTTGGCAAAGTTGTTGGATATCATAACAAAACACGTCGTGCCAAAATTAATTCAAATCGAATAAGAATTGCGCCCTCTAGAGGCTCAAGAAGTCAAGACCCAAGATCGGTTTATATAGCAGCTATATCAAAACATGGACCGATTTGAACCATACTTGGCACAGTTATTGGATATCATAACAAAACACGTCGTGCAAAATTTCATTCCAATCGGATAAGAATTGCGCACTCTAGAGGCTCAAGAAGTCAAGACCCAAGATCGGTTTATATGGCAGCTATATCAAAACATGGACCGATATGGCCCATTTACAATACCAACCGACCTACACTAATAAGAAGTATTTGTGCAAAATTTCAAGCGGCTAGCTTTACTCCTTCGGAAATTAGCGTGCTTTCGACAGACAGACGGACGGACGGACGGACGGACAGACGGACGGACATGGCTAGATCGACATAAAATGTCGCGACGATCAAGAATATATATACTTTATGGGGTCTCAGACGAATATTTCGAGTAGTTACAAGCAGAATGACGAAATTAGTATACCCCCCGTCTTATGGTGGAAGATATAAAAAGTAAAATAGAAAGATCGATTTATATGGGAGCTGTGTCGGGCTATAGACCGATTCAGACCATAATAAACACGTATGTTGATGGTCATGAGAGGATCCATCGTACAAAATTTCAGGCAAATCGGATAATAATTCCGACCTTTAAAGGCTCAAGAAGTCAAGATCCCAGATCGGTTTATATAGCAGCTATATCAGGTTATTAACCGATTTGAACCATACTTGGCACAGTTGTTGGATATCATAACAAAACACGTCGTGCAAAATTTCATTCCAATCGGATAAGAATTGCGCCCTCTAGAGGCTCAAGAATTCAAGACCCAAGATCGGTTTATATGGCAGCTATATCAAAATGGACCGATATGGCCCATTTACAATACCCAACCGACCTACGCTAATAAAAAGTATTTGTGCAAAATTTCAAGCGGCTAGCTTTACTCCTTCGGAAGTTAGCGTGCTTTCGACAGACAGACGGACGGACCGACGGACATAGCTAGATCGACATAAAATTTCGCGACGATCAAGAATATATATACTTTATGGGGTCTCAGACGAATATTTCGAGTAGTTACAAACATAATGACGAAATTAGTATACCCCCCATCCTATGGTGGAGGGTATACAAATAAAGGCTGATCAGGATAGAATAGGACACCAAAAAAAGGTCTCTAGCAGGAGATAACATTTTTATACCCACCACCGAAGGATGGGGGTGTATTCATTTTGTCATTCCGTTTGCAACACATCGAAATATCCATTTCCGAACCTATAAAGTATATGTATTCTTGATCAGCGTAAAAATCTAAGACGATCTAGACATGTCCGTCCGTCTGTCTGTCTGTCTGTTGAAATCACGCTACAGTCTTTAAAAACAGAGATATTGAGCTGAAATTTTGCACAGATTTTTTTTTGTCCATAAGCAGGTTAAGTTCGAAGATGGGCTATATCGGACTATATCTTGATATAGCCCCCATATAGACCGATCCGCCGATTTAAGGTCTAAGGCCAATAATAGCCACATTTATCATCCGATTTCGCTGAAATTTGGGACTGAGAGTTGTGTTAGGCACTTCGACTTCCTTCGTAAATTTGGTCCAGATCGAGTCAGATTTGGATATAGCTGCCATATAGACCGATCCTCCGATTTAGGGTTCTTAGGCCCATAAAAGCCACATTTATTATCCGATTTTGCTGAAATTTGGGACAGTGAATTGTCTTAGGCATTTCGACATCCTTCGTCTACTTGGCTTAGATCGGTCCAGATGTGGATATAGCTGCCATATAGACCGATATCTAGGTTTTAGGGTTTGGGGCCATAAATGACGCCTTTATGCCTTTTTACTTGTTTAATATAACTACTGTACTTATTAGTATTTGGTCCAAATCGGAACATATATTGATATAACTGATATGGGACATAAAGTATGAACTTTTCACCGAATTTTGATGAAAGGTGGTTTATATATATTCCCGATTTGGTAGGTATCTAAAGTTCGGCCCGGCCGAACTTAACGCCTTTTTACTTGTTTATCCTCAAATTGGGATTGACACAGGAGCACCTGCGGATCTTTATAAATATGGTATCCTAATTGGTAGCTTTGAAAAATGATTTTGAATGTAGATAACCAATACAAAAAACTTTAATTAGTGTGCATCTGAACGAGACCCCTAGCCCTGAATATCTTGATAGCCACCTTCAAAATGCTTGACTTTATATTGCTCAAACAAAATCGTGGTCCAACACGATGCTGATATTATTTCAGGGTCCGCCCTCCAAACTCCCTTCAAATCGGCCATGTTTGCCTACTATGGCAATAAATAACAAGTTGTTGATAGTAGAAAACGAATTTGATATCCAATGTTGAGGCCAAGTTGTCTCAGCCCATAAACTCTCCCTAATCCTATGGCAATATTGTCTCAAATAAAAGAAATTTGAGAGTAGAGCACGATGCTCATATTTTTTCAGGGTTAAGTGCGTGGGTGGTCATAAACTTAAAACTGGACATATACACCCTACATAAACCTAAAACTGGACATATTTGTGGATTATAGTAAAAGGGGCTCAAATCTGTTTTATGGCCAAGTTTTTCAGGGACGTCTCACAGTATAATCTCCCCCTAAACCACACATATATACCAACTATAGCAATTTTTAGTTCAACTGTGGTTTTTGGGAGTAGAGTATGAACCTCACCCCAAAAAACAGCGCCATACTGGACATATTTACTGACCATAGCAATATAAGGCTCAAATGAAAGAAATTTTGGAGTAGAGCACCATTATGATATCCACATTGGGGCGAAATATCTGAAAGGCTGTACAAGCACCACCAAACAGGTCTGTTTTCTTGACCGTGCCAATATAATGCTCAGATAAAATAATAGAGTGAAAGAAGGCGCAGCGGAGCAGGCCCTTATACAGGGTGGCTGATGAATATTGCTACAATGATGAATATTGCTACATTTTTTTTTCGGTGTATGGAATACATTTTTCTTTTATTCATGTTAAATTAAATTATTAAATTAATTATTAAATTATTATTAATTAAATTAATTAATTAATTAATTAAATTAATTATTAAATTATTATTATTAAATAGAAAAAAAGTTATTACATTTTTTTTTGGTAGCGGCTTTCATCAGCCACCCTGTATATAAAAATTAATTTGTGTTTTTTAGTTTGTTTGTCTCTTTCGTATAGACTCAGAAACAGCTGAACCGATTTTCGGACCCTACCCCTTATCCAAATTTTCGAAAACGCCAGATCTCAGAGATGGGTGGTGCGATTTAAGCGAAACTTTGTGTGCCGTCTTAAAATAACCTAAAAACAAAAATTCGGTAACTACAATAAATTCCGGATGGGGTACCTAACCCCCAAAACCTACCAAATGTATATAAAGACCAATCACGGTAATATGGGACTCAAATGAAAGGTATTTAAGATTAGAAAACATATCTGATATCCAATTGTTGGACAAAGTGTTTGGGGACCACCCCAACCCCCAAAACACCCCTAAATCGGACATATTTACCGACCATAGCAATATGGGACTCAAATGAAAGGTATTTGCGAGTAAATTACGAATCTGATTTCCAACTGTGGCATCAAGTTTCTGGGGGTCCTCCACTTCCCCAAAACATCCCCCAAACAGGACTTATATACAGATCATGGCAATATGGTGTTCAAATAAACCAATCTGATCAAATGTGGAACCAAGTGTTTAGAGGGGTGGCCGTAAAGCACGAATCTGATATCAATATTCGGGAAAAGTGACTGTGGGGCCAATCCACCCTCATAACTCCACCCAAATAAGAAGTGTTTTATGACCATTGCAGTATGGGGCTCAAATGAAATGTATTTGGGAGTATACCACGAATCTGATATCAACATTCGGGACCAACTGTCAGCGCAACGTCCCACCCCCACAACAACGCCCAAATAGGACGAATTTGCTCTCCATGACAATTTGGGTCTTAGAGAGAGTGGAGCTCGATATTGATTGTTTTTAGGGTCCATTACCCTAACCGGACATACTGATGACTTTCGCAATAAGGGGTTTAAATGAAAGTGTGTTTGTGATTAAAAAACCAATATGGTATGGCAATTTGGGGTTCAAATAAATGATATTTGAGAGTGGAGCACAATGCTGATAAATTTTCAGGGCTAAGTGTTTGGGGGACCACCCCATTCCCTAAAACACCCCTAAATCGGGCATATTTACAGACCAAATTAAGGGTATTGGGGAGTAGGGCACGAAATTGATAACCACTTTCGGGACCAATCTTCTATGGGTCTACCCCTTTCCCACACCCCCCAAAGAGTACAAGTTTACCGACCATGCCAATATGTGGCTCAAATGAAAGGTGTTTGAGATTAGAAAACGAACTTGATAACCAATATTGGGTCAAAGTGTTTGGGGAACGCCTCATCCTATAGAACCCCTTAAACCAATGGCAATATGGGGTTGGAATAAATGTTATTTGAGAGAAGAGCACGATGCTGATAATTTTTTCAGGGTCAGTGTCTGGGGAACAATTTTATCCCCGAAAACACCGTGTCTGCGGGACAATTTTACCCCCGAAAACACCGATAAATGAGAGTATTGGGCTCTTGGGGACAATGATAATTTTGTTCCATTTAAAGTAAAAGAAGAATATTTGTTTGCCAATTCAGTAGTAATCCGTTTGCAATACTTTTGCAGATTTCTGTATAAAAAACAGCAGATTTTGTTATTTGATATAGCAGATGGAAATGTTAGCTAAAACATCAGTCCTATGTTTGCTGAAACAGCAAAAATTTGCAAATTTTGCCCATTAACATTCCACGAAGGAACAGGGGCAAACTTCTCACATATCAATTAGTGCAGTCCGATTCAAGTTTAAGCTCAATAATAAGGGGCCTCCTTTTAATAGCCGAGTCCGAACGGCGTGACGCAGTGCGACACCTCTTTGGAGAGAAGTTTTACATGGCATAGTACCTCACAAATGTTGCCAGTATTAGGAGGGAAAACCACCGCTGAAAATTTTTTCTGATGGTCTCGCCAGAATTCAGCGTCATAGGCGGACATGCTAACCTCTGCGCTACGGTGGCCTGAAACAGCAGCCTTGTCTTTTTCCCAATTTTCGGCAGACAAAAACTGTTGTGTTAGATTTCTTTCTGCTATTTTGGCCAGGGCCAGTCTTTGAAACCCACCTCCATGGATTCTGCGTAAAATTGACACAGAATAAAATTTGCTGAAAAGCATAATTTTACTCTACGTACCACATTTCTACCAAATCGGGCAAAAATGAAAGCTTCTACGAATCGAACAAGGATAATCGAGAGATCGGTTTATATTGGATCTACGTCTGGTTAAACACCGATTTATATCGTACTTGGCGCAGTTGTTGGAAGTCGTAACGTGCAAAACTTTTGCCAATTCGAACAAAATTTACGGACTGCAGGGGCTCAAGATGTCAAATCGGGAGATTGGGTTATATGGAAGCTGTGCCAGGTTATAGACCGGTTTCAACCAAACTTTTTACAGTTGTTGGAAATCGTACCAGAACACTGCAAAATTTTACCCAAATCGGATAACAATTACGGACTGCAGGGGATCAAGATATCAAATCGGGAGATCGGCTTATATGGGAGCTACATCAGGTTATTGACCGTACTTGGAACAGTTGTTGGAAGTTGTAGCAGAAAACTACATGCAAAGTTTTAGCCAAATCGGGCAAAAATTACGGACTGCTGTGGCTCAAGATGTCAGCTCGGGAGATCGATTTATATGGGAGCTATATCAGGTAATAGACCGATTACAACGGTACTAGGCACAGTTGTTGAATGTCGTAATAAAACACTACACGCATAATTTCAGCCAAATCCGACAAAAATTGCGGCTTCTAGGGGCTCAAGATCGGATTTTCAAATCGGGTCAAATTGGGAGATCGAATTATATGGGAGCTATATCAGGTAATAGACCGATTTCAATTGCGCCTTCTAGGGGTTAAATATGTCTAATCGGGAAATCGGTTTATAGGGGAGCTATAGCCAAATCTAAACCGATATGGCCTATTTCCAATCCCCAACGACCTACATAAATAAGATGTATCTGTACAACATTTTAAGCGGCTAGATGCGTTCGACCCCTATCATGATTTCAACTGGCGGATGGACGGACGAACGGACATGGCTATTTCGGCTCAAAATAACCGACGATCAAGAATATATGTATTTTATGAGGTCACAGGTCAATATTTCGAGCTGTTACAAAGGGAATGACTAGGTTAATGTAACCCCCATCCTTTGGTGGTGGGTATACAAATTTCGTTGAGTAATGCTATGTCTTTTATTGGATGGCGTTCCCTTAAATTGAGAAATTGTAAAGACCTTCCATCGCGTCTGGTTAATCAATTTATATAAATTTTTTGGGTACATTTATCCAATTCACCATCAAAATGATTGAGGGAAGCAAAAAACAAATATTGTAGCGAATGCTTACAAATCAAAGAAAGAACTAAAATATAGATTTCCTGCAGCTACAAGCGCAAGAGGCGCAACCACGCGTAATTTCTGTAATGAAAATTAAAAATAAGTGGGGAAATTGTTTATTTACCATTTCAGCCTTGAAACAAAATCACGTTATGAGAAAAATTCATGCGAATGCAGGTGGTATACTAGTAAACGGATAATTTGGTGGAGTTTTAAAAAATAGTTTTGACATTGAGTGAAAGAAGTCTCCACAACGAAGGTATGGGTACTAACTTATTGTTGAGGGCTGATTGTTTGTTTTTCGTATTCATAATGAAATGTGGGAAACCAGAAGTTCATCAAATTATTCATACGCAAATTTAAAGGAAGTATGGTATAAAAGTGCTGATATATAAATGTAAATTATTAAATGATTAAACACAATGCTAGAGTTAATTGTTTATAGTATGTGTTGTTCAAATAAATACAATCTTATATATAACAAGTAAAAGCGCGCTAAGTTCGGCCGGGCCGAATCTTATATACCCTCCACCTTGGATCGCATTTGTCGAGTTCTTTTCCCGGCATTTCTTTTAGGCAAAAAAAAAAAATGATATAAGAAAAGATTTGCTCTGCCATTAGAGAGATATCAAGATATAGTCCGGTTTGGACCACAATTAAATTATGTGTTGGAGACCTGTGTAAAATGTCAGCCAATTCGAATAAGAATTGCGCCCTTTGGGGGCTCAAGAAGTAAAATAGAGAGACCGATTTATACGGGAGCTGTATCGGGCTATAGACCGATTCAGACCATAATAAACACGTATGTTGATGGTCATGAGAGGATCCATCGTACAAAATTTCAGGCAAATCGGATAATAATTGCGCACTCTAGAGGCTCAAGAAGTCAAGACCCAAGATCGGTTAATATGGCAGCTATATCAGGTTATAGACCGATTTAAATCATACTTGGCGCAGTTTTTGGATACCAAACAAAAAACGTCGTGCAAAATTTCATTCCAATCGGATAAGAATTGCGCACTCTAGAGGCTCAAGAAGTCAAGACCTATGATCGGTTTATACGGCTGCTATATCAAAACATTGACCTATATGGCCCATTTACAATACCAACTGACCTACACTAATAAGAAGTATTTGTGCAAAATTTCAAGCGGCTAGCTTTACTCCTTCGGAAGTTAGCGTGCTTTCGACAGACAGACGGACGGACGGACGGACATGGCTATATCGACATAAAATGTCGCGACGATCAAGAATATATATACTTTATAGAGTCTCAGGCGAATATCTCGAGTAGTTACAAACAGAATGACGAAATTAGTATACCCCCCATCCTATGGTGGAGGGTATAAAAATCAATTTGTGTTTGTTTGCAGATTTGTTTGTTTGTTTTTATGTTTGTGTGTTCCTTATAGACTCAGAAACGGCTGAACCGATTTTCTTGAATCTGAAGGGGGGCGGACCCTCCCCCTTACCCTAATTTTCAGAAACGCCAGATCTCGGAGATGTGTGGTGCGATTTAAGCGAAATTTTGTGTGCTCTCATATAGTACTCTAGAAATAAAAATTTGGTATCCAAATTTCGGATGGGGTACCTAGGAGGTCTGCCCCACCCTAAAACCTACCAAACATATATTTAGACCAATTACGACAATATGGGACTCATATGAAAGGTATCTGTATAATGAAACGTATCTGATATCCAATTGTCGGACCAAGTGCTAGGGGGACCACCCCAAGCCCTAAAACACCCCTAAATCGGACATATTTACCGACCATGACAATATGGGACTCAATTGAAAGGTATTTGCGAGTAGAATACGAATATGATATCCGAATGTGGGACCACGTTTCTGGGGGTCCACCCCTTCCCCAAACAGGACTTATTTACTGACCATGGGAATATGGGGCTTAAATAAAAGGTATTTGAGTGTAGAATTAGAGTCTGATATTTAAATATGGGACCAAGTCTCTCATCAAAAACATCCCCCAAAGGGGACAAATTTACGACCATAGCAATATAGGACTCAAATGAAAGGTTTTAGTAGTAAAGCACGAATTTGATATCAATATTCGGGAAAAGTGTCTATAGGGCCACGCCACCCCCGCAACACCACCCAAATAGTAATTATTTTCTGACTATTGCAATATGACGCTCAAACAAGAGGGTTTTTAAAGTGGAATACGAATCCGATATGTATTTTCAAGGCCGCCTTACTGAGTTCCCCCCATTCCCCAAAACACCCCCCAAACCGGTCATGTTTGCCGACTATGGAAATATGGGTTCAAATTAAAGGTATGTGGGAGTAGACCATGTATCTGGTATCAACTTTAGGGGCCAACCACCACCATAACCACCCCCAAATAGGACGTATTTGCTCACCACAACAATTCGCGTCTTAAAGAGAGTGGAACGAAATATTCATAGTCAATACCCAAACCGGACATATTTGCTGACTTCTGCAATAAGGAGTTTAAATGAGATTTGAAAACGAAATTGATATCCAATTTTCAGGCCAATGGCAATATGGGGTTCAAATAAATGATATGTAGATATATGAGAATAGAGCACGTTGCTGATATATTTTCCGGGCTTAGGTATTGGGGGGTAGAGCAAGAATTGATACCCACTTTCGGGACCAATCTTTTTTAAGCGCACAACGATACATTTCATTTGAGTGTTGATCCCCGAAGGCAATTAGTCTGTATCGGCCTCGATACCAGCCTGCATCGTCACAAACTGGAGGAGACCTAGGAAATTCCGCAAGGACATCAGAGTATACTGACGACAGTCCATTGAGTTTGAGTTGGAGTGGGAGAGCCACTCCAGTTATTCCTAGGTATGCAGCCCTGTTCTTCTCCCTTGTCGACATTAGCAAAGTTTCTTGGTCCCATCTTGCTATTGTTCACCCTAGTTATTTTAGGCATGGGATGCCCTCCAGGTGACCGCAACCTTTTGGCTGACTGCGGTGCAGTTTCCGAATCCAAACGTGTATACTTTGGGGTAGCCTTTGCAACGAATTTCCGAACCCAATTTAGGGAGTCTCTCTCCCTATTAGTGAGAGTCTTAGGATCATTCGCACCAGTAGCAGACTACATTATACGTCCTGAATTCACCACCGCAGCTGTTGGGTCTTTGGAGTCCATTCTAAGCCTACTCCCGTGCTCGAGATCTGCCGCTCCACTGGACAGACGCAGATCTTCAACGGCCTAATGGATACCTCTATCGCAACTATCCTTGAGTGACTTAAATTTTTCCTCCATAAATAATGACCTATTACGAGTTACACAAAAATTCTTGCGGAGTGAAATATCAATATGTCCGCTCCACTCAACGGTTCAAACAAGAGAAGATACCTCAATTTTTATACCCACCACCGAAGGATGGGGGAATATTCATTTTGTCATTCCGTTTGCAACTCAAAATATCCATTTCCGACCCAATAAAGTATATATATTGTTGATCAGCGAAAAAACCTAAGACGATCTAGACATGTCCGTCTGTCTGTCCGTCTGTTCGTCTGTCTGTTGAAATCACGCTACAGTCTTTAAAAATAGAGATTTTGATATGAAATTTTGCACAGATTCTTTTTTTGTCCATAAGCAGGTTCTGTTCGAAGATGGGCTATATCGGACTATATCTTGATATAGACCCTATAAAAATCGATCCTCCGTTTTAGGGTCTTAGGCCCATAAAATGCGTATTTATTGTCCGAAGTCCCCGAAATTTGGGGCAGCGAGTTAAGTAAAGCCTCTTGACATACTTCTGCAATTTGGCCCCGATCGGTTCAGACTTGGCTATAGGTGTCATATAGACCGATCCGCCGATTTAGGGTCTTAGGCCCATAAGAGCCACATTTATTATCCGAGTTTGCTGAAATTTGGGACAGTGAGTTTTGTTAGGCCCCCGAACGTCCTACATTAATTTTGCCCAGATCGGTCCAGTTTGGATATAGCTGTCAAGCTGGACCGATCCTCAGATTTAGGGTCGTAGGACCATAAAAGCCACATTTATTATCCGATTTTGCTGGAATTTAAGACAGTGAGTTGTTTTAGGCCCTTTGACATCCTTCGTCAACTGGCCCAGATCGGCCCTGATTTGGATATAGCTGCCATATAGACCGATCCTCAGATTTAGGTTCTTAGGCCTATAAAAGCCACATATATTATCCGATTTTGCTGAAATTTGGGACAGTGAGTTGTCTTAGGCCCATCGACATCTTCCTTCAATTTGGTCCTGGTCGGTCCAGATTTGTATATAGCTGCCATATATAGACCGATCATCCGATTTAGGGTCTTAGGCCCATAAAGGGACAGTGTGTAAAGTTAAGCTCCTTGACATACTTCTTAATTATGGATCGGCCGATTTAGGTTCTTAGGCCTATAAAAGCCACATTTAAAGGGTGATTTTTTTGAGGTTAGGATTTTCATGCATTAGTATTTGACAGATCACGTGGGATTTCAGACATGGTGTCAAAGAGAAAGATGCTCAGTATGCTTTGACATTTCATCATGAATAGACTTACTAACGAGCAACGCTTGCAAATCATTGAATTTTATTACCAAAATCAGTGTTCGGTTCGAAATGTGTTCATTCACCGTAACGTTGCGTCCAACAGCATCTTTGAAAAAATACGGTCCAATGATTCCACCAGCGTACAAACCACACCAAACAGTGCATTTTTCGGGATGCATGGGCAGTTCTTGAACGGCTTCTGGTTGCTCTTCACTCCAAATGCGGCAATTTTGCTTATTTACGTAGCCATTCAACCAGAAATGAGCCTCATCGCTGAACAAAATTTGTCAAAATTTGAACACATTTCGAACCAAACACTGATTTTGGTAATAAAATTCAATGATTTGCAAGCGTTGCTCGTTAGTAAGTCTATTCATGATGAAATGTCAAAGCATACTGAGCATCTTTCTCTTTGACACCATGTCTGAAATCCCACGTGATCTGTCAAATACTAATGCATGAAAATCCTAACCTCAAAAAAATCACCCTTTATTATTCGATTTTGCTGAAATTTGGGACGGTGAGTTATGTTAGACCCTTCAACGTCCTTCGTCAATTTGGCTCAGTTCGGTCCAGATTTGAATATTGCTGCCTTATAGACCAATATCTCGATTTAAAGATTTGGGCCCAAAAAAGGCGCAATAATTGTCCTATGTCGCCGAAATTTTGGGACAGTGAGCTTAGTTAAGCCCCTCGACAAACTTCTGCAATTCGGCTCAGATCGATCAAGATTTGCATATAGCTGGCATGTAGACCGATCTCTCGATCTAAGATTTTGGGGCCATAAAAGGCGCATTTACTGTCCGATTTCGCCGAAATTTGGGACAGTGAGTTGTGTAAGGCTCTCCGAAATTTTTCTGCAACTTGGCCCAAATCAGTCCAGATTTGGATATAGCTGTCATATAGACCGATATCTCGATTTAAAGTCTTGGCCCCATAAAAGGCGCATTTACAATCCGATTTCATTGAAATTTTACACAGTGACTTAGTTAGGCTTTTCGACATCTATGTTGTTTATGGTTCAGAACGGTTTATTTTTAGATATAGCTAATGAAAAGATCAAAATTTTGTTGTACCCAATTGAACAATGACTTGTACTTATTAGTATTTGGTCCAAATCGGAACATATTTCGTGATAGCTGCTATGGGACATAAGGTATGCAATTTTTACCGGACTTTGATGAACGGTGGTTTGCATATATACCCGAGGTGGTGGGTATCCAAAGTTCGGCCCGGCCGTACTTAACGCCTTTTTACTTGTTTCGTATTTACAACGCACAAAAATTCGATTATTGGATTAGGAGTTTGTCCATAGTGGCATGGGGCGGATTAATATCTGCATCCTCTTTTCAATAAAACCTGTAAATGTTGTATGACTACAAATAAAATGCTCAAATAGTTTTTGCCAGAAAAATATGGGTTGACCAGGAATGCCACCAGGAGCAGGACTGGTGCCAGGCCTACACGTGCGAAGTGCTTTCAAGACGATGTATGTTTAATGTAACTATTTTCACAGGAATGTTTAACATAAAGTCATACCATATGTGATAGTGGATTAAATTTTTCCATATTAATGCTGATTATAATGTAAGTAATCTACATAATACAATACATATATTAATTAGTTTTCATACGTACCATTTGTACCAATCAATAATTGTATTTTAGCGCTGAGTTAGTTGTTTGTTTTATATTGAGGAAACATCAATCACTGAACGAGCTCGCCTTTTAACACAGTAGTGAATTTTGATGTCATGGAAGGCCATAAAAGCAATATAATCAATCATTTTTCTATTATATCCGTAAGACTGGCAAATCGCAATATTTGGAGTTTGCAACCGTATTTGTTTTAACGTGGAAGATAATTCCACTTTGAGCAGTTTACACTATGACCAAATTTTGTCCCTTGCACACAAACTGGTAGATAGTTTGGTTAACAGGAAATGCCCATTATGTTATCTAAAATTACAAAAATATTATATGTAGACATGACAAACAATTTATCAAAATTTCGCACAATGTCTTATAGTTATTAGCGGGTCTACTTTCGAAATAGAAGCATTTAGTTGAGAAAATACAAACAATTTAAGAATATAAAGCACACCAACAAGTGCAAATATTTTGATTTGTTTCGCTTCCTAATTTTTGATGGAGTTGTTCTCAAACTTTAGATGCTGTACTAGGCGAGGTTCAGAAAAATACACATAATTTGAATTAAATTTATATTGCCGATACAAATTCTTTTCATACCCACCACCATAGCGTGGGTGTATACTAATCTAGTCATTCCGATTCTAACACCTCGAAATATTCGTCTAAGACCCCATGAAGTATATATAATCTTGATCGTCTCGACGTTCTGAGCCGATTTAGCCATGTCCGTCCGTCGATCCGTCTGTCGTAATCACGATAGCGGTTGAATGGCCCATTTGCAATCGCCAACGACCTACATTTTTATACCCACCACCGAAGGATGGGGGTATATTCATTTTGTCATTCCGTTTGCAACACATCGAAATATCCATTTCCGACCCTATAAAGTACATATATTCTTGATCAGCGTAAAAATCTAAGTCGATCTAGACATGTCCGTCCGTCTGTCCGTCTGTCTGTTGAAATCACGCTACAGTCTTTAAAAACAGAGATATTGAGCTGAAATTTTGCACAGATTCTTTTTTTTGTCCATAAGCAGTTTAAGTTCGAAGATGGACTATATCGGACTATATCTTGATATAGTCCCCATATAGACCGATCCGCCGATTTAGGGTCTTAGGCCCATAAAAGCCACATTTATCATCCGATTTTGCTGAAATTTGGGACAGTGAGTTGTGTTAGGCCCTTCGACATCTTTCGTCAATTTGGTCCAGATCGGTCCAGATTTGGATATAGCTGCCATATTGACCGATCCTCCGATTTAGGGTCTAAGGCCAATAATAGCCACATTTATCATCCGATTTAGCTGAAATTTGGGACTGAGAGTTGTGTTAGGCACTTCGACTTCCTTCGTAAATTTGGTCCAGATCGAGTCAGATTTGGATATAGCTGCCATATAGACCGATCCTCCGATTTAGGGTTCTTAGGCCTACAAAAGCCATATTTATTATCCGATTTCGCTGAAATTTGAGACAGTGAATTGTGTTAGGCCCATCGACATCTTTCGTTAATTTGGCCCAGATCGGTCCAGATTTGGATATAGCTGCCGTATAGACCGATCCTCCGATTTAGGGTCTTTGGCCCATAAAAGCCACATTTATTATCCGATTTTGCTGAAATTTGGGACAGTGAATTGTCTTAGGCATTTCGACATCCTTTGTCAATTTGGCTTAGATCGGTCCAGATTTGGATATAGCTGCCATATAGACCGATATCTAGGTTTTAGGGTTTGGGGCCATAAAAGACGCATTTATTGTCCGATGTCGCTGAAATTTGAGACAGTGAGTTCAGATAGGCTCTTCGACGTCCTTCTTCAATTTGACCCAGATCGGTCCAGATTTGAATATAGCTGCCATATAGACCGGTCTCTCGATTTAAGGTTTTGGGCCCATAAAAGAGGCATTTATTGTCCGATTTCGCCGAAATTTGGGACAGTCTTTTGTGTTAGGCTCTTCGACATTTTTATGTTACTTTGGCCTAAATCGGTCCAGATTTGGATATAGCTGCCATGTAGACCGATAACTCGATTTAAAGTCTTGGCCCCATAAAGGGCGCATTTATAATCCGATTTCTGTATCAAAACACAGTGACTTATGTTACGCTTTCATACATCCGTGTCGTATATGGTTCAGATCGGTTTATTTTTAGATATAGCTACTGTACTTATTAGTATTTGGTCCAAACTGAAATTTATTTTGATACAAATGATATGGGACATGAGGTATGAAATTTTCACCGAATTTTGATGAAAGGTGGTTTACATATATACCCGAGGTGGTGGGTATCCAAAGTTCGGCCCGGCCGAACTTAATGCCTTTTTACTTGTTACCAAGTATCAATGTAAAATTTTAAGCGGCCAGCTTTACGTGTTCGACTGCTATCGTGATTTCGACAGACGGACGGACGGACATGGCTAGTTCTAATCAGACTCTCGAGACGTACAAGAATATATACACTTTATGGGGTCCTAGATCAATAATTCGAGTTGTTACAAACGGAATGACTAGATTAGTATACCACCATCCTATGGTGGTGGGTATAATAAAGTGTCACCTATTCATGTTACCTGTGGTCAGTAACTTTAAAACACTTGTCAAATTACACTTTAGCTTTCCGTACTGGTCAACGGCAATTAGTATTTTGCATTTTACATATACTTTCATAGCACCCGTATAAAGAAACAATGAAAAACTATGTTCAATTAAGAAATTTGTACATTCCATTAAAAAAAATTTTAAATCGAACATTTAAAGGAATTTGTATTATTGGTTTACAATTTTGCAATTAGGATTGATGATAAACTCCAAAATTCGATTAAAGTGATTATTAACTCAATAAACCATTCATTTGAAATTTGTCATTTCTTTTAAATAACGTTTTCACTGCTTAAACAAAAAACAAGTAACTGATATTTTACACATCAATAACAAACTTTTTATTTCATTAGATTAAATTGCGTATAAAACTTCTAAAAAAAGAAACATTGTCGATTCTATTTTGAGCCTCTTCGTTGTCGGCGACACCGACCAGTGACGAAATCACATACCCCTTTTAGGAGTCAATACTATTCGTCACAACTTCTCAAAATATGCAATGTTTGGTTGCAGAGAAGTGGGAGGTCTTCCACAGGGAGGAGAAGGAGGAAGGAACTCTCCTTTTGGTTGGCATTGATGTAGTCTCCTTGACGAGTTTGGCTAAGTCTAAAGGCATGGCGCACTTCGGGAGCGAAGCCGTCTTTTTCAAGATTGGCAAGACTAGGATAGGCAGAAATTCTCATTTCGAGATATCAGGTCGTGCAGTGGCAGTTGACTCAACACTGCCCAACGAACAGGGGGCCATAGACAATCGAGTCATCTCTCAATATTGGAAAGACTAGGATAAGCAAAGATCCTAATACTACAATATCAGGCAGTGCAGTGGCGAGAGACCACAAACAAGAACCCGACGACGGGCCCATCACAGACTTCAAGATTCGGAATACTGGGATAGGTAAAGATCCTAATATTGAAACATTAGGCAGCACAGCTACAAGAGTCTCAATGCAACCCAACAGAGAGGGAGCCGATGCACCATCACCTACTCCCAAGAAGCCCATTTACTTAGGATTTGGAAGGCTAAGATAGGCAAAGATCCTGGTATTGAAACATCAGGCAGTACAGGGAATGGAAACCTAATACAGCTTAACGAACAGGGACCCGACGATGGAACCATTACCGACTTTATAAAAAGTCGGAAGACTAGACTAGGCAAATAACCTACAACGATGACATCAGGCAGTGCAGTAACAGGAAAGTCAATGCAGTCTAAAGAACAGGGAGCAGACGATGAGATCATCACCTACTTCCAAGATGTCAATTTACGGGAGGACCAATGATTGAGGTAATCCAGATAAATCTCCACCGGAGCGCGGCTGCTATACACGCGCTGATGGAGAAAATCAGCAAGGGCAAGATTCATATTGCCTTAATTCAGGAGCCATGGACGACCCGAAACTGAACCACATCAACTCCTAATTATTCTTTGCTAACATTGGTACTCGGCCGAGGACCTGCTTTATTTGTCATAAAAATTTTAATTATATTTTCCCCAGAGTTGTCAGCGTCGGATGCAACAGTGGTGAGACAGTGGAGACGGTGGGGCATACCTAGCATCACTTTATCTGCCCTTCGACTCTCCGACACCGGCACTCATGTCAGAACTGCAACGACTGGTGAGGAAAACAAAACAGACAGGAAACGAGGTACTAATAGGGTGCGATGCGAACTCTTACCACATGTTGTGGGGTAGTACCAACACTAACAAGCGGGGCCAAGCCCTGGCAGTGTTCTTGAATACTAACGACCTAATAACACTTAATATTGGAAACACCGCTACCTTTGTTAATAGTATTAGGAGGTAGGTATTAGATGTGACAATATGTTCGGAAAATCTGATCGATGAGGTTCAGGATTGGAGGGTCTCCATGGAACACTCTTTCTCTGAACATCGCCTCATTAGGTTTAGAATAGCAAGGCCAGCGCCTAATCCGATAAGCTTCAGGAATAAGTTGAAAACCAACTGGACAAAATTTGGAAGGCTACTCAGAAGAAGGCGTGGGCAAGATAATTTAGATTGTCCAAGCATAGAAGACATTGACGAAAATGTCAACAGGATTACGACTGCACTAGTGGAGTCTTTCGAAGATAGTTGTCCTCTTCGGGAAAGGAAATCAGCCCAAGAAAAACCCTGGATGACCGGGGAAATTCGCAATATTGGGAAAGAGGTCCGCTGACTTTTTAACTGAGCACGTTGTATAAAGGTGGAAGTTTATTGGGATGTGTATTACACACGGCTCAAGGAATACAATAAGATTACCAGAGTGGCAAAACGTGCCTCCTGGAAGCTTTTCTGCGAACAGGTCGATAGCGTTAATGACGCCGCCAAGATAAAAAAGTTTCTCTCAAAAACCCATGTCCAAACTGAAACTTTAGTAGACGACATGGGAGTGAGAGCAGAGACAACGGAGAACATGTTGAGGCTTTTGATGAAAATCAATTTTCCACAGGATACGACGGGATAGGGATTTGAACCCGTCTGCTACGCAGACGATGTTGTAATACTTCAAAGGGGTAAGTATCCGAACCAGCTATGCAGAAGGCCCAAAAGGGTTTTGCATATGGCATAAAACTGGGCTAGACCCAGAGGTCTCAATGTTAACCCAGAGAAGACTGAAATATGCCTGTTCACGAGGAAGACGAAGGTGGGCCAATATAACGCTCCACATTTGCACAATAAGATGATTTCGATATCTGACAAGGTCAAATACTTAGATGTGATCTTCGACAGAAAACTGAATTGGAAGTGTCACATTCGGGAGCGTACTGGGAAGGCTCATAGATGTTGGGCACTATGTTGATGGACCGTAGGCTCGAAATTGGGCCTGAATCCGAGGATAGTTCACTGGCTCTACAGGAGCGTGATTAGACCAATACTTACTTACGCCTCAATAGTTTGGTGGACTGCTATGGAGAAAAAGTGCAACATAAGAAGACTGCAGTTATGAGACTTAAAGCGATGGAAGAATGGATTGAGGATGGGAGCAGCTCATACCATCGCGGTATAATCGAGGCGACGATAGGAAACCTGGAAAGAAGGGAAGAGGTTTCCGATCGGATACCTGAGATGAACATTGCAGTCGAATCTGCCAGAGGTACAGTCTTGAATTGACGGAACCCAGTACTGCCATCTGAAAGATCATGATACATGGATGGATCAAAGCTAGAGGACAGAGTGGGCCTACATGTAGAACCCAGGGACTGAGATCTGTTTCAGACTGCCTGACCATAATACGGTCCTGCAGGCGGAGATCCGGGCGATCACGGAATGCGTGAAGTAGTGTGGTGCTAACTCGAGGACGTCGATTATGAATATCTTTACCGACAGTAAAATTGCCATAAGGGCAATAACAACCAGGACGATAAGGTCACGAACAGTCTTGCAACGTAAGATGGAGATTAACGCCTTCTCTGAGGACAGCAAAAACCGCATCGTGCCGAGCCATAATGAAGTAAGGGGAAATGAAAGAGCAGACGATTTGGCGGGAAGGCAAGAGGACTGCCGTCAATAAACTTGGTTAACCCGAAGCCTTTCGGGTCGATGCAGTCTGAGTTAAGGGAGTGGGCGACGAATGCGCATGCAACATTGTGGAACAGCGAAACGGTCGGTAGGACGGGGAAAATCGTATGGGGAGATCCAGATCGTGAGAAGACGAGGCTATTACTGAAAGGAAGTAAGAAGGAGGTCAGTATAGCTATTGGTATCATAACGGGACACAGGACTACGAGTTCACCTATGTAAAATCGTTGCGGCAAGTGATAGCATGTGTAGGGAATGCGGGGAAGATGATGCGACGTTGGAGCATTTCCTTGGTCATTGCCCGGCTTTCGCGTTTAACAGATACCGGCACTCAGGTGGAGACACAATACCAGGCATAAACCAACTTAGGGCAGTGGTATTGAAAACAATTAAGGATTTTGTAAGTAGCACGGAATTCTTAGCAAAAAATTTTCTTTTTAGAGATTACTTTATAGTTTTTAGAGCGCACAGCAAGCCGATTACTGGCTTAAGTGTATGTCCATAGTTGCATGGGGGGGATTAATATCTGCACCTTCTTTTCAACCTTACCTAACCTGGAAAAAAAAATAGTTAAGTCAGGAATTCCGTGCTGCTTACAAAATCCCTTATTATTTTAAAGGGTACGCCTTGTCCTATGTGTCCTATTATGATACCGAAAGCTATACTGACCTTCTGCTTACTTCCTTTGAGTAATAACCTCGTCTTCTTACAATCCGGATCTTCCCATAGGATTTTCGTCGTCCTACAGTCCGTTTCGGTATTTTATAGTATTAAATTATTAAATTAATAATTATTAAATTATTGGAGGCCACCGTAGCGCAGAGGTTAGCATGTCCGCCTATGACGCTGAACGCCTGGGTTCGAATCCTGGCTAGACCATCAGAAAAAAATTTCATCGGTGGTTTTCCCCTCCTAATGCTGGCGACATTTGTGAGGTACTATGCCATGTAAAACTTCTCTTCAAAGAGGTGTCGTACTGCGGCTCGCCGTTCGGACTCGGCTATAAAAAGGAGGCCCCTTATCATTGAGCTTAAACTTGAATCGGACTGCACTCATTGATATGTGAGAAGTTTGCCCCTGTTCCTTAGTGGAATGTTCATGGGCAAAATTTGCAATTTTATAGTATTAAATGCGCGTTCACAGCCCGTGGTCTTAACTCGGCTTCGGGTTAACCAAGAACCTAATCGTTCAAAGTGGAAAGTTTTTTTCAAAATTTGTTAATTTACTTGCCAAAACGTAGAAAATGGTACTCTTTTGCACAGTGAGCTAAAGCTCCAAAATTTGTGATTTATTGTAGTTACTCCTTAGCAGTATATTGTGAAAAACAAGTAAAGTTCGGCCGGGCCGAATCTTATATACCCTCCACCATGAAGCGCATTTGTCGAGTTCTTTTCCCCACATCTCTTCTTAGGCAAAAAATGATGTAAGAAAAGATTTGCTCTGCTATTAAAGCGATATAAAGATATGATCCGGTTTAGACCACAATTAAATTATATGTTGGAGACCTGTGTAGAACGTCAGCCAATTCGAGTAAGTATATGGGAGCTGTATCGGGCTATAAACAGATTCAGACCATAATAAACACGTATATTGATGGTCAAGAAAGGATCCATCGTACAAAATTTCAGGCAAATCGGATAATAATTGCGACTTCTAGAGGCTCAAGAAGTCAAGATCCCAGATCGGTTTATATGGCAGCTATATCAGGTTATGAAACGATGTAAACCTTATTTGACACAGTTGTTGAAAGAAAAAATAAAAAACGTCATGCAAAATTTCAGCCAAATCAGATAGGAATTGCGCCCTCTAGAAGCTCAAGAAGTCAAGTCCCAAGATCTGTTTATATGGCAGCTATATCAGTTTATGAACCGATTTGAACCATACTTGACACACTTGTTGGATATCATAAAAAAACATGTCGTGCAAAATTTCATTCCAAACGGATAAGAATTGCGCACTCTAGAGACTCAAGAAGCCAAGGCCCATGATCGGTTTATATGGCAGCTATATCAGGTTATGGACCGATTTGAACCATACTTGGCACAGTTGTTGGATATCATAACAAAACACGTCGTGCAAAATTTCATGCCAATCGGGTAAGAACTGCGCACTCTAGAGGCTCAAGAAGTCAAGACCCAAGATCGGGTTTTATAGCAGCTATATCAGATTATAAACCGATTTGAACCATACTTGACACAGTTGTTGGATATCATAACAAAACACGTCGTGCAAAATTTCATGCCAATCGGATATGAACTGCGCACTCTAGAGACTCAAGAAGTCAAGACCCAAGATCGGTTTATATGGCAGCTATATCAAAACATGGACCGATATGACTTATTTAGAATAACAACCGACCTACACTAATAAGAAGTATTTGTGCAAAATTTCAAGCGGCTAGCTTCACTCCTACGGAAGTTAGCGTGCTTTCGACAGACAGACGGACGGACGGACATGGCTAGATCGACATAAAATGTCACGACGATCAAGAATATATATACTTTATGGGGTCTCAGACGAATATTTCGAGTAGTTACAAACAGAATGACGAAATTAGTATACCCCCCCATCCTATGGTGGAGGGTATAACAAGAAGATTTTTTTTTTACACTTAGATATTGAAATGTACAAAATTGCACTTTCTCTATGTAGCTCTAAATCGTTATATAGTAACACTTTGATAGTATATATTGAGTGATTAGAAGATATTTCTGAAATTCGTGTATTTTTATTATGTACTAAAACAAACAAAATTGAATTTTTATGGAGCTAGACTCTGCAGTTACACTATTTAGTTTTCATAGCCTGGGTTTTGTAATTTGTAGGCTTAGATGAAGAAACAAAAAAACATTATTATTGATATTATCATGAATTTATTTATTTATAACTATCATCCCGACGGTCCGCTTCGCTATCCCTGTTTTTGGTGCTCCCCGTTTGTATAAATCCCAATTTTGGGCGCTTTAACCCAATTTGTAAAGACAATAACATTTTGTATGTTTTAGTACTTAAATGTACGATTTTAAAAAAACCCTCTGGTTACCCAAAATTGATCGTCAAAGTGTACCTGTATCTCAATTTTAAGGCAAGTTTGAGTATCTTAATGCACGAATTAAAAACAAATCTTCTAGTAGACCAATAGATAAATACTTTCAAAGTGCAAATTGCACCACAATTAGTATGTTTTCTTCCACATGTCGTATTTTGGTCAAGACTGCGATAATGTTTGTCAAATAGCTTAATTCTAGCTCTAGCTATTCGCTGCAGGCAAAGGTGAACTATTTCGTATTATTTTGCACGTTTTACTATAACAATACGTATTTTAAATAGAATATTTAGTCACCCATCATTTTTGTCCTCGTTGTACCTACATGCCAAATTTCAGGTCGCTAGCTCTATCGGTAAAGAAAGTACCAAGTGGTACCAAGTTTGGTACCCAAATGTACGAATTTTAAAGTGATCATTTAGACACCTAACATATTTTGCCTGCTTGTACCTACTTGCTAATTTTCAGACCTCTAGCTCTAATGGTAAAAAAACTACCATGGTAATTATACCCTCCACCATAAGATGGGGGGTATACTAATTTCGTCATTTTGTTTGTAACTACTCGAAATATTCGTCTAAGACCCCATAAAGTATATATATTCTTGATCGTCGTGTCATTTTTTGTCGATCTAGCCATGTCCGTCCGTTTGTCCGTCCGTCCGTCTGTCTGTCGAAAGCACACTAACTTCCGAGGGAGTAAAACTAGCCTCTTGAAATTTTGCACAAATACTTCTTATAAGTGTAGGTCGGTTGGTATTGTAAATGGGCCATATCGGTCCATGTTTTGATATAGCTGTCATATTAACCGAACTTGGGTCTTGACTTCTTGACTTCTTGAGCCTCTAGAGGGCGCAATTCTTATCCGATTTAAATGAATTTTGGCACGACGTGTTTTGTTATAATATCCAACAACTGTACCAAGTATGGTTCAAATCGGTTTATAACCTGATATGTCTGCCATATAAACCGATCTTGGGTCTTGACTTCTTGAGCCTCAAGAGTGCGCAATTCTTATCCGATTGGAATGAAATTTTGTACGACAGATTCTCTCATGACCATTAACATACGTTTTTATTATGGTCTGAATCGGTCTATAGCCCGATTTAGCTCCCATATAAATCGATCTCTCTATTTTACTTCTTGAGCCTCCAAAGGGCACAATTCTTATTCGAATTGGCTCACATTTTACACAGGTCTCCAACATATAATTTAATTGTGGTCCAAACCGGACCATATCTTGATATCGCTCTAATAGCAGAGGAAATCTTTTCTTATAACCTGTTTTGCCTAAGAAGAGATGCAGGGAAAAGAACTGGACAAATGCGATCCAAGGTGGAGGGTATATAAGATTCGGCCCGGCCGAACTTAGCACGCTTTTACTTGTTTTGGTATCAAAATGTTCGAATTGTGAATAAGTCATTTAATCTCCCGGTCAAAGTGCCGGTGGGCGCCCCACCCCCAAAACACCCTCCAAACGGTTCACGTTTATCGACAATGGCAATCTAGGGCTCAAATTAAAGGGATTTGAAATTGAAGCACACATTTAATATCGATATTTGAGTCGAAACGATTGAGATGCCATCCCTCCCCCAAAAAGCACTTCTCTTTACCCTAATTTGCAAAAAAAAACAGATCTCGGAGATTAAATTAAACAGAACGGAGTAATGCTATTTGTTCGAAAAATTTTTGCACTGTGGTTTCTATTGTTAGGGTCGGGTACCTCAGGGGCCACTCAAAATGGCAAATGAATACATAGACCAATCACGACAATATAGGGCTCAAACGAAAGATGCTTAAGAGAAAACAAGTAAACGCGTGCTAAGTTCGGCTAGGACGAATCTCACGTATCCTCAACCATAGATCGCATTTGTTTTTTAGATAAACAAAGCAAAAAAATTTATATGATATCGGAGCTATATGAAGGTATGGTCCGATTCGTACCATAATTAAATAAAATTTCGGAAACCATAGTAGAAGTATTCTGTAAAATTTCAGCCAAATCGAATAAGAATTGCGCCCTGAAGAAGTAAAATCGGGAGATAGGTTTATAGGGGAGCTGTTCAGGCCATAGACCGATTCAGACCATATTTTATGTATCTTGTAGGTCTCTAGTGGCTCATATCCGATTTGAATGAATTTTGACACGACGTGTTTTGTTATAATATCCAACAACTGTGCCAAGTATGGTTCAAATCGGTTCATAACCTGATATGTCTGCCATATAAACCGATCTTGGGTCTTGACTTCTTGAGCCTCAAGAGTGCGCAATTCTTATCCGATTGGAATGAAATTTTGTACGACGGATTCTCTCATGACCATTAACATACGTGTTTATTATGGTCTGAATCGGTCTATAGCCCGATTTAGCTCCCATATAAATCGATCTCTCTATTTTACTTCTTGAGCCCCCAAAGGGCACAATTCTTATTCGAATTGGCTGACATTTTACACAGGTCTCCAACATATAATTTAATTGTGGTCCAAACCAGACCATATCTTGATATCGGTCTAATAGCAGAGGAAATCTTTTCTTATATCCTGTTTTGCCTAAGAAGAGATGCAGGGAAAAGAACTGGACAAATGCGATCCATGGTGGAGGGTATATAAGATTCGGCCCGGCCGAACTTAGCACGCTTTTACTTGTTTTGGTATCAAAATGTTCGAATTGTGAATAAGTCATTTAATCTCCCATAATAATTTGTATATTTTTTTTTTGTTGTACCTATATGCCAAATGTTAGACCTCTATCTCCATCTTTTTTTTTAGTACCTTAATATACCAATTTTCCAATACTCTTCTAGTCATTTTCCAATACTCTTCTAGTCATCTAGATACCATTTCGTATGATACATGTATGAATATCACAAAATCCCGTCTTATACGGTGCTTATGGCCCAAGACCAACATTTGTGTAAAATTTCATGATTCTACCTTTAGCCGTGATGGCTGGACGACGACGCTACTCTTTTATGTAATTAGACAATGAAATCTTTCTATACAAAAATCAATTTGTGATTGCTTTTGCATACTAACGTTTGTTGGTTTGCTTGTTTGTTCCGTAAAGACTCAAAAACGAATGAACCGATTACCGTGAAAGATTGTGTAGGTTTGTCTGGAAGGAAAAAAAGACTTTTTAATTTTTTGATATTGGAAGGGGACAAACGCTCCCTCTTACCCCAAAAGTACTACCCAAAAATAAAAGTGTACCGATTGGGACAATATGGGACTCAAATGAAAGATATTCAGGAGTAAAGTACGAATTTTATATTTGAAATTTCATCGTAGTAACTAGAGGGCCGCCCAACCCCAAAACCACCTAAAAAGGTTTATTGAACGATCAAGGCAATAAGTGACTCTAATGACAGGTATTCGGGAGTAGCTTGCGGATTTATTGATATCGGAAGGGGGCGGACAATCGCCGGTTACCCCAAAAACGCCACCCAATGTCAAAAGTGAACCGATAATGACAATATGGGTATCAAATAAAAGGTATTGAAGATTGGAATGCGAATATGGGTCCAAGTATCCAGGAAGTTGGTCTAACCCCAAAACTCCCCCAAGCAGACAAATTCAACGTTCATATCAATATGGGGCTCAAATGAAAATGCCTCAAGTGGGCATATTAACCAATTATGACTATGACTCAAATGAAAGGTATTTGGGAGTAGATAACGAATATAAAATTAAAATTTGCGTTCAGGTCTAGGAGGCTTCAAATATGTTCATTGACCCATTATGACAATATGGGACTTAAAACGAAGCTATTTGAGAATAGAAAACGAATCTGACGTCCAATTTTGGTGCCAAGTGTTTGAGGATACGCCCTAAAGCACCCCCTTAACTGAACATCATTTACGACTATGGCAATATGGAGCTCAAATCAACGGTATTTAGAAGTAAAGAAGGAATTTGATATCAATTTTCCGGTCAAAGTGCCGGTGGGCGCCCCTACCCCCAAAACACCCTCCAAACGGTTCACGTTTATCGACAATGGCAATCTAGGGCTCAAATTAAATATTTGAGTCGAAACGATTGAGGTGCCATCCCTCCCCCCAAAAGCACTTCTCTTTACCCTAATTTGCAAAAAAACAGATCTCGGAGATTGGTAATGCTATTTGTTCGAAAAAATTTTGCACTGTGGTTTCTATTGTTAGGGTCGGGTACCTCAGGGGCCACTCAAAATGGCAAATGAATACATAGACCAATCACGACAATATAGAGCTCAAACGAAAGATGCTTAAGAGAAAACAAGTAAACGCGTGCTAAGTTCGGCCAGGACGAATCTCACGTACCCTCAACCATAGATCGCATTTGTTTTTTAGATAAACAAAGCAAAAAAATTTATATGATATCGGAGCTATATGAAGGATTGGTCCGATTCGTACCATAATTAAATGAAATTTCGGAAACCATATTAGAAGTATTCTGTAAAATTTCAGACAAATCGAATAAGAATTGGGCCCTGAAGAAGTAAAATCGGGAGATAGGTTTATAGGGGAGCTGTATCAGGCCATAGACCGATTCAGACCATATTTTATGTATCTTGTAGGTCTCTAGTGGCTCAAGATGTCAAGATCCAAGATCGGTTTATAATAGCTCCTATATAAACCGATCTTGGATCTTGGTTATACACCGATTTGAACCATATTTAGCACAATTGTCGGAAGTCATAACAAAACATTTCTTGCAAAACTTCAGCCAATCTAAAGGGAGCTCTATCTAAATCTGAACCGGTATTGCCCATCTGCAATCCCTACCTACATCGATATTAAGTATCTGTGCAAAATTTCAAGCGGCTAGCTTTACACGTTCGACCTCTATTGTAATTTTGACGGACGGACGGACATGGCTAGATCGACTCAGGACATCGAAAGAGAAAAATATATATACTTTACTCTTAAACGAATATTTCGAGGTGTTACAAACGAATTACTTGATACGTATACCCCCACCCTATGGTGATAGGTACAAAAATGAATTTGTGTTTGTTTGTGTGTTTCATATAGATTCAAAAACTGTTCTACCGATTTTCGAGAAATTTTCACAGATGGTGCATTTTGGATCCGTGGTAAAAAAAGGGGTACCTAATTTTTCGATACCTCTCAATAAAATCAACACCAAACTGTGATGTAGGACGACCGAGAATATTTTGCACTCAAATCAAAGGACATGTCAGAATGCAATCACCCTCCCCCTATTGTTCCCAAAAAATAGTAAAAAGGTGTTTAGTTCGGCCGGGCCGAACTTTTGATACCCGCCACCTCGGTTATATATGAAAACCACCTTTCACCAAAATCCGACGAAGGATGCATACATTATGCCTCATAGCAGCTTTATCGAAATATGTTCCGATTTGGACCAAATACTAATAAGTACAAGTCAGTGTTCAATTGTGTATAACAAAATATTGATCTTTTTAGTAGCTATATCTAAAAATAAACCGATCTGAACCACACACGACACGGATGTCGAAAAGCCTAACATAAGTCAATGTTTCGAATTTCAGTGAAATCGGACTAAAAATGCGCCTATTATGGGGCCAAGACTTTAAATCGAGATATCAGTCTAAATGGCAGCCATATCCAAATCTTGACCGGTTTGGGCCAAGTTGCAGAAAAATGTCGATCAGCCTAATATAACTTACTGTCCAAAATTTCGGCGACATCGGACAATAAATGCGCCTTTTATGGGCCCAAAACCTTATATCGAGAGATCGGTCTAGATGGCAGGTATATTCAAATCTGGAACCATCTTGGCAAAATTGAAGAAGAATTTCGAAGGGCCTACCATAACTCACTGTCCCAAATTTCGGCGACATCGGACAATAATGCGCCTTTTATGGGCCAAAAACCTTAAATCGAAAGATCGGTCTATACGGCAGCTATATCCAAATCTGGACCGATCTATGCCATATTGCAGAGGTATGTCGAGGGGCTTAACTTAACTCACTGTTTCAAATTTCTGCGACATCGGACAATAAATGCGCCTTTTATGGGCCCAAAACCTCAAATCGAGAGATCGGCCTATATGGCAGTTATATCCAAATCTGATCCGATCTGGGCCAAATTGCAGAAAGATGTCGAAAGGCCTAAAGCAACTCGCTGTCCCCAATTTCAGAAAAATCGGATAATAATTGTGGCGTTTATGGGCCTAAGAAACTAAATCGGCGGATCGGACTATATGGCAGCTATATCCAAGTTTGAACCGATAAAGGCCAAATTGCACAAGTATGACCAAGGGCCTAACATAACTCTCTGTCCCAAACTTCAGCAAAATCGGATAATAAATGTGGCTTTTATGGGCCTAAGACCCAAAATCGGCGGATCGATATATATGGGGGCTATATCAAGATATAGTCCATTATATCCTATCTTAACCTGCTTATGAACAAAAAAAAAATAAGTGCAAAATTTCAGCTCAATATCTCTATTTTTAAAGACTGTAGCGTGATTTCAACAGACAGATGGATAGACGGACGGACATGGCTAGATAGTCTTAGATTTTTACGCTAATCAAGAATATATACTTTGTAGGGTCGGAAATGGATATTTCGATGTTTTGCAAACGGAATGAACGGAATGCAAATAAATACACCTCCATCCTTCGGTGGTGAGTATAAAAAGGAATTAACAAGTAAAAAGGCGTTAAGTTCGGCTGGGCCGAACTTTGGATACCCACCACCTCGGTTAACCACCTTGCATCAAAATCCGGTGAAAATTCCATTCCAATATCGGTTATATCGAAATGTGATCTGATTTGGACCAAATACTACTAATTGGTCTATTTAGTAGCTATATCTGAAAATAAACCGATCTGAACCATATACAACATGGATGTCCAAAAGCCTAACATAAGTCGATGTGTCAAATTGCAGTTAAATCGGATTATAAATGCGCCTTTTTCGGGGCCAAGACTTTAAATCATGATATCGGTCTATATGCCAGCTAATTGCAGAAATATGTGGAGGGGCTTAACTTAACTCTCTGTCCCAAATTTCGGCAACATCGGACAATAGATGCGCCTTTTAAGGTTCCAAAATATTAAATCGAGAGATCGGTCTATAAGGCAGCTATATACAAATCTGGACCGATCTGAGTGAAATTAAAACAAGTAAAAGCGTACTAAGTTCGGCCGGGCCGAATCTTATATACCCTTCAGCATGGATCGCATTTGTCGAGTTCTTTTCCCGGCATCTCTTCTTAGGCAAAAAAAGGATATAAGAAACGATTTGCTCCGATATTAAGATATGGTCCGGTTTGGACCACAATTAAATTATATTTATGTTGGAGACCTGTGTAAAATGTCAGCCCATTCGAATAAGAATTATAAATTTTTGTGGGCTCAAGAAGTAAAATAGAGTGATCGATTTATATGGGAGCTGTATCGGACTATAGACCGATTCAGACCATAATAAACACGTATGTTAATAGTTATAAGAGAATCCGTCGTACAAAATTTCAGGCAAATCGGATAATAATTGCGACCTCTAGAGGCTCAAGAAGTCAAGATCCCAGATCGGTTTAGATGGCAGCTAAATCAGGTTATGAACCGACTTGTACTTTATTTGACATAGTTGTTGAAAGTAACAATAAAAAACGTCTTGCGAAATTTCAGCCAAATCGGATAGGAATTGCGCCCTCTAGAAGCTCAAGAAGTCAAGTCCCCAGATCTGTTTATATGACAGCTATATCAGGTTATGAACCGATTTGAACCATATTTGGCACAGTTGTTGGATATCATAACAAAATACTACGTGCCAAAATTCATTCAAATTGGATAAGAATTGGGCCCTATAGAGGCTCAAGAAGTCAAGACCCAAGATCGGTTTATATGACAGCAATATAAGGTTATGGACCGATTTAAACCATACTTGGCACTGTTGTTGGATATCATAACAAAACACGTCGTGCAAAATTTCATTCCAATCGGATAAGAATTGCGCACTCTAGAGGCTCAAGAAGTCAAGACCCAAGATCGGTTTATATGGCAGCTATATCAGGTTATACACCGATTTGAACCATACTTGGCACAGTTGTTGGATATCATAACAAAACACGTCGTGCAAAATTTCATCCCAATCGGGTAAGAATTGCGCAATCTAGAGGCTCAAGAAGTCAAGACCCAAGATCGGTTTATATGGCAGCTATATCAAAACATGGACCGATATGGCCCATTTACAACACCAACCGACCTACACTAATAAGAAGTATTTGTGCAAAATTTCAAGCGGCTAGCTTTACTCCTTCGGAAGTTAGCGTGCTTTCGACAGACAGACGGACGGACGGACGGACGGACAGACGGACGGACAGACGGACGGACATGGCTAAATCGACATAAAATTTCACGACGATCAAGAATATATATACTTTATGGGGTCTCAGACGAATATTTCGAGTAGTTACAATCAGAATGACGAAATAAGTATACCCCCATCTTATGGCGGAGGGTATAAAAAGATGTCGAAGGGCCTAACACAACTCATTGTCCCAAATTGCGACGACATCGGACAATAAATGCGCTTTTTATGGCCCCATAACCTAAAACCGAGAGATGGGTCTATATGGCAGCTATAACCAAATCTGGACCGATCTGTGCCATAATGCAGAAGTATGTCAAGTGCTTAATTTAACTCGCTGTTTCAAATTTCGCGACATCGGATAATAATTGCGTTTTTTATGGACCCAAAACCTTAAATCGACGGATCGGTCTATATACCAGCTATATCCAAATCTGAACTGATCTGGGCCAAATTGAAGAAAGATGTCGGAGGGCATAAGGCAACTCACTGTCCCAAATTTCAGCAAAATCGGATAATAAATGTGGCTTTTATGGGCCTAAGACCCTAAATCGGAGGATCGGTCTATATGGCAGATATATGCAAATCTGGACCGATTAGAGCCAAATTGACGAAGGATGTCGAAGGGCCTAACACATCTCACTGTCCACAATTTCAGCAAAATCGGATAATAAATGTGGCTTTTATTGGCCTAAGACCCTAAATCGGAGGATCGGTCTATATGGGGGCTATATCAAGATATAATCCGATATAGCCCATCTTCAAACTTAACCTGCTTATGGACAAAAAAAAGAATCTGTGCAAAGTTTCAGCTGAATATCTTCTTTTTTGAGGATTGTAGCGTGACAGACGGACGGACGACTTGTCTAGCTCGTCTTAGATTTTTACGCTGATCAAGTATATATATACTTTATAGGGTCGGAAATGGATATTTCAATATGTTGAAACCGAAATGACAAAATGAATATACCCTTATCCTTCGATGGTGGGTATACAAATAATATATGAAGACCGATCAGTATAGAGTAGGACAGCAATAAAAATTCTTTGGAAGTAGAGTACACTTTTTACCCTCAAATTGGAATAGAAACAGGAGGACTTACGGATCTTTAAAAATGTGGTATCCCAAGTGGTAGCTTTGAAACATGATTTTGAATGTAGATAACCAAAACAAATAAAATTAAGTAGTGTGGATCTGAACGAGACCCGTAGCCCTGAGTATTTTGATAGCCACCTTCAAAATTCTTGACATAATAGGGCCTAACAAAATCGTGATATTTTTTCAGGGTCCGTCCCCTAAACTCCCTTCAAACCGGCCATGTTTGCCTACTATAGCAATAAATATTAGGTATATGATAGTAGAAAACGAATTTGATATCCAATTTTGATATTCAATTTTGGGGTCGTCTCATCCCATAAACTCCCCCTAAGCCAATGGCAATTGGCGCTCAAATAAAAGAAATGTGAGAGTAGAGCACGATTCTGATATTTTTTCAGGGCTATGTCCGTGGGTTGCCACCCCACTCTAGATACCCCTTAAAGTGGACATACTTGATAATTATAACAATGAGGGGCTCACCTTCACCTAAACTCCCCCTAAACCACACACATATACCCACTACAGCATGCTCATATGTGATTTTTGGGAGTACGGTATGAATCTGGTATCCACTTTCAGGACAAAGGGTTTGGCTAATCCAATCCATTCCAAAACCAAGAGAATAAAGTAGATCTAACATCCAGACTACAATGGGCGGACTCCCACGTTACCTTATTTTCAAAAACTCCAGACCTCGGAGATGGGTGGGGCAATTTCAAAATTTAGTTTGTTTATAATAACTCAAAAAGAGAAATTTGGTATCCTTTTTTAAGGTGGGATACGAAGTGGGCCGTGTCACCTGCAAAGCCCGCTAAATGGAAGTACAAACCAAATGAAAGGTATTTGGGAGTAGAGCACCAACACAGTATTTACATTGGGGCGATATATCTGAAACCCGGCCGACAAGGAATAGCTATGAGCACCACACAGGGTGTAACTTTGAGCTCCGATTTGTGTGGTGTCCATCGTTATCACGGGAGGCTTAGCTGAAAGCGACCGGGCGCGTCCACAGGTTGCAGATGGTGGAAAGTTCCGTTGTTATGCGGAGTAGCTGCAAATGCGGCCGCGGGCAGTCAGCGATTTTCGCGAGGAGAGTCTCAGTGAGAAGGCAGGTGGCATTGACTCTTAATTAAAAACTGAGTGCCAATGATACTCGAGATGACAAGGCGAGTTATTGGCGCCTTCACATAACCAATGGCCAACATCAGCGTCTGTTCCTAGGTTAGGGGCGGCTGGGGGCGAGCGTCAGGTCTTGGAGCAAGCTGCTCGCCACAACAAGGGGTACTTGTGAAATTCTAGAAAACCCATGCGGTTGGGGCGCTGGACCAGTAAGCCGCCCCCGGGAAAAACTATGAGAAACAAAGGAATAGTAAGAAACGGACCCCCCAACGTTGACAACTCACGCATACGAGAAAAGGATCATGATTTGCGGATCTTCACCTGAAATGTCCGCACTCTTTATGGAGAGGGTGCAGTATACGCGCTGGCGGAAGTATTAGAGAAGTACAAGGCGGATATAACCGCCTCACAGAAAGTGCGATGGACTGGGAATGGCGTCACTGCAGCACCAAACGGAGAACACTATACTATAGCTGCTGTAATACAAGGCATGAATTTGGGTGCGGATTTTTGGTTAGTCGAAGACTGAAATACCTTGTCTCCAGCTTTACTCCGGTGGATAAGTGGCTAGCCACAATCCGCCTAAAAGCCAAATTCTTCAACATTAGCCTTATTTGTGCCCATGCCCCGACGGAAGACAAACACGAGCAGACCAAGGATATTTTCTACGAGCGCCTAGAGAGAGAATATGACCGCTGCACCGCCCATGATATTAAAATCGTTCTGGGAGATTTTAATGCGAAGATAGGGAAGGAATACATTTTTGATCCAACAGTCGGAAAGTTTAGCCTCCACTAAATAAAGTCCAGTAATGGGTTGAGGCTAATAGATTTCGCCGCAGCAAAAAACATGGTAGTTAGTAGCACCAGATTTCAACATAAAAATATTCACAAAACAACATGGCTGTCACCCTATCAAAACAAGAGGGACCAAATTGATAGATGGAAGGCATTCATCCAACATGTTATATGAACGATCGATCCGTGGAGCGAATATAGACTCGGATCATTAGCTTGTGGCAGCAAAGTTTTGCACCCGTTTGAACATGGGGAGGAAAATACGATCTGATACTGCACGGAAGCTGGACATTTACGCTGCAAACACAACAGATGGCAGCGGAATACTCCATTCGACTGACCCAACTGCTTGATGAAAGCACTCCTTGTTCCGATGATATAATGGCACAGTGGCAAACTAGTGCCCTCTCTATGGAAAACGGCGCGAAATCCGTACTTGGGTACCGGAAGTCTCCTCCCAGAAACCCATGATACGACCAAAAGTATCGAAATACTACTGAAGCCAAGAATGCGGCATATAGAGCAACTCTGCAATCAGTAGCAACGCGCCAAATGAAGGAGTGGTATCGGGAGAAAACGAGAGAGGAGAAAATCTATTCCGCAGAAAGAAAAAGGAAATGGAACGATGTGAGTGTGAGCGAATTGAGATGTACAGGAGTCAGAATGAAGTCCGGAAATTCTACCAAAGAATTAAACATCAAACCGATGCCTTTGGTGCAGGCCCATCCTCCTGCAGAGACAAAGAAGGAAATCTGGTAACTGACACAGATAACATGCTAAGGATATGGAAGAACATTTTACCCAGCTGCTAGTGTCCGACGTTGGCGGCGAATAGGATACCGCAGAACCAATTCCTGATGATGGTATACAATGTTTGCCTACTAGTCAGAATTAGGTCCAGGTAGCAGGGAACCGACTGAAGAACACCAAGGCAACAGGAGCCGAGGGGTTACCCGCTGAACTATTGAAGACTGGATGCGACACGCTGATTAGGCGTATACATCAGCTTATGTGCACAATCTGGCTAGAAAAACGCATACCCGATGATTGGAACCTCAGCATACTATGTCCCGTACACAAGAAAAGAGACAAGACGGAATGTGCCAACTACAGAGGCATACAAGATACTCTCGAGCGTACTGTGTGAAAGATTAAAACCTAAAGTCAATGAGATAATTGGGGCCTATCAATGTGGCCTTAGACCTGGTAAATCCATCCTGGACCAGATATTCACACTGCGCCAAATCCTGGAAAAGAACCGAGAAGGAAAAATCAACACCTACCATCTCTTTGTTGACTTCAAAGCCGCCTTCGATACTCCTTTACCTTCAAAGGTATTTCAAGCCATGTCTGAGTTTGGTATCCCTGCAAAATTAATAAGACTCTGCAGGATGACACTTGCTGATACGCGTTCTTCAGTAAGAATAGGAAAGAATCTCTCTGAACCATTTTATACCAAACGAGGTTTCAAACAAGGAGACAGCCTGTCGTGTGATCTCTTTTATATTTTGTTGGAGAAGATTATACAAGATACAGATGTGAATAGATATTGCACGCTAATCACAAGAGAACACATGCTACTCGCCTATGCCAACGACATCGACATCATAGGCCGGGCACCGGAAGTAGTAACTGCTGCCTTTGAAAGAATCGAAAGAGAGTCAGTGAAAATGGATGGTTTCAACTCCCAAAACGGCTAGCGCAACTGAGCAGATAAAGTAGATGGAGAAAGTTGGGAACCACAACTTTTTGAGATAATCAGTAACTTTATCTACCTCGGCACCGCCGTAACCGAAACGAATGATTCCAGTTTTGGGCAATACATATACTGGCAAACAGATGCTACTTTGGACTAAGTAAGCAGTTTAGAAACAAGGACACCTCTCGACAGACGAAGATTACACTATACAAGATCCTGATACTGCCCGTGTTGTTATAGGGTTCTAAAGCATGGGTACTTGTGAAAGCAGATGAGGCAGTGCTTGGAGTATTTGAGAGGAAGATTCTTCGTAAAATATATGGACTAGTTAGCGTTAATGAGGAATATAGGCGACGTATGAACCACGGGCTATATGACAATCATAGCATAGTTACGTGCATCAAAATACAACGGCTGCGTTGGCTAGGTCATGTTGTCAGAATGGATGAAGAAGCTCCAGCAAGGAAGTGGTACACGCAAACCGGGAAGACCAAAAGCCCGATGGAAAGATCAAGTTGTGGGAAACACCTCGAAGCTTGGTGCCAGAGATTTTAGAATGAGCACAGTAGATTGAGGCGTTTGGAACGCTATTCTACGTTCGGCTAGTGGAACAAATGTTCTGTCATACCCAATTAAAGTAAAGTAAGTGAGTGAAATATCTGAAAGGCCGTACCAGTACCCCCAAACAGGATTTTCATAACAGTGCCAGTATAGGCCTCAGGTAAAATAAGGGAGTGAGAGAAAGCGAAGCGGAACTGGCTCTGTCTAGCTAGTATTAAATATATTATAATAAAACAGGGCCAATAGTAAACTGTCCAGTGTGAATATATGAACTTAAAAAAATCTAGTCGGCCGATATATACTGTCAAGGTGTAATTTAGAGATCTTTATCTCAATCCGTAAATAAAGTAGCAATTTGTACGTTTTAGTACCTAAATGTACAAATTTAAAAAAAAAAATCTTCTAGCAATCCGAATGTATCCCAAATTTCATAGCTGTAGCTCAGTCTGTAAAGAAAGTACAATTTTGTACAATTTAGTACCAAAATGAACGAATTAAAAAAAAAATCTTCTAATCACCCGGTATATACTGCCAAGACCTGTAGCATTAATTTCAAAACAGTGGCTCAGGCTGTAAAGAAAGTATCACATTGAACAATTTAGTTTCGAAATCTGCGAATTAAAAAAAAAAAAAATCTTCTAGTTTGCTGGTACATACTGCTAAAATGTATCCCAAATTTCAGAGTTGTGGCTCAGTCGGTTATGAAAGCACTATTTTGTACGTTTCAGTACCTTAATTGACGAATTAAAAAAAAAAAAACAAGTAAAAAGGCGTTAAGTTCGGCCGGGTCGAACTTTGGATACCCACCACCTCGGGTATATATATAAACCACCTTTCGTCAAAATCCGGTGTAAATTGCATATCTTATGTCCCATAGCAGTTTTATCGAAATATGTTCCGATTTGGAGCAAATACTAATCGGTACAAGTCATTGTTCAATTGTGTATAACAAAATATTGGTCTTTTTATAAGCTATGACAAAATATAAACCGATCTGAACCATATGCGACGCAGATGTCGAAAAGCCTAACACAACGAACTGTCCCAAATCTCGGCGAAATCAGACAATAAATGCGCCTTTTGTGGGCCCAAAACCTAAAACCGAGAGATCAGCCTATATGGCAGCTATATTCAAATCTGGACCGATCTGGGCCAAATAGACGAAGGACGTCGAAGAGCCTAACGCAACTCACTATCTCAAATTTCGGCGACATCGGAAAATAAATGCGCCTTTTATGCCCCAAAACCTAAAACCGAGAGATCGGTCTATATGGCAGATATATCCAAATCTGGACCGATCTGGGCCAAATTGACGAAGGACGTCGAAGAGCTTAACGCAACTCACTGTTTCAAATTTCCGCAAAATCGGACAATAAATGCGCCTATCCGAATCTGGAGATCTGAGCCAAACTAATGAAGGATGCCGATGGGCCTAACACAACTCACTGTCCCAAATTTCAGCAAAATCGGATAATAAATGTGGCTTTTATGGGCTTAAGAACCTAAATCGGCCGATCGGTCTATATGGGGGCTATATCAAGATATAGTCCGATATAGCCCATCTTCAAACTTAACCTGCTTATGGACAAAAAAAGAATCTGTGCTAAGTTTCAGCTCAATATCTCTATTTTTTATACCCTCCACCATAAGATGGGGGGTATACTAATTTCGTCATTCTGTTTGTAACTACTCGAAATATTCGTCTGAGACCCCATAAAGTATATATATTCTTGATCGTCGTGAAATTTTATGTCGATCTAGCCATGTCCGTCCGTCTGTCCGTCCGTCCGTCCGTCCGTCCGTCCGTCCGTCCGTCCGTCCGTCCGTCCGTCCGTCCGTCCGTCCGTCCGTCCGTCTGTCTGTCGAAAGCACGCTAACTTCCAAAGGAGTAGAGCTAGCCGCTTGAAATTTTGCACAAATACTTCTTATTAGTGTAGGTCGGTTGGTATTGTAAATGGGCCATATCGGTCCATGTTTTGATATAGCTGCCATATAAACCGATCTTGAGTCTTGACTTCTTGAGCCTCTAGAGTGCGCAATTCTTATCCGATTGGAATGAAATTTTGCACGACGTGTTTTGTTATGATATCCAACAACTGTGCCAAGTATGGTTCAAATCGGTATATAACCTGATATAGCTGCCATATAAACCGATCTTGGGTCTTGACTTCTTGAGCCTCTAGAGAGCGCAATTCTTATCCGATTGGAATGAAATTTTGCACCACGTGTTTTGTTATGATACCCAACAACTGTGCTACGTATGGTTCAAATCGGTCCATGTTTTGATATAGCTGCCATATAAACCGATCTTGGGTCTTGAATTCTTGAGCCTCTAGAGTGCGCAATTCTTATCCGATCAGAATGAAATTTTGCACTACGTGATTCGTTATGATATCCAACAACTGTGCCAAGTATGGTTCAAATCGGTATATAACCTGATATAGCTGCCATATAAACCGATCTTGGGTCTTGACTTCTTGAGCCTCTAAAGAGCGCAATTCTTATCCGATTGGAATGAAATTTTGCACCACGTGTTTTGTTATGATATCCAATAACTGTGCCAAGTATGGTTCAAATCGGTCTATAACCTGATATAGCTGCCATATAAACCGATCTTGGGTCTTGACTTCTTGAGCCTCTAGAGGGCGCAATTCTTATCCGATTGGAATGAAATTTTGCACGACGTGTTTTGTTATGATATCCAACAATTTTAGCAAGTATGGTTCATATCGGTCCATGTTTTGATATAGCTGCCATATAAACCGATCTTGGGTCTTGAATTCTTGAGCCTCTAGAGTGCGCAATTCTTATCCGATTTAAATGATTTTGGCACGTAGTATTTTGTTATGACATCCAACAACTGTGCCAAGTATGGTTCAAATCGGTCCATAACCTGATATAGCTGTCATATAAACAGATCTGGGGATTTTACTTCTTGAGCTTCTAGAGGGCCCAATTCCTATCCGATTTGGCTGAAATTTTGCATGACGTATTTTATTCTTACTTTTAACAACTGTGTCAAATAACGTTCAAATCGGTCAATAACCTGACATAGCTGCCATATAAACCGATCTGGGATCTTGACTTCTTGATCCCTAGAGGTCGCAATTATTATCCGAAATGCCTGAAATTTTTTACCACGGATCCTTTCATGACCATCAACAAACGTGTTTATTATGGTGTGAATCGGTCTATTGCCCGATACAGCTCCCATATAAATCGTTCTCTCTATTTAACTTCTTGAGCCCCCAATGAGCACAATTCTTATTCGAATTGGCTGAAATTTTACACAGGTCTCCAACATATAATTTAATTGTGGTCCGAAACGGACCATATCTTGATATCGCTCTAAAAGCAGAGCAAATCTTTTCTTATATCCTTTTTTGCCTAAGAAGAGATGCCGGGAAAAGAACTTGACAAATGCGATCCATGGTGGAGGGTATATAAGATTCGGCCCGGCCGAACTTAGCACGCTTTTACTTGTTAAGACTGTAGCGTGATTTCAACAGACAGACGGACATGTCTAGATCGTCTTAGATTTTTACGCTGATCAAGAATATATATGGATATATTCGGAAATGGATATTTCGATGTGTTGCAAACGGAATGGCAAAATGAATATACCCCCATCCTTCGGCGGTGGTTACAAAAAAGTTCTAGTTACACAATATATATTGTCATGGTGTAACTGTAACCTTAATATCACTCCTTTAGGTCAGTCTGTAAAGAAAGTACAATTTTGTATGTTTTAGTACCTAAATATAAAAATTTCGAAAAAAATCTTCTGGTCGAAACTTTATTCCAATTTTGGAAGCTGCAGCTCCATGCATACACAAAGTACTATTTTGTACGTTTCAGTACCAAAATGTAAGTATTAAAACAAACTTCGAGTTGCCCTGTCAAGAAGCACCTGAAGCCTCAATTTCAGACCTCTAGTTCAGTCTGCAAAGAAAGTGCCAATTTGAATATTTTAGTACCTAAATGGAGGACTTTTATAAAAAAACGTCTACCGGTTCAATAAATACTGCCGATATGTAACTGTATCGCAAGAAAGTACCATTTTGTACGTTTTATACCAAAATGTACGAATATTAACAAAATCTTCTAGTAGCCCGGTACATAGTGGCTAGATGTAGGTTATTGTAAGGTTAGGCAGTCTGCCATCAGACTCACTTAGACGTTTTCGTCCATTGTGATACAGGAACAGAAGAGGGAAGATCCCTTCTAGTTCTTACCGTTGAACGATCCAGATCGCTTTAAAAATCCCAACAACTTGCGAATGTTGTCATCCGCAAAATCAGCCAGGTTCTCAAAAAAAAATTAGAACATCAAGTGGAACTCCTTTTGACTGCCAGTGTGGGACAGCAGATGAACAGAAGAACAGGAAGTGTTCCATAGTCTCTGCTTCTTCGATGTCCTATCAGTTTCTGCAAAAGTCGTTACTGACAACCTTCAGTCTGGCAGCATGTTTTCCGATTAGATAGTGACCTATCATGCCAGTGACAGCAAAGCGGTAGACCTCTTCAAAACTAGGTTAGGCCACACAGTTTAGGAATGCTCACAGCCCCCTCTTTGTGACCATCTATCATTCGTTGTCCTTCGGGCCTGGTGCAGAAAACTTAGCTTAGATGTCGCTAGAGGTATACCCACAGATTCGAGTATCCCTGGAATGTGCAGGGAAGTTCCTAGTCTCGCAAGCTCGTCCTCTTTACAATTCCCTGGGATATCTCTGGAGCCCGAAAACCAGAACAGTTGTCGGGTAACCTTTTCGATATGACCAGTTCTTGATGTTTAGAGTACACTCCAAAGCCCACTTGGTTGTCTAGTTTGAAACCATCCGTATTGAAGTCTATGTAACTTCTATTACCAGGGATATCGTAGTTCTATCAGGAATAGTGTAACAATCGGTTCTATCACAAAGTGGCTCAAGTAGGGTGTAATCGACACTGCCTGGAACATCGGAAATTGCATCAAGAATAACACAGTGTCCATAGCCGTTCCATGACCAAAGGAGATAATTCCCTTAGCCTCACGACAGAGGTCGCAGCAATTTGTCTAGCCATTATGTCCAGAGGCAATAGATGTAGCATTAAATTCAGTGCTTCAGATTGTGTCGTTCTCAGAGCGGCTGTGATGCACAAACAAACCCCCAACTTTTGCCAATGGCTCTCTTGCAGGTGCATAGGGCAATAGTTGCCTCTCTTGCCCTTTCCAATATGTTGGATTTGATGTTCAATTTCCTGTCAAGCAAAACACCCAGGTATTTTCCCTTTTTGTAAATGGAACATTCTCTCCTCGTAAGGAGACTGGAGACAACGTAGGCGACTTGTATCTCCTGCTGAAAGGAACTACTTTTGTCTTCACAGATTTACACCTAGAGGAGATGGTACACCTCTTTGAGGCGTTCATTTGCTGACCCATCTTTTTCGATTCACAAATCCTGCCGTAATGCATCTCTTAGTAAGTAAGCTATTAATAAACGTTCTAACGGTAGAGTTGATGCCTAGAAACTCCAACTCCTTCATGAATGACGTCGGTTTTACATTATTGAAAGCACCTTCAATGTCAAGAAATGGTACCATTGTATAATCCAAGGTCGTGAAGAGCTCTTTCAGCCTATTACTCTTCAGCCTATACTATATGAATGCAGCTGACGAGACAGGAGATCTCCAGGGATATTTGCCCAAGTTTAGGTTAGGCTAGGTTGAAAAGAGGGTGCAGATATGAATGCGCCCCATGCCTCTATGGACATACACCTAAGCCAGTAATCGGCTTGTTGTGCGCTCTAATACTATATAAAAACAAGTAAAAGCGTGCTAAGTTCAGCCGGGCCGAATCTTACATACCCTCCACCATGGATCGCATTTGCCGAGTTCTTCTCCCGGCATCTCTTCTTAGGTAAAAAAGGATAAAAGAAAAGATTTGCTCTGCTATTATTATATTATTACATGTTGGAGACCTATGTAAAATGTCAGCCAATTCGAATAAGAATTGCGCCCTTTGGGGGCTCAAGAAGTAAAATAGAGAGATCGATTTATATGGGAGCTGTATCGGGCTATAGACCGATTCAGATCATAATAAACACGTATGTTGATGGTCATGAGAAGATCCGTAGTACATAATTTCAGACAAATCGGATAATAATTGCGATCTCTAGAGGCTCAAGAAGTCAAGATCCCAGATCGGTTAATATGTCAGCTATATCAGGTTATGGACCGATTTGAATCATACTTGGCACAGATGTTGGATATCATAACAAAACACGTCGTGCAAAATTTCATTCCAATCGGATAAGCATACTTGGCACAGTTGTTGGATATCATAACAAAACATGTCGTGCAAAATTTCATTCCAATTGGATAAGAATTGCGCACTCTAGAGGCTCAAGAAGTCAAGACCCAAGATCGGTTTATATGGCAGCTATATTAGGTTATGGACCGATTTGAACCATACTTAGCACAGTTGTTGGATATCATAACAAAACACGTCGTGCAAAATTTCATTCCAATTGGATAAGAATTGCGCACTCTACAGGCTCAAGAAGTCAAGACCCAAGATCGGTTTATATGGCAGCTATATTAGGTTATAGACCGATTTGAACCATACTTGGCACAGTTGTTGGATATCATAACAAAACACGTCGTGCCAAAATTAATTCAAATCGAATAAGAATTGCGCCCTCTATAGGCTCAAGAAGTCAAGACCCAAGATCGGTTTATATAGCAGCTATATCAAAGCTTGGACCGATTTGAACCATACTTGGCACAGTTATTGGATATCATAACAAACCACGTCGTGCAAAATTTCATTCCAATCGGATAAGAATTGCGCACTCTAGAGGCTCAAGAAGTCAAGACCCAAGATCGGTTTATATGGCAGCTATATCAAAACATGGACCGATATGGCCCATTTACAATACCAACCGACCTACACTAATAAGAAGTATTTGTGCAAAATTTCAAGCGGCTAGCTTTACTCCTTCGGAAATTAGCGTGCTTTCGACAGACAGACGGACGGACGGACGGACGGACAGACGGACGGACATGGCTAGATCGACATAAAATGTCGCGACGATCAAGAATATATATACTTTATGGGGTCTCAGACGAATATTTCGAGTAGTTACAAACAGAATGACGAAATTAGTATACCCCCCATCTTATGGTGGAGGGTATACAAATTTAAGTTAGGAATTCCGTGCTACTTACAAAATCCTTAATTGTTTTCAATACCACTCCCCTAAGTTGGTTCATGTTCGATATTGTGTCTCCACCTAAGTACCGGTATCTGTTGGACGCGAAAGCCGGGCATTGACAAAGGAAATGCTCAAACGTCTCATCATCTTCCCCTCATGCCCCACACATGCTATCACTTACCGCACCGATTTTACATAAGTTAGCTCGTAGTCCTATGTGTTCGGTTATGATTCCAATATCTATACTGACCTCCTTCTTCCTTCCTTTCAGTAATTGCCTCGTCTTCTCACGATCTGGATCCCCCCATACGATTTTCGCCGTCCTACCGACCGTTTCGCTGTTCCACAATGTTGCATGTGCATTCGTCGCCCACTCCCTTAACTCAAACTGCGTCGACCCGAAAGGCTTCGGGTTAATGATGTTTATTGACATCAGTCCTCTGGTCTTCACCGCCAAATCGTCTGCCCTTTCATTTCCCCTTACTCCGTTATGGCCCGGCACCCAAACGATGTGGATTTTCCCATCCTCAGAGAAGGTGTTAATCTCCTTCTTACACTGCAAGACCGTTCGTGACCTTACCGCCCTGGTTGTTATTGCCCTTATGGCAATTTTACTGTCGGTAAAGATGTTCACACTCGACGTCCTAGCGTAAGCACCACCACAGCACTTCACACATTCCATGATCGCCCGGATCTCCGCCTGCAGGACCGTATTATGGTCAGGCAGTCTAAAACAGATCTCAGTCCCTGGGTTCCCAATGTAACCCCCAGGCTCACTCTGTCCTCTAGCTTTTATCCATCAGTGTAACATGATCTTCCAGATGGCAATACTAAGGTTTCATCAATCCAAGACTGTGCCTCTGGCAGCAGTACCTCGCACTTGACTTCAAGGTTCATCTCAGGTATACGATCGGAAACTTCTTCCCTTCCTTCCAGGTTTCCTGTCGTCGCCTCGATTATACCGCGATGGTATGAGTTGCTCCCATCCTCAATCCCTCCTCCCATCGCCTTAAATCTCATAGCCGCAGTGGCTGCCTTACACTTATTCTGTATGTTAATGGATCGGATATCTAGAATGCGATATGCCACTTTCTCCCTTATATTTATGCGATGGGACACACAATTTATCCACCTGTTCCTTAGTATATGGTTTATCCAGTCTCTAAGGACCGGGTCCACCCGGTACTGGTCTAAGGATTGGATCAGTGCCGCCAGTGTGTACGTTTTGGCATCGAAGGGTTCTTCTATTTTATATATAGCCTCGTGCAGGGCAGTCTCCGTCGACCTTCCCCTGCCAAGCATTATGTTTGCATTTGAGTAGTTCACTGGATGTCCTACTCTTTATCATCGTGTCCACAATACGTTCCATAGTTTTGAGTAGAAAGGTCGTAAGGCTTATGGGTCTGTAGGCCTTTGGTGTCGCATAACATGCCTTGCCGGGCTTGAGACTAACACCAGCCTTGCCTCCTGCCCGGCTTTCAGAGTATATGCAAGTCCTAGGCACGCTGTGCAAATTTTGGCACCAGATAGTCTGCCTCTTTCTGTAGTAAAGCTGGAACTATTCCATCAGGTCCGTGTGACTTAAATGGTTTGAAGCTCCTCAGGGATTCCTTCACCATAAATTCCGCAATTTTAAACCTTCGATTAACGTCATTATTCCAAGATTCCGGTATCTCCGTGAGTCCCTTCTTATCCTGTGGAAAATGGGTTTTCATCAAAAGCCTCAACATGTCCTCTGTTGTCTCTTCTCTCACTCCCATGGACATGGGTTTTTGAGAGAAACTTTTTTATCTTGGCGGCGTCATTAACGCTATCGACCTGTTCGCAGAAAAGCTTCCAGGATGCACGTTTTGCCGCTCTGGTAATCTCATTGTACTCCTTGAGCTTCTTACGACGTGCTCTGTAAAAAAGCCTGCGGACCTCTTTCCCAATAGATGTGCGCTTGAGGCATTACTCTCGACTACAGGTGCCAAGGCACCCACACCTATAGGAGGGGAGGACAACATGCTACGGTCTGACGCCACCACCGCTGATGTTGAGTCTTTGGAGTCCATTTCTAGCCAACTCTAAATGGTTTTAAAATTTTTTTCGTAATAGGTAGTACCTATTCCGAGATACGGATATATATATTTATTTTTTCTTTGAGAAGCGAAATAAAAACACGTCCGCTTCACACAACGGCTACAATGTCGAGATATGAAATTATAGTCCTCTCAAGAGTCTTAAGCATAAGGGATGACAGACTAATAGGGCGAAAATTTTTTCTTTCTCCTTCGAGTGGTAAGGTTTTTCTGATTTCGGAATGAAAATTACCTTCGTGTCCCTCAGGTGTATAGGACATGCTGATACTAGCAGAGTTTATCTCCCTTAACTAAGGAGCAAGTTTTTTAGACACAGCTTGTAATTCAACCGGTGATACATCGTCAGGGCCTGGCGACTTAAAGGAGTGGAAACTTCTTATTGCCCAAAGGATTTCCGGCACAGACACAATTTTCCTAATAATAATTCCTCCGATGACGACGATGCATACCAGTAACAACCTCTTCTGGCGCCACGTTGTCCGTTGGAGAATTTCCCGAGAAAAGTGTATCAACGAGTAGTTTAAGTGTTTCCTCACTAGACATTGTCCATACATTCTCTGGTTATAAAGCCATACCAAATAGTTCCAATTACAGCACTTTAGTACGTTTTCTTCCACTCCTGGTACGATTTAAGCATTTCGTATTTGGTACAACTTATCGTATTTTTGTCAAAACTACCATAATTTTTAGCAAATTATTTAATTTAACCCGCCTCTGTTCATTTTAAAAGCATTTGTTCCATTCCGAGCGTTCCAAGCTCATCGATTTTGATAAGCGCATTTTATAATCTCTGACATCATGTTTCGAGGTTTCTCCTACCACTTTATCATTCCATCGGTTTTTTGCTCCTCCTGGTTTGCGTGTACCGCCGTGTTTGCCTTCAAAAGACTTCTTTGCTGGAGCTTCATCATCCATTCTGACAACATGTCCTAGCCAACGCAGCCGTTGTATTTTGAAACGTGTAACTATGCTTTCGTCGTCATAATCCTCATACAGCTCGTGGTTCGTACGACCACCCCCATAGTCTCCATTAACGCAAACTGGTCACATATTTTACGAAGAAACTTCCTCTCAAACACTCCAAGCCCCGTCTGCGTCAGAACCATATAACAACACGGGTAGCATCAGTGTCTTGTATAGTGTAATCTTCGTCTATCGAGAGATGGCCCAGTTTCTAAACTGTTTATTTATTCCAAAGTAGCATCTGTTTGTCAGTGTTATTCTTCGCTTTATTTCAAAAATGATGTCATTCGTTTCCGTTACGGCGGTGCCTAGGTAGATAAAGTTACTGATTATCTCACAAAGTTGCGGTTCCCAACTTTCTCCACTTTCTTTATCTAATCAGTTGAGCAGTGCGTTTTAAGAGTTGATATCATCCATTTCGTTTTATCTCCATTTATTACTGGCATACCCATTTTCACTGATTCTCTTCCGATTCTTTCAAACACTGCAGTTACAACTTCCGAAGACCAACCTATTATGTCGTTGTCGTCGGCATAGGCGAGTAGCATGTGTTCCCCTGTGATAAGTGTACCACATCTATTCGCATCTGCATATCGTATAATCTTTTCCAGCAGGATATTTAAGAGATCATACGACAGGCTGTCTCCTTGTCTGAATCCTTGTTTGGTATTAAATGGTTCCGAGAGATTATTTCCTAATCTTACTGAGGAACGCATATCAGCAAGTGCCATCCTGCAGATTCTTAATAATTTTGAAGGAATACCAAACTCACTCAGGCTTAAAATACCTTTGAACGCGTATGGCTATCGAAAGTGGCTTTGTAGTCAACAAAGAGATAGTAGGCGTTAATTTGTCCTTCTCGGGTCTTTTCCAGGATTTGGCACACTTCGAATATCTGGTGCATGGTGGATTTACCAGCCAAAAGCCGCATTGATAGGGTCCAATTATCTCATTGCCTTTAGGTTTTAATCTTTCACACAGTACGCTCGAGACTATGTAGTATGCGATGGGGAGGAGACTTATTCCTCTGTAGTTGGTACATTCCGTCTTGTCTCCTTTCTTGTGTACGGGACATAGTATGCTGTGGTTCCAATCATCGGGTATGCGTTCTTCTAGCCAGATTGTGCAGAATAGCTGATGCATACATCTTATCAGCGTGTCGCCTCCGGTCTTAAATAGCTCAGCAAGTAAACCGTCTAGTTGTTCTTCAGTCAGTTCACTGCTACTTGAACCTCATTCTGACTACGAGGTAAATATTCTATATCATCATCAGGGATTGGTTCTGCGGTATCCTCTTCGACGCCATCGTCGGAGACCAGCAGTTGGGTGAAATGTTCTTTCCATATCCTCAGCATGCTATCTGTGTCAGTTACTCGATTTGCTTCTTTTTCTCTGCAGGAGCATGTGCCTGCACCAAAGTCATCGGTTTGATGTTTAATTCTTTGGTAGAATTTCCGGATTTCATTCTGACTCCTGTACATCTCAATTCGCTCACACTCACGTCTTTCCATTTCCTTTTTCTTTCTGCGGAATAGATTTTCTCCTCTCTCCTTTTCTCCCGATCCTTCATCTGGCGCTTTGCTACTGATTGCAGGGTTGCATTTCGACACTCTTGGTCGTACCATCGCACTTCCTGTAAGGCGGCAATATCTGCCTTGAACTTCTCCAATACCTCCGCCAGCGCCTATACTGCACCTTCTCTATAAAGAGTCCGGACGTTCTAGGTGCAGGTTCGCAAATCATGGTTTTTTTTCGTTTGCGTGGGTCGTTTTTTCTATCCGGGGGGTCCGTTTTTTCTATCCTTTTGTTTCCCAATTTCACGAGAGCAGGTTACTAGCCCAGCGCCCCGCATGGATTCCGTGGGATCGCACATGTATCCCTGTCTCGAGCCGCTTGCTCCAAAATCCGATGCTCGCCTTCAGCCGCTCCTAAACTGGGACCAGACGCTGATGTTGCCATAGGTTATATAAATTACTCTTCTTGTCATCTCGAGTATAATTGGCACTCAGTATTTAAGTAAGACTCAGTGCCCCCTCATTGAGACCCTCTCTCATTGTAAAAGTGAATTACCTATTTCGCACTTTTTGGTATCAAAATGTACGATTTGTGCAAAAGTCAGTTAGTCAGGTAAAATATATTTCCTAGTTGAAAATACATGTTACATTTCAAAGAGCTATTGAAATCCGAAAAGAAAGTGCGAAATGGTACCAAATATGGTACTAAACGTAAGTTTCCCCCGTTTCCAGTTCTATTTTTATACCCTCCACCATAAGATGGGGGGTATACTAATTTCGTCATTCTGATTGTAACTACTCGAAATATTCGTCTGAGACCCCATAAAGTATATATATTCTTGATCGTCGTTAAATTTTATGTCGATCTAGCCATGTCCGTCCGTCTGTCCGTCCGTCCGTCTGTCTGTCGAAAGCACGCTAACTTCCGAAGGAGCAAAGCTAGCCGCTTGAAATTTTGCACAAATACTTCTGTGTAAGTCGGATGGTATTGTAAATGGGCCATATCGGTCCATGTTTTGATATAGCTGCCATATAAACCGATCTGGGATCTTGACTTCTTGAGCCTCTAGGGGTAGCAATTATTATCCGATTTGCCTGAAATTTTGTACGACGGATTCTCTCATGACCATTAACATACGTGTTTATTATGGTCTGAATCGGTCTATAGGCCGATACAACTCCCATATAAATCGATCTCTCTATTTTACTTCTTGAGCCCCCAAAGGGCGCAATTCTTATTCGAATTGGCTGACATTTTACACAGGTCTCCAACATATAATTTGTTTGTGGTCCAAACCGGACCATATCTTGATATCGCTCTAATAGCAGAGCAAATCTTTTCTTATATCCTTTTTTTTTGCCTAAGAAGAGAAACCGGGAAAGGAACTCGACAAATGCGATCCATGGTGGAGGGTATATAAGATTCGGCCCGGCCGAACTTTGCACGCTTTTACTTGTTTTATATATTTTCTATCTGCCTCTTTATTTCTCAACAACAATCGTTTAAGCCAAATTTCGAAGTTCTAGCTCTATCCGTTCGCAATTAAGGTTTCCATAGTGTACCTAAGATCCAAAATTCAAAGCTCTGGCTCAGTTAACAAAAAAGGTTTCTTCCGATTTCGGATCCGAAATGATAACGAAAGTTATATGGAATGGTTGAGATGATTTCGAAACGAAACGTCGAAGTATCGGAGAGAAATCGGAACGAATTTGTTCTGGTTTCGGAATGAAATCTGAAAAAACCCTTGGGAATTTCTGAAAGAGAAATATATTGCCGAAACTTCGTAAAGAATTCTGAACGATTTCTAAAGTAATTTGGTATTGAAATCGGATGTTCCTTTGAAACTTCGTAAAGAATTCTGAACGATTTCGGAAGTAATTTCGTGTTGAAATCGGACATACCTTCAGAAACTTCGTAAAGATTTCTGAAGTAATTTCGTATTGAAATCGGATGTAATTTCCGAACCTATGTACTGAGATCAATCAACAACCTGAATTGATTTGTTTCATTGACATACATAATGGTAAACAAGTAAAGATATGTTACCGTTGAGCAGAGAACAATGTCTGTATCTCGGAATAGGTACTACCTTTTACGTAAAAATTCTCATGTCTTTCAGAAATGGGCTCAAAATGGACTCCAAGGATCTAACAGCTGCGGTGATGACATAGGACCGTAGCATACTGTCCACCCTTTCTATAGATCTGGGTGCCTTGGCACCTGTTGTCGAAGGTTATGCTTCAAGCTCCGGCGTTACTTCAAAAGATGGCCGACCATCTGGCGAGCCTAGGACTGGCATATACTCCGAAAGTCTGGTTGGAGACACGCCACAGGGTGCATTTTATCGCCACTCCTATGGATGACTACCGTAACTGACCTATTACAGATGCAGACTGGGGAGGGATTTAAACCTGTCTGCTACGAGGACGATGTTATAATACTTCTAAGGGGTAAGGAGCCAAACTTGCTAGTTATATGTCTATGGTGCGGATTAATATCCGCACCCTTTTTATACCCTCCACCATAAGATGGGGGGTATACTAATTTCGTCATTCTGTTTGTAACTACTCGAAATATTCGTCTGAGACCCCATAAAGTATATATATTCTTGATCGTCGTGACATTTTATGTCGATCTAGCCATGTCCGTCCGTCCGTCTGTCTGTCGAAAGCACGCTAACTTCCGAAGGAGTAAAGCTAACCGCTTGAAATTTTGCACAAATACTTCTTATTAGTGTAGGTCGGTTGGTATTGTAAATGGGCCATATCGGTCCATGTTTTGATATAGCTGCCATATAAACCGATCTTGGGTCTTGACTTCTTGAGCCTATAGAGTGCGCAATTCTTATCCGATTGGAATGAAATTTTGCACGACATGTTTTGTTATAATATCCAACAACTGTGCCAAGTATGGTTCAAATCGGTCCATAACCTGATATAGCTGCCATATAAACCGATCTTGTGTCTTGACTTCTTGAACCTCTAGCGTGCGCAATTCTTATCCGATCAGAATGAAATTTTGCACGACGTGTTTTGTTATGATATCCAACAACTGTGCCAAGTATGGTTCAAATCGGTCCATAACCTGATATAGCTGCCATATAAACCGATCTTGGGTCTTGATTTCTTGAGCCTCTACAGGGCACAATTCTTATCCGATTTGAATGAATTTTTGCACGAAGTATTTCGTTATGATATCTAACAACTGTGCCAAGTATGGTTGAAATCGGTCCATAACCTGATATAGCTGCCATATAAACAGATCTGGGGATTTGACTTCTTGAGCTTCTAGAGGGCGCAATTCCTATCCGATTTGGCTAAAATTTTGCATGACGTATTTTATTTTTACTTTCAACCACTATGTCAAATAAAATACAAGTCGGTTCATAACCTGATATAGCTGCCATTTAAACCGATCTTGGGTCTTGACTTCTTGAGCCTCTAGAGGGCGCAATTCTTATCCGAATGGAATGAATTTTTGCACGAAGTATTTCGTTATGATATCCAAAACCTGTGTCAAATAAGGTTTAAATCGGTTCATAACCTGATATAGCTGCCATATAAACCGATCTTGGGTCTTGACTTCTTGAGCCTCTAGAGTGCGCAATTCTTATCCGATTGGAATGAAATTTTGCACGACGTATTTTGTTATAATATCCAACAACCGCGCCAAGTATAGTTCAAATCGGTCCATAACCTAATATAGCTGCCATATAAACCGATCTTGGGTCTTGACTTCTTGAGCCTCTAGCGTGCGCAATTCTTATCCGATCAGAATGAAATTTTGCATGACGTGTTTTGTTATTATATCCAACAACTGTGCCAAGTAGGGTTCAAATCGGTCCATAACCTGATATAGCTGCCATATAAACCGATCTTGGGTCTTGACTTCTTGAGCCTCTAGAAGGCGCAATTCTTATCCGAATGGAATGAGTTTTTGCACGAAGTATTTCGTTATGATATCCAACAACTGTGCCAAGTATGGTTCAAATCGGTCCATAACCTGATATAGCTGCCATATAAACCGATCTTGGGTCTTGACTTCTTGAGCCTCTAGAGGGCACAATTCTTATCCGATTTGAATGAATTTTTGCACGAAGTATTTCGTTATGATATCCAAAACCTGTGTCAAATAAGGTTCAAATCGGTTCATAACCTGATATAGCTGCCATATAAACCGATCTGGGATCTTGACTTCTTGACCCCTAGATGTCGCAATTATTATCCGATATGAATGAAATTTTGTACGACGGATCCTCTCATGACCGTCAACAAACGTGTTTATTATGGTCTGAATCGGTCTATAGCCCGATACAGATCCCATATAAATCGTTCTCTCTATTTTACTTCGTGAGCCCCAGTGGGCGCAATTCTTATACGAATTGGCTGAAATTTTACACAGGTCTCCAACATATAATTTAATTGTGGTGCGAACCGGACCATATCTTGATATCGTTTTAATAGCAGAGCAACTCTCTTCTTATATCCTTTTTTGCCTAAGAAGAGATGCCGGGAAAAGAACTCGTCAGATGCGATCCATGGTGGAGGGTATATAAGATTCGGCCCGGCCGAACTTAGCACGCTTTTACTTGTTCAACCTAACCTAACCTAATGAAGACTCAACAACAAAATCTGTCTTTTTTCTTTCCCCTCTCTAAAACAGATCCCATATAAATCGTTCTCTCTATTTTACTTCGTGAGCCCCAGTGGGCGCAATTCTTATACGAATTGGCTGAAATTTTACACAGGTCTCCAACATATAATTTAATTGTGGTGCGAACCGGACCATATCTTGATATCGTTTTAATAGCAGAGCAACTCTCTTCTTATATCCTTTTTTGCCTAAGAAGAGATGCCGGGAAAAGAACTCGTCAGATGCGATCCATGGTGGAGGGTATATAAGATTCGGCCCGGCCGAACTTAGCACGCTTTTACTTGTTCAACCTAACCTAACCTAATGAAGACTCAACAACAAAATCTGTCTTTTTTCTTTCCCCTCTCTAAAACTGAATTTTTCTAAGCACTGAATTCAACCCCTATATTTTCAAAATTATACATCAACAAAATGATCTTTGCAGAGCATAGAACAAGTAAAAGCGTGCTAAGTTCGGCCGGGCCGAATCTTATATACCCTCCACCATGGATCGCATTTGTCAAGTTATTTTCCCGGCATCTCTTCTTACGCAAAAAAGGTATAAAAAAAGATTTGCAGGTAAGGTTTGAAGGTAAGAGTAAAATGCGTCTTGCAAAATTTCAGCCAAATCGGATAGGAATTGCGCCCTCTATAGGCTCAAGAAGTCAAGTCCCCAGGTCTGTTTATATGACAGCTATATCAGGTTATGAACCGATTTGAACCATACTTTGCACAGTTGTTGGATATCATAACAAAATACTTCATGCAAAAATTCATTCCAATCGGATAAAAATTGCGCACTCTACAGGCTCAAGAAGTCAAGACCCAAGATCGGTTAATATGGCAGCTATATCAGGTTATGGACCGATTTAAATCATACTTGGCGCAGTTGTTGGATATCAAACGAAAAACGTCGTGCAAAATTTCATTCCAATTGGATAAGAATTGCGCTTTCTAGAGGCTCAAGAAATCAAGACCCAAGATCGGTTAATATGGCAGCTATATCAAAACATGGACCGATATGGCCCATTTACAATACCAACTGACCTACACTAATAAGAAGTATTTGTGCAAAATTTCAAGCGGCTACTTTACTCCTTCGGAAGTTAGCGTGCTTTCGACAGACAGACGGACGGACAGACAGACGGACGGACATGGCTAGATCGACATAAAATGTCGCGACGATCAAGAATATATATACTTTATGGGGTCTCAGACAAATATTTCGAGTAGTTATAAACAGAATGACGAAATTAGTATACCCCCCATCCTATGGTGGAGGGTATAAAAAGATAAAAACATTTGACAACGAGTTCAGGTGCAGGTATTAAAAATATGTGCCACAAAAAAGCAAGCACAAAGAAATAAAAATAAATCCGTCAAAGTTTAGAATTCGTTACGAATTCCATCAGAACTGTCGGAATAAAAATTCCTAACGGTTCAAGCAAATTAATTAGTAATAGAGACAAAATTTTTTCAACAATTTTTAAAGATAAAATTTAAATACACTTTTTAAGGCAAAATTTTTATAAAAAAACAAGTAAAAGCGTGCTAAGTTCGGCCGGGCCGAATCTTATATACCCTCCACCAGGTATCGCATTTGTCGAGTTCTTTTCCCGGCATCTCTTCTTAGGCAAAAAAGGATATAAAAAAAGATTTGCTCTGCTTTTAGAGCAAGATATGGTCCGGATCAAGATATGGTATGGACCACAATTAAATTATATGTTGGAGACCTGTATAAAATGTCAGCCAATTCGAATAAGAATTGCGCCCTTTGGGGGTTTAAGAAGTAAAATAGAGAGATCGATTTATATGGGAGCTGTATCGGGCTATAGACTGATTCAGACCATAATATACACGTATGTTGACGGTCATGAGAGAATCCGTCGTACAAAATTTCAGGCAAATCGGATAATAATTGCGACCTCTAGAGGCTCAAGAAGTCAAGATCCCAGATCGGTTTATATGACAGCTATATCAGGTTATGAACCGATTTGAACCATACTTGGCACAGTTGTTGGATATCATAACAAAACACGTCCTACCAAAATTCATTTAAATCGGATGAAAATTGCGCCATCTAGATGCTCAAGAATTCAAAACCCAAGATCGGTTTATATGGCAGCTATATCAGGTTATGGACCGATTTGAAACATACTTGACACAGTTATTGGATATCATAGCAAAATACGTCGTGCAAAATTTCATTCCAATCGGACAAGAATTGCGACCTCTAGGGATCAAGAAGTCAAGATCCCAGATCGGTTTATATGGCAGCTATATCAGGTTATGGACCGATTTAAACCTTACTTGACACAGTTGTTTAAAGTAAAAATAAAATACGTCATGCAAAATTTCAGCCAAATCTGATAGGAATAGGGCCCTCTAGAAGCTCAAGAAATCAAATCCCCAGATCTGTCTATATGACAGCTATATCAGGTTATGGACTGATTTGGACCATACTTGGCGCAGTTGTTGGATGTCATAACAAAACACGTCGTGCAAAAATTCATTTAAATCGGATAAGAATTGTGCCCTCTAGAAGCTCAAGAAGTCACGACCCAAGATCGGTTTATATGGCAGCTATATCAGGTTATAGACCGGTTTGAACCATACGTGGCACAGTTGTTGGGAATCATAACAAAACACGTCGTGCAAAAATTTATTCAAATCAGATAAGAATTGTGCCCTCTAGAGGCTCAAGAAGTCAAGACCCAAGATCGGTTTATATGGCAGCTATATCAGGTTATGGACCGATTTGAACCGTACTTGGCACAGTTGTGGGATATCATAACAAAACACGTCGTGCAAAAATTCATTCCAATTGGATAAGAATTGCGCACTCAAGAGGCTCAAGAAATCAAGACCCAAGATCGGTTTATATGGCAGCTATATCAAAACATGGACCGATATGGCCCATTTGCAATACAAACCGACCTACACTAATAAGAAGTATTTGTGCCAAATTTCAAGCGGCTAGCTTTACTCCTTTGGAAGTTAGCGTGCTTTCGACAGACAGACGGACGGACGGACGGACGGACAGACGGACGGACATGGCTAGATCGACATAAAATGGCGCGACGATCAAGAATATATATACTTTATGGGGTCTCAGACGAATATTTCGAGTAGTTACAAACAGAATGACGAAATTAGTATACCCCCCATCTTATGGTGGAGGGTATAAAAATTCAATAAAATGTTTTCTGAAGACAACATATTAATACATTTTTTTATGGACTAAATTTCAGCGAAAAACTCTCTAAAGACAACCTAACTTCGAATTATTTTTTTAATCTAAAATTTCAATAAAATTTTCAATTTGTTACACTACATCTATCATAAACATTTCGAAAGTTTATTATGCTTATCTGTCCCAAACTACATTTTTATACCCTCCTCCATAGATGGGGGTATACTAATTTCGTCATTCAATTTGTAACACCTCGAAATATGCGTCTAGGACCCCATAAAGTATATATTTTCTTGATCGTCGTGACATTTTAAGTCGAACTTGCCATGTCCGTTCGTCTGTCGAAAGTACGCTTACTTTTGGAGGAGTAGAGCTAGCCGTTTGAAATTTTGCACAAATACTTCTTATTAGTGTACGACGGTTGGGATTGTAAATGGGCCATATCGGTCCATGTTTTGATATAGCTGCCATATAAACCGATCTTGGCTCTTGACTTCTTAAGCTTTTAGAAGGCGGAATACTTATCCGAGTTCACTGAAATTTTGTACATAGTGTTTTGATATCACTTCCAACAACTGTGCGAAGTATGGTTCAAAACGGTCCATAACCTGATATAGCTCCTATATAAACCGATCTTGGGTCTTGACTTCTTAAGCTTGAAGAAAGCGCAATTCCTATCCGATTTGGCTGTAATTTTGCACGTGGTGTTTTGATATCACTTCTAACGTTTATGCGAAGTATCGTCCAAATCGGTCCTTACCCTGATATAGCTGCCATATAAACCGATCTGGGATCTTGAGTTCTTAAGCTTTTAGCAGCGCCATTCTCATTCAACTTGGCACAAATTTTGTACAACGGCTTCTCCCATGGCCTTCAACATACGTGTGCAATATGGTCTGAATCGATCTATAGCTTGACATAGCTCCCATATAATCCGATCTCCCGATTTTGTTTCTTGAGACCCGAATCGGGCTATAACATGGTATTCATGAGAATCAACATGTTATCATTTTTTTGTCACACAACTGTTACGCTCTCATTTAAGATAAAATGTAAAAGAATACCCATGAGTAATGGAGAGAATAATAGGCTTAAGTTTTGGATTGTAAAATAAAGAAACCATTGGTTGAAAAGAAACGACTTAGTTCGCAACGCGTGTTCGTGGGTTTTTTAATTATTTCGTCGAAAGTTTTAAGAAATACAGTTTTGTAGAAAATCCTAAAAACATTTTGGCGCCCGAGCAGGGACTACTGAAGTCCACTTAATAAAATAATTAAAAACAATTAAGAGCGTGTTAAATTTGGCCGGGCCGAATCTTATATACCCTCCACCATGTATCCCATTTGTCGAGTTCTATGCGCGGTATCTCTTTTTAGGCAAACAATTAATATTAAATTAATGCTGATCATTGTAGAAGTCATTGTGTAATATTTCAGTCCATTCGGCCTTGCGCCTTGTAGAGGCTCAAGAAGCAAAATCGGGAGAAAGGTTTATATGGGAGCTGTATCAATCTATTCATAGATTCAGACCATATTAGACATGTATGTTGAAGGACATGAGAGAAGCCGTTATACAAAATTTCTGCCAAATCGGATGAGAATTGCGCCCTCTAGAGGCTCAAGAAATGAAATTCCCAGATCGGTTTATATGGCAGCTATACCAGGTTATGTTCCGATTTGCGCCATACTGAGCACGGTTATTGGAAGACATAACAAAACACCTTACGCAAAATTTCAAATCGGATGAGAATTGCGCTCTCTATTGGCTCAAGAAGTTAAGATCACAGATCGGTTTATATGACATCTATACCAGATTATGAACCAATTTGAATCATGCTTAGCACAGTTGTTGAAAGTGATACCAAAACACTACGTGCAAAATTTCAGTCAAATCGGATGAGAATTGCGCCCTCTAGAGGCTCAAGAAGTCAAGACCAAGATCGGTTAAATATGGCAGCTATATTTAAAAACATGGACCGATTTGGCCCATTTACAATCCACACCGCCCTCTAGAGGCTCAAGAAGTCAAGACCAAGATCGGTTAAATATGGCAGCTATATTTAAAAACATGGACCGATTTGGCCCATTTACAATCCACACCGACCTACACTAATAAAAAGTACTTGTGCAAAATTTCAAGCGGTCAGCTTTACTCCTTCGAATGTTAGCGTGCTTTCGACAGACAGACGGACGGACGGATATGGCTAGATCGACTTAAAATGACATGACGATCAAGAATATATTGGGTAGCCCAAAAAGTAATTGCGGATATTTTAAAAGAAAGTAAATGCATTTTTAATAAAACTTTATGAATGAACTTTAATCAAATATATTTTTTTTACACTTTTTTTCTAAAGCAAGCTAAAAGCAAAAGTAACAAGCTGATAACTGACAGAAGAAAGAATGCAATTACAGAGTCACAAGCCGTTGAAAAAATGTGTCAACGCCGACTATATGAAAAATCCGCAATTACTTGTTGGGCAACCCAATATATACTTTATGGGGTCTCAGACGCATATTTCGAGGTGTTACAAACAGAATGACGAGATTAGTATACCCCCATCCTGTGGTGGAGGGTATAAAAAAAAACAACTTTGTTACTTGGAAAAATTAAACTCATCACCCTAAGTCGCTGGTGGAGGCAGAGCTGCGGATAGCGGCAACACGTACATAAAATAACTGCCACTACATATGAAGTACGTATAAAGGAGATAGTTCTTGGATAAATTATTCAGATCTCTAAAATAAAAGGAAATGGTTCAGTTGGTACAGGACAACGCTATCAACTAGAGTAATAGAGATTACATATAAATGGTAATTTACCGCACGTTTGATGCAGCGCTGCTCACTTGGTAACTATATCAAAGAATGCACAGAAAACAAAGAAAGTAAAAACAAGTAAAAGCGTGCTAAGTTCGGCCGGGCCGAATCTTATATACCCTCCACCATGGATCGCATTTGTCGAGTTCTTTTCCCGGCATCTCTTCTTAGGCAAAAAAAAAGGATATAAGAAAAGATTTGCTCTGCTATTAGATCGATATCAACATATGGTCTGGTTTGGACCACAATTAAATTATATGTTGGAGACCTGTGTAAAATGTCAGCCAATTCGAATAAGAATTGCGCCCTTTGTGGGCTCAAGAAGTAAAATAGAGAGATCGATTTATATGGGAGTTGTGTCGGCCTATAGACCGATTCAGACCATAATAAACACGTATGTTAATGGTCATGAGAGAATCCGCCGTACAAAATTTCAGGCAAGTCGGATAATAATTGCTACCCCTAGAGGCTCAAGAAGTCAAGATCCCAGATCGGTTTATATGGCAGCTATATCAGGTTATGAACCGACTTGTACTTTATTTGGCATAGTTGTTGAAAGTAACAAAAAAAAAACGTCTTGCGAAATTTCAGCCAAATCGGATAGAAATTGAGCCCTCTAGAAGCTCAAGAAGTCAAATCCCCAGATCTGTTTATATGACAGCTATATCAAGTTATGAACCGATTTGAACCATATTTGGCACAGTTGTTGGATATCATAACAAAATACTACGTGCCAAAATCTATTCAAATTGGATAAGAATTGCGCCCTCTAGAGGCTCAAGAAGTCAAGACCCAAGATCGGTTTATATGGCAGCTATATCAGGTTATAAACCGATTTAAACCATACTTGGCACATTTGTTGGATATCATAACAAAACACGTCGTGCCAAATTTCATTCCAATCGGATAAGAATTGCGCACTCTAGAGGCTCAAGAAGTCAAGACCCAAGATCGGTTTATATGGCAGCTATATCAAAACATGGACCGATATGGCCCATTTACAATACCAACCGACCTACACTAATAAGAAGTAGTTGTGCAAAATTTCAAGCGGATAGCTTTACTCCTTCGGAAGTTAGCTTTCGACAGACAGACGGACGGACATGGCTAGATCGACATAAAATTTGACGACGATCAAGAATATATATACTTTATGGGGTCTCAGACGAATATTTCGAGTAGTTACAATCAGAATGACGAAATTAGCGTACCCCCATCCTATGGTGTAGGGTATAAAAAGAGTTGTGTTGTTTGGAGTAATATCGGTGTGGGTCTTGTAAACACTCAAAGGTGAGAAGATTTTAATTTGTTTATTACTACTCGAACATTTGTGCGTCGAAGATGACAGACGAACAGCTTAGTACTTTAAAGAAGTAGAGGGGCTAATAAGGGGTTATATAACTCGTATTAGAAAATTATTGGAGTCAAGTGGTTCGACGTTTGTGGTTGAACTGAACTGGAATTCAGACTTGAAATATTGACATCCTACATTGACAATGCAAACAAGTATTGAGGTCCATAATGCAGAGGATGACAAGCGTGCTGAAATAAAGAAGCAATGCGTAGCCGCAAAGTCGAAGTTGCTTGATTTACGAAGTAAACACTGCCGAAAAAAAATTACAACATGTTGATTCTCATGAACAGCATTAAATCTCCTCAAACATCCCTGCCCCGTTGGACGGATGAAAGCCATCAATACAGCATAGGAATAACCACTAACTCATGAATGGCATGCCTTATTATGCCATTTTTCGTTCGTATATCCGCTACACGGATTATTGCATCTGCACCTGCAACCACAGCAACAATTCTGCCGAATAACCATCTTTTCGGGGGAGTAATGTCTTCGTGCACGACTATCATCGCGTCAATTTCAACATTTTGAGACGGTTTCGACCACTTTGTGCGACTTTGCAATTCTACTACATAATCTCTTTGAAATACTCTCCAAAAACGTGCCTTCAAATCGCATATTTGCCGCCACTGCTTTTCGGTTGTAACTGAATCTACCACATTTATTTCGGGCATGCCTTTCAACGAAGTTTCTATTAAAAGGTGGCTTGGTGTCAACGCGTTTCAATCGTTTGGGTCGTCCATCATTGGTGCTATCGGCCTTGAATTTAGAATAGCTTCGATTCGATTTCTAATAGAACGGTAGCCAGCTGTTCGAATGTTAGATTGGCGTTTTCGACGGTTCTGTATAGCAAATTCTTCATTGATTTTACCGTCGCTTCCTGGCGCCCAAGCAGAAACGAAATTTGTCCAGATTAGAGCTATGCGCAGCCCACTCAGCATAAAAGTTATGGAGTGTCATAAAGTTGATTTCCTATACAGAACAAGTGGTTTTCTGGTCAGATTCTATGATAGTGTTGCATTGGCTAAAAAAGTACCCAGCCAGCTTAAGCACCTTTGTTGGAAATAGACTCGCGGATATCCAGGTATGGTCGACTGACTCTGGTTGGAGACACATTCCAACAAAGTCGAATCCAGCCGGCATAGTGTCACGAGAGTGCGGCCCAGATGAAATGTCTGGTTCAATATGGTTTAGAGGTCCAGATTTTCTGTATTCAAATGAATGGCCAAGAAAAGTGAAATCCCTTCATTAATAAAGAGAAATTTGATCGGGCCTTGGAGCTTGAACGTGTTGGCGGTAGGTAATAAAATGCGCCTATTGAATATGATGCCAAGTTTCCTCTGCTCCTACCTAGAGCATCGAGGTTTGCCCAAGTTTATGCCAAATACCTACATTTTGAGAATAACCTTGCTGGTCCTAAAGTTCTGCTCAGTCTTATAAGTCAAAATTTGGATATTAAACGGCAGAGAGTTGGTTCGCAAAGTAGTGAGGAATTGTGTACGCTGCTTTAGATATCGACCAAAGTTGTTATCGCAAATTACGACCTTTTCTGGCAAAGGGAGTGGATTTCTGTGGGCCAGTCTGCACATCGTATAGAATTCGTGGTAGACCCTCGTACAAATCATATATTGCTATCATATCATATATTTCTATATTTGTTTGTTTTTCGTCGAAATCAATGCACATTGAACCTGTATCATATTTGTGAACTAATGCTTTTATTTCTGTTTTAAAAAAGTTCATCGGAAGAAGAGGTCTTCCCGCTCGCATTCACTGCGACAACGCGACAAATTTTGTGGGAGCGAACGCCAAATTAAAAGAACTGAGGGACGTTATGTTCAGCGAGTCGAGGCAAAAGCAAACCAACGACTTCGTCGCGCACCCCACTTCGGCGGCCTTTGGAAGGCGGCCGTAAAATCAACGAAGAATTTGCTATACAGAACCGTCGAAAACGCCAATCTAACATTCGAACAGCTGGCTACCGTTCTAGTAGAAATCGAAGCTATTCTTAATTCAAAGCCGATGGCACCAATGACGGGCGACCCAAACGATGGAAACGCGTTGACACCAGGCCACCTTTGAATAGGAACTTCGTTGAAAGCCATGCCCGAAATAAATATGGTAAATTCAGGTACAACCGAAAAGCAGTGGCGGTAAATATGCGATTTAATGGAACTTTTTTGGAGAAATTATGTAGTACAATAGAATTGCAAAGTCGCACAAAGTGGTCGAAAATGTAGAAGTTGGCGCGATGGTACACGTGCACGAAGATAATACTCCCCCGCAATGATGGTTGTTCGACAGAATTGTTGCTGTGGTTACAGGTACGGATGGAATAATCCGCGTAGCGGATATACGAACGGAAAATGGCTTAATAATGGATGCCATTCATAAGTTGGCGCTTACTCCTATGCAGTCTTGAAGGATTTCATCCGTTTAACGGGGTCGGGGTGTTTGAAGAGATTTATGCTGTTCATGAGAATCAACATGTTATATTTTTTTGTCACTTAAGCTAGTTTAACTTATAAGATATTATTCTTTGCTTTTGAATTTTCTATGAATTCTTACGGTTGACATCACTGAATTTTCCTTTTTTGTCACACTGCTGTTACGCTCTTAATTAAAATAAAATGTAAAAGAATACCCATGAGCAATGGAGGGAAAAATAGGCTTAAGTATTGGATTGTAAAATAAAGAAACCATTGGTTGAAAAGAAACAGAGAATTTATATTGACCTAGCAATTCTTATACCCTCAATCATAGGATGGGAGTATACTAATTTTGTCATTCTGTTTGTACCTCCTCGATATGTTCGTCTAAGACCCCATAAAATATATTCTGGATCGTCATGACATTTTAAGTCGATCTAGCCTTGTCCGTCCGTCTCTCTTTCAAAAGCACGCTAACTTTCGAAGGAGTGATGCTAGGGTGCTTGAAATTTTGCACAAATACTTCTTATTAGTGTAGATTGGTTGGGATTGTAAATGTATCTGTTATCTGATTATAGATCTTGACTTCTCGAGCCACTAGAGGGCGCAATGCCCATCTGGTTTGGCTATGACTTCGATGTGTTTCGCTATGACTTCCAACAACTTTGCTAATTTTGGTTCAAATCGGTCCATATCTTGAATTAGTTGCTATGTAAACCGATCTAGAATTTTGAATTGAAGATTCAAAATTGGCTCAAATTTTGCATGACGTGTTTTGTTATGAATTCCAACAACTGCGCTAAGTATGGTAATCGTTTCACAATCCAATATAGCTGCAATGTGAACCGATCTTGGATCTTGACTTTTTGAGTCACTAAGTATTGGATTGTAAAATAAAGAAACCATTGGTTGAAAAGAAACAGAGAATTTATATTGACCTAGCAATTCTTATACCCTCAATCATAGAATGGGGGTATACTAATTTTGTCATTCTGTTTGTACCTCCTCGATATGTTCGTCGAAGACCCCATAAAATATATTCTGGATCGTCATGACATTTTAAGTCGATCTAGCCTTGTCCGTCCGTCTCTCTTTCAAAAGCACGCTAACTTTCGAAGGAGTGATGCTAGGGTGCTTGAAATTTTGCACAAATACTTCTTATTAGTGTAGATTGGTTGGGATTGTAAATGTATCTGTTATCTGATTATAGATCTTGACTTCTCGAGCCACTAGAGGGCGCAATTCCCATCTGGTTTGGCTATGACTTCGATGTGTTTCGCTATGACTTCCAACAACTTTGCTAATTATGGTTCAAATCGGTCCATATCCTGAATTAGCTGCTATGTAAACCGATCTAGAATTTTGAATTGAAGATTCAAAATTGGCTCAAATTTTGCATGACGTGTTTTGTTATGAATTCCAACAACTGCGCTAAGTATGGTAATCGTTTCACAATCCAATATAGCTGCAATGTGAACCGATCTTGGTCACAAGATCCGATCACAATCCAATATAGCTGCAATGTGAAGTCCGAATCGGACCATAACTTGATATAGCTCCAAGAGCATATCAAATCTTTTCTTTTTTCCTTTGTTTGTTGAAAAAAAAAGATACCGGAAAATAACTCGACAAATGCGATCCATGGTGGAGGGAATATAAAATTCGGCTTGGGCGAACTTAGCACGGTTGAACTTGTTTTTATAAAAATTGTTCCGAGAGACAAACATTTAACAAAAATGTTTCCAAGACAGTATTCTATTTGAATTTCCTCTTAAGTTTGGTTTTATTATTTTACTTTAAATTTTATCTGCTATTAATTAAAAAATATCTTTAAATGAAATATTTTGCTTGTTAGTGTTAGAAAAGCTTTTCCAAAGAATAATTAGTAATATTCAATTAAAAAATAATTTGAATTACATCAGCATTGAATCGAAAAATTTTAAGGACTCGGAAACACAATTTACAATTCCGAAATGGTTGGTTAGGTTAGGTTGAAAAGAGGGTGCAGATATTAAACCGCCCCATGCCACTACGGACATACACCTAAGACAACTATAAAGTAACTTCTAAAAAGAAATTTTTAAGTTAGGAATTCCGTGCTACTTACAAAATTCTTTGTTTTCAATGCAAGTCCCCTTAGTTGGTTCATGTCTGATATTGTGTTTCCACCTAATTACCGGTATCTGTTGGACGCGAAAGCCGGGCAATGTCAAAGGAAATGCTCCAACGTCTCATCATCTTCCCCGCATGCCCTACACATGCTATCACTTGCCGCACCGATTTTACATAAGTGAGCTCGTAGTCCTATGTGTCCCGTTATGATACCAATAGCTATACTGACCTCCTTCTTGTTTCCTTTCAGTAATAGCCTCGTCTTCTCACGATCTGGATCCCCCCATAGGATTTTCGCCGTCCTTCCGACCGTTTCGCTGTTCCACAATGTTGCATGTGCATTCGTCGCCCACTCCCTTAACTCCTCTCCTCGGACTGCGTCGACCCGAAAGACTTCGGGTTAACCAAGTTTATTGGCGGCAGTCCTCTGGCCTTCACCGCCAAATCGTCTGCCCTTTCATTTCCCCTTACTCCGTTATGGCCCGGCACCCAAACGATGCGGCTTTTGCCATCCTCAGAGAAGGCGTTAATCTCCTTCTTACACTGCAAGACTGTTCGTGACCTTACCGTCCTGGTTGTTATTGCCCTTATGGCAATTTTACTGTCGGTAAAGATGTTCAGACTCGACGTCCTTGCGTTAGCACCACACCACTTCACGCATTCCGTGATCGCCCGAATCTCCGCCTGCAGGACCGTATTATGGTCAGGCAGTCTAAACCAGATCTCAGGCCCTGGGTTCTCAATATAAACCCCCAGGCCCACTCTGTCCTCTAGCTTTGATCCATCCGTGTAACATGACCTTCCAGATGGCAATACTAGGGTTCCGTCAATCCAAGACTGTGCCTCTGGAAGCAGTGCGTCGCATTCGACTTCAAGATTCATCTCAGGTACCCGATCGGAAACCTCTCCACCTCCTTCCAGGTTTCCTATCGTATCCTCGATTATACCGCGATGGTATGAGCTGCTACCATCTGTAGTGGCTGCCTCACATTTAATCTGTATGTCAATGGGTCGGATATCTAGAATAGTCTCCAGTGCCCTAGTGGGAGTGGTTCTCATCGCTCCGCCTATGCCAAGACAACATGTTCTCTGAACCTGTTGTATGGTCCTTATGTTGCACTCTTTCTCCATAGCAGTCCACCAAACTACTGAGGCGTAAGTAAGTATTGGTCTAATCACGCTCCTGTTGAGCCAGTGGACAATCCTAGGATTCAGACCCCATTTCGAGCCTACGGCCCTTCTACATTGTGCCCAACATCTGTGGGCCTTCTCAGTACGCTTCTGAATATGATACTTCTATTTCAGTTTGTCCAAGATCACACCTAAGTATTTGTCCTTGTCAGATATCGAAATCGTCTTATTGAAAAAAGGTGGTGCGTTAAATTGGCCCACCTTCGTCTTCCTCGTGAACAGGCATATTTCAGTCTTCTCTGAGTTATCATTGAGAACGCTGGGTCTAGCCCAGTCTTCTGCAAAGCTCGTTCGAATCCTTACCCTTAGGAGTATTATAACATCGTCTGCATAGACAGGTTGAAATCCCTCCTCAAGCAGCATCCGTAATAGGTCATTTATGGTGGTCACCCACAGCAGTGGCGATAAAATGCCCCCCTGTGGCGTGCCCTGTGCCACATTCTCCCTTATATCCAGAAATAATTACCCAGATTAATTTACTTTTTTATATGATCATTTCAAATAATACCATTTCGATTTTTTTCTTGGAATTCCATAATTCACAATACAGTATTTTAGGTAATCGATACGAAGGGGTGAAAATTCTAGTAGAAACTTGTTAGTTCTGTTGGCTTCGACCGTAGATTTGAGCACAGCGAAATAGTATTTAAAACATTTTACTTTCAATTTTAATTATCTAAATTTACTTTTTGAATTTTTGATTTTCTTCCAAGAAAATCTGTTTCCAATATAGAGATTTTATGAATAATGATTTCCTTATGTGTTATGTACGAAAATCTTTAAGGAAATTCGACGAATCAAATTAAATGTTTGCAAAAAGGTGTGTATAAAGATCGTGTAACATAGTGCAATACCAATGTATCATACAATTTGGAAAACTACAAAAATATCACTGATAACATAAATTTTTATACCCTCCACCATAAGATGGGGGGTATACTAATTTCGTCATTCTGTTTGTAACTACTCGAAATATTCGTCTGAGACCCCATAAAGTATATATATTCTTGATCGTCGCGACATTTTATGTCGATCTAGCCATGTCCGTCCGTCTGTCCGTCCGTCCGTCCGTCCGTCCGTCCGTCCGTCCGTCTGTCTGTCGAAAGCACGCTAATTTCCGAAGGAGTAAAGCTAGCCGCTTGAAATTTTGCACAAATACTTCTTATTAGTGTAGGTCGGTTGGTATTGTAAATGGGCCATATCGGTCCATGTTTTGATATAGCTGCCATATAAACCGATCTTGGGTCTTGACTTCTTGAGCCTCTAGAGTGCGCAATTCTTATCCGATTGGAATGAAATTTTGCACGACGTGTTTTGTTATGATATCCAATAACTGTACCAAGTATGGTTCAAATCGGTCCATGTTTTGATATAGCTGCTATATAAACCGATCTTGGGTCTTGACTTCTTGAGCCTCTAGAGGGCGCAATTCTTATTCGATTTGAATTAATTTTGGCATGACGTGTTTTGTTATGATATCCAACAACTGTGCCAAGTATGGTTCAAATCGGTCTATAACCTAATATAGCTGCCATATAAACCGATCTTGGGTCTTGACTTCTTGAGCCTCTAGAGTGCGCAATTCTTATCCAATTGGAATGAAATTTTGCACGACATGTTTTGTTATGATATCCAACAACTGTGCCAAGTATGGTTCAAATCGACCGATAACCTAATATAGCTGCCATATAAACCGATCTTGGGTCTTGACTTCTTGAGCCTCTAGAGTGCGCAATGCTTATCCGATTGGAATGAAATTTTGCACGACGTGTTTTGTTATGATATCCAACATCTGTGCCAAGTATGATTCAAATCGGTCCATAACCTGATATAGCTGACATATTAACCGATCTGGGATCTTGACTTCTTGAGCCTCTAGAGGTCGCAATTATTATCCGATTTGTCTGAAATTATGTACTACGGATCTTCTCATGACCATCAACATACGTGTTTATTATGATCTGAATCGGTCTATAGCCCGATACAGCTCCCATATAAATCGATCTCTCTATTTTACTTCTTGAGCCCCCAAAGGGCGCAATTCTTATTCGAATTGGCTGACATTTTACATAGGTCTCCAACATGTAATAATATAATAATAGCAGAGCAAATCTTTTCTTTTATCCTTTTTTACCTAAGAAGAGATGCCGGGAGAAGAACTCGGCAAATGCGATCCATGGTGGAGGGTATGTAAGATTCGGCCCGACCGAACTTAGCACGCTTTTACTTGTTCATAATAATGGCAATTCCCTAATGAATGAGAACAGAAGTCGTTTTGCTTCAAAATCTATTATCTACAAAAAGAAACAGTGTTAATGTTTACTTTGAAACAAGAACATAATACCCACCTTAAGGAACATAATACCCACCTTCGTAAAAATTGGTGTAAATTAATTTTTTGAAATATTTAACGATTAAACTGTGCTACGCCAAAACCAGTAAGGAAGGGCAAATGTCGGGCGGTGCCGACTGTTTAATACCCTACACCTACCCTGTAAGTAGAATGTGGGAGCTATATCCAATTCTGGACCAATTTTGATAGACCTCGGCGAGCAAATATGTTCAAACTGTAATAACTACGGTTGACAAATGACAACATTATTGGAAATTGCCCAAAATCTGACAAACATATATATAGAAGCTATATGTGAAACGATTTCGAGCAAACTTCTCAGATAATGTGGAAGTCGTGGAGCAATGCGTTGTTCAAAGTTTTGGGAAAATTGGTTAATAAATGCGATTGCAATGGTTCTAGGAGTGAAAATCGGGCGATTTATATATATATATATATATATATATATATGAGAGCTATATCTAAATCTTAACGGATTTCTATGAAATTCACCAGTAATGTCGAGAGTCACAAGAAATTTCGAGGGAATGGGTTAACAAGTGGCCATTTTATTGCATTATTACTGCAAATCGGACGAACATATACATGGGAGCTTTATTTAAATCTGAACCGATTTCAAATAAACTTCTCGTATTTTGTGGTATTCGTTGAGGAAAGCATTGTACAAAATTTTGGAAAGATTGGTCAATAAATGCGCTTGCAATGGCTCTAGGAGTGAAAATCGGGCTATATATATGTATCTAAATCTGAACCGATTTCTTTGAAATTCAGTTATAATGTCGATAGTCATAAGATCCTTTCTTTCCCATCAAATTTCAAGAGAATCGGTTGGTAAATGACCATTTTATTGCATTATTAATGCAGATCGGGCGAACATATGTATGAAAGGCAATCTAAATCTGATATATATAAATATGCAGGGTTTCTAATGTACCAATTCTGTTTTCGTTGGAGTCCATAGAAAACAAAAATACCTTGAATTTTTCAGGGTCACTTCGTTAAGTGATTTTAGGGCGCTAAATGTAGAGAAAAACGCGTTTTCATAGATTTTCGGTTTAAAACGGTTGTTTACATATAAATACCACCACATCGGGTATATATGTAAAACAGCTTTCGTCGTAATACGGTGAAAATGCATAATTTATGCCTACATAGCAGCTATATCGAAATATGGTCCGATATGGTCCAATTCGGAACGGACATTGAGTGATCTAATAAATACAAGTCACTGTTCAATTCCACAGAACAAAATATTATTTTTATTATTATTATATATATCCAAACCTGAACCCGTCTGGGCCAAATTGAAGAAGGATGTCGACTGGCCTAACACAACTCACTATTCCAAATTTCAGCAAAATCGGATAATAAATGTTAAGACCTTAAATCGGCGGATCGGTCTATATGGGGGCTATATCAAGATATAGTCCGATATGGCCCATCTTCGAACTTAACCTGGCTATGGACGAAAAAAGAATATGCGCAAAGTTTCAGCTTTTTATCACTTTTTTCAAAGACTGTAGCGTGATTACAATAGATAGACGGACGGACATGTCTAGATAATCTTGGATTTACTTATTGGGGACGGAAATAGACATTTCGACGTGTTGGAAATGGAATGACAAAATGAATATACCCCAATCTTTCGGTGATAGGTATAAAAAAACGCACTAAAAACAAAAAACAACATTTTCCTCAGTCTCTATTCTGCTTAAAAAGTACCAAACAATGTATATATTTATTACTGTGATAAAAGAAATTAAATAAGCTTTCCAAAATGGGTAATAAAAATAAAATCGTTTAAAAAGTAGATGACTTATTCAATTTTTGGTGTTTTAACTTTTTGGTTTGGACCCGCTCCGCTGTGCCGTCTTTCACTCTCTTATTTATCCGAGCCCTATATCGGCACGGTCAGGAAAAAAAGTCCTGTTTGGTGGTACTGGTATGACCTTTCAGCTTTTTCAACCCAATGTGGATATCATATTGGTGCCCTATTCCCAAACTCTTTCTTTTGAGCCTTATATTGCTATGGTCGGTGAATATGTCCGGTATAAGAGTTTTTTTTGGGGTGAGGTGGATCCCCCTGTGTCTGATTCGTGCTCTAGTTTCAAATACCTTTTATTTGAGCATAATATTGTCATTATTAGTCCATATTTCCATTTGGCGGGTTTTAGAGCTGGGGCGGTCGCCCTAGACACCCAACTTTAAAAAAGTATCTCAAATATCTTATGAGATGAGTTTTCCCTGAAACACATAGCCATAAAATTGATATCAGATTTGAGCCGTCTATTTGCCATAGTCCACAAATATGTCCAGTTTGAGGGGTATGTAGGGTGGAAAAATATCAGCATCGATCTCTACTGTTAAAATCCTTTTATTTGAGCCGCAATTGCTATTGGTTTAGGGGAAGTTGAGGTGACACTACCCCTAAACACTTGGTCTCAACATTGCATATCAAATTCGCTTTCTACTGTCAAATACCTATCATTTGAGCCCCTTATTGCCATAGTAGGCAAACATTGCCGGTTTGAGGGGAGTTTAGCGAGCGGACCCTTAAATGGTATCAGCATTGTGCTAGAGCACGATTGTCTTCTTCCATGTCCTTTCATTTGAAAAGAATATATTCTCGGTCGTCCTACATGGCCCAAAAGACAATTTATTTGAGTCCTTTAATGCCGAAATCTAAATGTCCGGCTATATGGCAGATGTGTATTAAACTTCCAAACACCTTTCATTTGATAACAAAATTGTCTCAACCTGTAAATATGCCCTGTTTAGAGGTTTTTGGGGGTTGGGGGTGCCTGAAAACCAAGGAATACATTTTTATATTAGCCTTTTACTATACTTTTAAATACCTTCTATTTGATATCCATATTGTCCCAATCGGTTCAGATGTCCTGCTGGGGTGTTTTGTGGGGGAGGGGAGGACCCGTCAGAGACCATGGAATAAATTTTTATGTCAGATTTGTTCTCTACTTTTAAATACCTTTCATTTAATACCCATATTGCCCAAAGCGGTTAAGCGTTAAGCGGGTCCGCCTCCCTCTGGATATCAAAGCTGAAACTCTACCATCTGTGAACATTTCATGAAAATCTGATCAGCCGTTTTTGAGTCTATACGGAACAGACAAACAAACTAACTAACAAACAAACTAACTAACAAACAAAGCACAACAATTCAATTTTTATACCCCACACCATAGGGTGGGGGTAAACTAATTTCGTCATTCTGTTTGGTACTACTCGAAATATTCATATGAGACCCCATAAAGTATATATATTCTTGATCGTCGTGACATTTTATGTCTTTCTAGCCATATCCGTCCGTCTGTTTGTCGAAAGCACAAAGTTAGTACTCATCTGTTATAAGAATTTGATCCAAGGTGTCTACGGGGCCTATCTAACCCCCAAAACGGGCGCGAGTGTCCTACGTCACAAAATGTGTATGAAATGAAAGGTTTTTGAGAGTTGACCACGAATCTGACATACACGTTTAGGACAGCGTCTAGGACCGGCCCACTCACCTAATACGCTTCAATAAAACTTTTGGTTCAATTGCGATAATATAGGAATTAAACGAACGGTCTATGACATAAGAGTTCGAATCTAATGTTGATATACGAAGTCCTGACTTAAAATTTATGCAAAATAAATTTAGTAGAAAGGCATAATTTTATTCTACATACCAAACTTCTGTCAAACCAAAAAAAGTAAAGCTCTAGGAACCGAGCGAGGATGATAGAGAGACAGGTTTACATGAGAGTTATATCAGGTTATAGACTGATTTGGACCATACCTAGCTCAGTTGTTGGAAGTCGTAACAGAGCTCCGCATGCACAATTTCAACCAAATGGGAAAAATTGCGACTTATAAAAACTCAAGAATTCAAATCGGGAGATCGGTTTATATGGGAGCTATATCAGGTTATAGGCCGATTTGGACCGTACTTAGCACACTTATTGGAAGTCATAACAAAATATAATATACTCAATTTCCGCCTAATTGGACAAAAATTGCGGCTTGTAAGGACTTAAGAATTCAAATGGAGAGATCGGTTTATATAAGAGCTATATCAGGTTATAGACCGATTTGGACCGTATTTGACACAGTTATTGAAAGTTATATCAAAACATTACATGCAAAATTTCAGCGAAATCAAAAAAAAACAAGTAAAAGCGTGCTAAGTTCGGCCGGGCCGAATCTTATATACCCTCCACCATGGATCGCATTTGTCAAGTTCTTTTCCCGGCATCTCTTCTTAGGCAAAAAAGGATATAAGAAAAGATTTGCTCTGCTTTTAGAGCGATATCAAGATATGGTCCGTTTCGGACCACAATTAAATTATATGTTGGAGACCTGTGTAAAATTTCAGCCAATTCGAATAAGAATTGTGCTCATTGGGGGCTCAAGAAGTTAAATAGAGAGAACGATTTATATGGGAGCTGTATCGGGCAATAGACCGATTCACACCATAATAAACACGTTTGTTGATGGTCATGAAAGGATCCGTGGTAAAAAATTTCAGGCATTTCGGATAATAATTGCGACCTCTAGGGATCAAGAAGTCAAGATCCCAGATCGGTTTATATGGCAGCTATGTCAGGTTATTGACCGATTTGAACGTTATTTGACACAGTTGTTAAAAGTAAGAATAAAATACGTCATGCAAAATTTCAGCCAAATCGGATAGGAATTGGGCCCTCTAGAAGCTCAAGAAGTAAAATCCCCAGATCTGTTTATATGACAGCTATATCAGGTTATGGACCGATTTGAACCATACTTGGCACAGTTGTTGGATGTCATAACAAAATACTACGTGCCAAAATCATTTAAATCGGATAAGAATTGCGCACTCTAGAGGCTCAAGAATTCAAGACCCAAGATCGGTTTATATGGCAGCTATATCAAAACATGGACCGATATGAACCATACTTGCTAAAATTGTTGGATATCATAACAAAACACGTCGTGCAAAATTTCATTCCAATCGGATAAGAATTGCGCCCTCTAGAGGCTCAAGAAGTCAAGACCCAAGATCGGTTTATATGGCAGCTATATCAGGTTATAGACCGATTTGAACCATACTTGGCACAGTTATTGGATATCATAACAAAACACGTGGTGCAAAATTTCATTCCAATCGGATAAGAATTGCGCTCTTTAGAGGCTCAAGAAGTCAAGACCCAAGATCGGTTTATATGGCAGCTATATCAGGTTATATACCGATTTGAACCATACTTGGCACAGTTGTTGGATATCATAACGAATCACGTAGTGCAAAATTTCATTCTGATCGGATAAGAATTGCGCACTCTAGAGGCTCAAGAATTCAAGACCCAAGATCGGTTTATATGGCAGCTATATCAAAACATGGACCGATTTGAACCATACGTAGCACAGTTGTTGGGTATCATAACAAAACACGTGGTGCAAAATTTCATTCCAATCGGATAAGAATTGCGCTCTCTAGAGGCTCAAGAAGTCAAGACCCAAGATCGGTTTATATGGCAGCTATATCAGGTTATATACCGATTTGAACCATACTTGGCACAGTTGTTGGATATCATAACAAAACACGTCGTGCAAAATTTCATTCCAATCGGATAAGAATTGCGCACTCTAGAGGCTCAAGAAGTCAAGACCCAAGATCGGTTTATATGGCAGCTATATCAAAACATGGACCGATATGGCCCATTTACAATACCAACCGACCTACACTAATAAGAAGTATTTGTGCAAAATTTCAAGCGGCTAGCTCTACTCCTTTGGAAGTTAGCGTGCTTTCGACAGACAGACGGACGGACGGACGGACGGACGGACGGACGGACGGACGGACGGACGGACGGACGGACGGACGGACGGACGGACGGACGGACGGACGGACGGACGGACGGACGGACGGACGGACGGACGGACGGACGGACAGACGGACGGACATGGCTAGATCGACATAAAATTTCACGACGATCAAGAATATATATACTTTATGGGGTCTCAGACGAATATTTCGAGTAGTTACAAACAGAATGACGAAATTAGTATACCCCCCATCTTATGGTGGAGGGTATAAAAAATGTGGCTTCCAGCGGCTCAAGAAGTCAAATTGAAAGATCGGTTTATATGGGAGCTATATCAGGTTATAGACCGTACTTGGCATAGTTGTTGGAAGAAGGAAATTGGGGTTAAAGATATAATATCGGGAGATCGGTTTATATGTGAGCTATATTAGGTTATAGACCGATATGGACCGAACTTGGCACAGTTGTTGGAAGTCATATCAAAACACTATCTGCAAAATTTCAGCAAAATTGAAAAAAAGACTGCGGCTTGTAAGGGCTTTATAAATCGAATCGGGATATCGGTTTATATGGGAGCTATATCAGGTTACAGACGGACATGGCTAGATCGACTCAGAACTTCGAGACGATGAGGAATATATGTACTTTATGGAGTCAGCCGAATATTTCGAGGTGTTACAAACGGAATGAATAGATTAGTATACCCCCATCCTATGGCGGTGGGTATAAAAATGTGGTATTCCAAGTGGCGTCGAAATATGAATTTGAATGTAGATAACCAATACAAAAAAATTAATTGGTGTGGATTTGAAGAGACCCGTAGCCCTGAATATCTTGATCGCCACCTTTAAAATGCTTGACATTATGAGGCTCGAACCAAATCGTGCTCTAGCTAGATGCTGACATAAAAACCCTTAAAGTCGGCCATTTTAGTCTACTATGGCAATAAGGAGCTCAAGTAAGAGGTATTTGATAGTAGAAAACCATTTTGATATATAATTTTGAGACCAAGCGTTTGGGGGTAGTCTCACCCCATAAACTCCCCCTAAACTAATTGCAATTGCGGCTCAAATAAAAGGAATTTAACAGTGGAGCACCATGCTATTATTTTTCAGGGCATAGTGCGTCGGTGACCGCTCTACCCTATATACCCCTCAAAAATCTGATATCTGTTTTAAGGCCAAGTGTTTCAAAGACGACTCCTGCTGAACCACACATATATACCGACTATAGTTATACGTAACTTAAATGTGGTTTTTGGGAGTAGAGTATAAATCTGATATCCACTTACGGGGCAAAGAACTTGGCTACTCCAATCCACCATTAGAACCAAGAAAATTAAGTAGATCTACTATCCAAACTTTAATAGGCGGACTCTCTTACGCTATTTTCAAAAACGCCAGATCTCGGATTTGGGTGGAGCGAAAGTTGAATCTTTATTTCAAAGTATGGTTCCTATTCTACTTGTGAACCCCTCATTGTTATGATAGGTGGTTTAAGGAAAAAGGATGACCGCCAAACACTTGACATCATATTGTTATATCAGATTCGTTCTGCCTTTAATTCGTGACCCGATATTACCAGATCGCGCTACATGCCGCCTAGGGTTGTTCAGTGACAGGGGAATCCCTCACACAATCCCTTTCTGATGTTCAAATATAAAGTGCACTGTTTTCATCACATGATCATTTTAAACGATCTGAATATTGCAAGTAAATCTAAGTCTATACGAACATAAAAACATACATATTGATTTTTACCTTAAAACATACGGGACTCATCACATACTGCACACTCTTTCCTATACTTTCCTATCGTTACAACATACTTAAAAATAATTTGAACAAGTAAAAGCATGCTGTTTGGCCGGGCCACATCTTGGGAATCCACCAACATGGATTCTGTTAAAAATTTATACTAAATAGCTGACCCGGGCCCGCTCCGCTGCGCCTTTTTTTTAATTTATATTTATTTTCGACAATTCAAGATCTTTTAGTGAAATACCATGCTAACTTGACTAACAGTTTAACAATATAAGTGCCTTTATCTGAATCTCATATAATCTTTATTGGTCTAAGAATTTAAGTTTGGATGTAAGGTGTACTCCATTCTTAAAATACTTCATTTCAGCCCTATATTCTCATGATGTCTGATTCAGTGGTGTTTTCGGTGGAGAGGTGGTCCCCCAGATAAAAATATCAGCATCGTGCTCTTCTCTCAAATACCATTTATTTAAACCCCATATTGCCGTTGGCTTGAGAGGAGTTTACAGGATGAGGAGTACCCCAAACACATGGCCCCAAAATAGGTTAACAAATTCGTTTTCTAATCTCAAATACCTTTAATTTGAGCCACATATTGGCATGGTCGAAAATTTGTTTCCCTGTGGGGGTGTTTTGGGAAAGGGGTGATGTGCTAAATACACGGTCCTACATTTGGATATCAAATTCGAATTCTACTCCCTAATACCTTTATTTGAGCCCCATATTGCGATGGTCACTAAAAAATTGCTGTTTGTGAGGTATTTTGGGAAAGGGGTAGACCCCCAAAAAATTGGTCCCGGAAATGGGTACCATTTCTTGCTCTACCCCCCAAAACCTTTCATTTAAGCTCGACATCCATATGGTCGGTAAATATGCCCGATTTAGGAGTGTTTTGGGTGGTCCCCCAAACACTAAGCCCGGAAAATATATCAGTAATGTGCTCTATTCTCATAAATCTATTTATCATTAAATTGAACCCCATATTGCCATTGGCCTCAAAATTGGATATCAAATTCGTTTTCTAATCTCATTTAAACTCCTTATTGCAAAAGTCAGCAAATATGTCCGGTTTTGGGGTATTGGCCCTAAAAACTATGAATATTTAGTTCCCCTCTCTTTAAGAGCCAAATTGTCTAGGTGAGCAAATACGTCCTATTTGGGGGTTGTTGTGGTGGTGGGACGTCCGCTAGACAGTTGGCTCCTAATGTTGATATCAGATACGTGGTCTACTCCCACATACCTTTAATTTGAGCCCCATACTTCCATAGTCGGCAAACATGACCGGCCTGGAGGGTGTTTTGGGGGATGGGCGGCCACTCAGTGAGTTGGCCTTGAAAATATTTATCGGATTCGTGTTCCACTTTAAAAACCCTCTTATTTGAGCCACATATTGCAATAGTCAGAAAATACTTACTATTTGGGTGTTGTTCCAATAGTCAGAAAATACTTACTGTTTGGGTGGTGTTGTGGGGGTGGCGTGGCCCCGTAGACACTTTTACCGAATATTGATATCAAATTCGTGCTTTACTCCCAAAAACCTTTCATTTTAGTCCCATATTGTCGTGGTTGGTCTAAATATATGTTTGGTATGTTTCAGGGTGGGGCAGCCCCCTAGGTACCCCATCCGAAATTTGGATGGCAAATTTTTATTTTTAGGGTAATATATGAGAGCACACAAAATTTCGCTTAAATCGCACCACCCATCTCCAAGATCTGGCGTTTCTGAAAAGACGATTGAAAATATATATACTTTATGGGGTCTTAGATGAATATTTCGATGTGGTACAAACGGAATGACTAGATTAGTATAGTGGGTCGGACAAATAACGACTAATTTTTTTAATTTTTTTGCAACAACTTATTTTAAATCACAGAGACCGAAAGTACAAAATTGTTGCTGAAAGACACTCTTTGCAAGCCAACAACCATCCAAAAACTATGCACAGGTTCTTTCTTTGTTCGTAGGCAGGTTAAGTTCGAAGATGGGCTAATTCGGGCTATATCATTATATAGCCCCCTATTCAGTCTATTTAAGGTCTTAGGCCCATAAAAGCCAAATTTTTATACCCTCCACCATAAGATGGGGGGTATACTAATTTCGTCATTCTGTTTGTAACTACTCGAAATATTCGTCTGAGACCCCATAAAGTATATTTATTCTTGATCGTCGCTACATTTTATGTCGATCTAGCCATGTCCGTCCGTCTGTCTGTCGAAAGCACGCACACTTCCGAAGGAGTAAATCTAGCCGCTTGAAATATTGCACAAATACTTCTTATTAGTGTAGGTCGGTTGGTATTGTAAATGGGCCATATCGGTCCATGTTTTGATATAGCTGCCATATAAACCGATCTTGGGTCTTGACTTCTTGAGCCTCTAAGTGTGCAATTCTTATCCGATTTGGCTGAAATTTTGCATGACATATTTTATTCTTACTTTCAACAACAGTGTCAAATAAGGTTCAAATCGGTCCATAACCCGATATACCTGCCATATAAACCGATCTGGGATCTTGACTTCTTGAGCTTCTAGAGGTCGCAATTATTATCCGATTTGCCTGAAATTTTGTACGACGGATCCTCTCATGACCATTAACATACGTGTTTTTACAGCTACCATATAAATCGATCTCTCTATTTTACTTCTTGAGCCCCCAAAGGGCGCAAATCTTATTGGAATTGGCTGACATTTTACACAGGTCTCCAACATAGAATTTTATTGTGGTCCAAACCGGAGCATATCTTGATATCGCTCTAATACTAAGAAGACTAAGAAGAGATGCCGGGAAAAGAACTCGACAAATGCGATCCATGGTGGAGGGTATATAAAATTCGGCCTGGCCGAACTTAGCACGCTTTTACTTGTTTGCTATATTTCTACCCATTCGTCTTTAAAGGGTATGTCAATATATCTATGTCACTGTATGTGTAGCACGATTTTCACTTATACCTTTATAATTATTGTTTTCCTCCTACATCTTACAATTAGCTATGGTGCAGGCTTTGAAAAGGTTAGTTGTCTTTGCCGACTTTAGTCTGTAGTGATTTCTTAATATTTGACTTTGCAGCTACGTTATTTTGCATTTTAAGCTAAAATAGGCATATTGCATGGTCGGGAATGGGTTGATTTTTTTTTCCACAAGCTTCAAATATTCACTTAACTGGACACATCAATCATTCGACATAGACCACATCACAATCATATCCAATCGACTACATTTCAATTTAAAAAGGACCCCGTGGCGTCTTTTGAAACCATTCTCATTACAATTTTAGATTTTTTTTTTTATTAAAAATTTTTGCTGTTTTAATAAGTATTTGTTTATTCAGACTATATACGCATTACCAAGACCGCAGGCGTTGGGGATTTCATTTATTTATCTGCCAGTGTATTTATCAATCTGCGTAGAGTTATAGTTTACAAAGGGGGATGAGTTTTAACTTTAGATTTTGTTTAGCATGTCTCCCTTTCAATGAAAATCAATTCAGATGTGCCCCTAATGTAAGTTAAGCATACGTTCTGATAGATTTCCAAGCAGACTCTTTCATTGTCAAAGCACTCGCAGAAAAAGCTTGATGACAATTGTCAGATAAGTTAAGTGCGCTGTTGTGTTTTTGTATGGTGACTTGCTTGGTATGTGTCAAGTGTGTTTGCGTGTTTCAGTATAGAGGTGTTTGCGTGCGTGTGTTTGCATTCTGGCATCCAACTTGTCTGATGTGGATGATATTGACACCCTTACAATGCCTGCTCTGGATCGTCCTACAATGTCAATTTCATCGTCGATTGACATCTACATTGGTACACTGGCGGACGGACGTTTAAATTGACAAGAAGACCCACATAACGAATTGGTAAAGTCAGGCGTGGTTGACCCTACAACAGCTGCCTTCATTGTGTACGAGTATGTTTTTGAATGTTAACCAAACGTAATTGGGATTCCATTGATGATGATAGGAAGGATATTCATGTACTAGGGTTTACCATTAAGCCAAAATAAATAGAGGCAGTTTCAGTATGAAACGGAAACAACATGTATATACAATATTTGGTGGTTGTTTAAGAGAAACTATCAAAAAACAAGGGACTGATAAAACTGAAAAACTATTGGAAAGCAAAAACTTTTTTTAAAATTTTTAAGAAACTAACCAAATTCCATTTGACATATGGCCACGAAAAGCGAAAATTCGGGGCAAATCCCATCAAACTCATCTTTCAAACGTTTTTCATCACTACTGCCCGCAATGCACAAAAAGAAGGAAATTTAATCCACCTCCGTGGACCATTTTGCCTTAATGTCTGGCAAATGTCTTGAAAAATGTTTCAGAAGTTATTGCAGCTCAGACTTCTATGATAGAAAGGCGTAAAGTCAATCCTTTCTTTTCGCTTATGCGGACTAAAAGTGCTGAACGTTCATGGGAATCACCTGCTAAGGTTTGGAATGTAGGACTACACAGAAAAAAAAAATAAAAATCGGTTTCAACCACGAAATTAATGAATCCAACTAATTTTGTGATTAAAACCTCTTCAATCACGAAAGTTATAACAGTTCTTGAAAAAAGTATTTTCAATTAAAAAAAATTGCATATTCAATTAAACAAATGATTGCACATTTTAAAAACTTCCATTTAATTGTTTTTTTGGTCCAATTAAAGAAAAAATTTTTCCATTGATCCAATTAAAACAGTTATTGAAATATTCGAAATATCCAATTAATTTTTAATTGGATCAATTAAAAATTTAATTGAAAATAAGAAAATGTTATATTAAACCAGTAAGGAGTGGCAAAAGTCGGACGGTGCCTATTGAATAATACCCTACACCTATCCTATAAGTACAATGTGGGTGCTATGTCCAATTCTGAATCAATTTTGATGGACCTCGGCGAAAGTTCTTAGATGGGTTATTAAACAATCCCTATCAAATTTCGAGCAAATATGATCAAACTGTAATAACCACAGTTGACAAATGATAACATTACTGCAAATTACCCAAAATCTGAAGAACATATATATGTGAGATATATATAAATGTGAACCGATTTCGAGCAAACTTCTCAGATATTATGATAATCGTCGAGGAAAGCGTTGTGCCAAATTTTGGCAATATTGGTCAATATATGCGATTGCAGTGGCTCTTGGAGTGAAAATCAGCTATAAATATATATGGCAGTTATATCTAAATCTCAACTGATTTCTGAAAAATTCACCACTAATTTGGAAAGTCATTAGAAAATACCTCCTGCTAAATTACGAGAGATTCAGTTAACAAATGAGGACTATATTTTAATATTTCTCAAAATCGGACGAACATATATATGGGAGCTATATCTAAATTTTAACCGATTTCGACCAAACTTGTTAGATATTATGGAAGTCGGCAAAGAAAATGTTGTGGAAAATTTTGGCAAGATTGGTCGAAAAATATCTCGACCACTCCGCTGCGCCTTCTTTTACATCATATGGAACAAAATTTTCCTTGAAATTTTATTTTCGAAAATTAAAGAGATTTTAGTGAAATACCGTGCTAACTTGGCTAACAGTTTAATAATATAAGTGCCTTTGTCTGAATTCCATATGATCTTTATTGGTCTACGTCTAATTTAAGTTTGGATGTAAGGTGTACTCCATTCTTAAAATACTTCATTTCAGACCGATATTCTCATGATGTCTGATTAAGTGGTGTTTTCGGGATAGAGGTGGTCCCCAAGATATGGTATTGGCCCTGAAAAATATCAGCGTCGTGCTCTTCTCAAAAATACCATTTATTTAAACCCCATATTGCCATTGACTTAAGAGAAGTTTACAAAATGAGGCGTCCCCCAACACATGGCCCCAAAATAGGTTATCAAACTCAAATACGTTTCATTTCAGCCACATATTGTATGGGTGAAAAATTTTAACCCTTTGGGGAAGGGGTGATGCCCTAAATACATGGTCCTACATTTGGATATCAAATTCGTATTCTACTCCCAAGGGGTAGACCTCCAGAAAATTGGTCCCGCAAATGGGTATCAATTCTTGCTCTTCCCCCCAATACCTTTCATTTACCACATTGACATTGTCCGTAAATATGCCCGATTTAGGGGTGTTTTGGGGATTGGGGTGGTCCCCCAAGCACTAAGCCCGGAAAATATATTAGCAACGTGTTCTATTCTCATATATCTATATATCATTTATTATACCCTCCACCATAAGATGGGGGTATACCAATTTCGTCATTCTGTTTGTAACTACTCGAAATATTCGTCTGAGACCCCATAAAGTATATATATTCTTGATCGTCGCGACATTTTATGTCGATCTAGCCATGTCCGTCCGTCTGTCCGCCCGTCCGTCTGTCTGTCGAAAGCACGCTAACTTCCGAAGGAGTAAAGCTTGCCGCTTGAAATTTTGCACAAATACTTCTTATTAGTGTAGGTCGGTTGGTATTGTAAATGGGCCATATCGGTCCATGTTTTGATATAGCTGCCATATAAACCGATCTTGGGTCTTGACTTCTTGAGCCTCTAAAGTGCGCAATTCTTATCCGATTGGAATGAAATTTTGCACGACGTGTTTTGCTATGATATCCAAGAACTGTGCCAAATATTGTTCAAATCGGTCCATAACCTGATATAGCTGCCATATAAACCGATATTGGGTCTTGACTTCTTGAGCCTCTAGAGTGCGCAATGCTTATCCGATTGGAATGAAATTTTGCACGACGTGTTTTGTTATGATATCCAACAACTGTGCCAAGTATGGTTCAAATCAGTTAATAACCTGATATAGCTGCCATATAAACCGATCTTGGGTCTTGACTTCTTGAGCCTCTAGAGGACGCAATTCTTATCCGATTGGAATGGAATTTCGCACGACGTGTTTTGTTATGATACCCAACAATTGTGCCAAGTATGGTTGAAATCGGTCCATAACCTGATATAGCTCCCATATAAACCGATCTTGGGTCTTGAATTCTTGAGCCTCTAGAGGGCGCAATTCCTATCCGATTTGAATGAATTTTTGCACGAAGTATTTCGTTATGATATCCAATAACTGTGCCAAGTATGGTTGAAATTGGTCCATAACCTGATATAGCTGTCATATAAACAGATCTGGGGACTTGACTTCTTGAGCTTCTAGAGAGCGCAATTCCTATCCGATTTGGCTGAAATTTTGTACGACGGATCCTCTCATGACCATCAACAAACGTGTTTATTTTGGTCTTAATCGGTCTATAGCCCGATACAGATCCTATATAAATCGTTCTCTCTATTTTACTTCGTGAGCCCCAATGGGCGCAATTCTTATACGAATTGGCTGAAATTTTACACAGGTCTCCAACATATAATTTAATTGTGGTCCGAACCGGACCATATCTTGATATCGTTTTAATAGCAGAGCAACTCTTTTCTTATATCCCGTTTTGCCTAAGAAGAGATGCCGGGAAAAGAACTCGACAAATGCGATCCATGGTGGAGGGTATATAAGATTCGGCCCGGCCGAATTTAGAACGCTTTTACTTGTTTTTACCCCATATTGCCATTGCCATCAAAATTGGGTATCAAATTCGTTTTCTAATCTCATTTAAACTCCTAATTGCAAAAGTCAGCAAATATGTCCGGTTTGGGGTATTGACCCTAAAAACTGTGAATATTTAGTTCCAATCTCCTTAAGACCCAAATTGTCTTGGTGACATACGTCCTATTTGGGGGTTGTTATGGTGGTGGGACGTCCGCTAGACAGTTGGACCCTAATGTTAATATCAGATACGTGGTCTACTCCCACAAACTTTTAATTTGAGACAAATATTTCCATAGTCGGCAAACATGACCAGCTTGGGGGTGTTTTGGGGGGTGGGCGGCCACTTAATGAGTTGGCCTTGAAAATATAAATCGGATTCGTGTTCCACTTTAAAAATCCTCTTATTTGAGCCTCATGTTGCAAAAGTCAGCAAATACATACTATTTGGGTAGTGTTGTGGGGGTGGCGTGGCCCCATAGACACTTTTCCCTAATATTGATATCAAATTCTTGATTTACTCCTAATGACCTTTCATTTGAGCCCTATATTGCTGTGGTCGTAAATTTGTCCCCTTTGGGGGATGTTTTTAGTGAGAGGCGGCCCCCAAACACTTCGTATTCTACATTCAAATACCTTTAGTTTAAGCCCTATACTCCCATGGTCAGCAAATAAGTCCAGTTTGGGGGATGTTTTGTATAAGGGGTGGACCCGCAGAAACGTGGTCCCACATTTGGATATCGAATTTGTATTATACTCGCAAATACCTTTCATTTGAGTCCCATATTGCCATGGTCGGTAAATATGTCCGATTTGGGGGTGTTTTGGGGCTTGTGGTGGTCCCCTTAGCACTTGGTACGACAATTGGATATCAGATACGTTTTCTTATCCTAAATATGTTTAATTTGAGTCCCATATTGTCGTGATTGGTGTAAATATATGTTTGGTTGGTTTTAGGGTGGGGCGGCCCCCCTAGGTACCCCATCCGAAATGTGGATACCAAATTTTTTAGGGTACTATATGAGAGCACACAAAATTTCGCTTAAATCGGACCACGCATCTCCGAGATCTGGCGTTTCTGAAAATTAGGGTAAGGGGGAGGGTCCGCCCGCCCACCAGATATCAAAAAATTTAGTACCCTATTATGCACCATCTGTGAAAATTTCAAGAAAATCGGTTCAGCCGTTTCTGAGTCTATAAGGAACACACAAACATACAAGCAAACAAACAAACAAACACAAATTAATTATTATACCCTCCACCATAAGATGGGGGGTATACTAATTTCGTCATTCTGTTTGTAACTACTCGAAATATTCGTCTGAGACCCCATAAAGTATATATATTCTTGATCGTCGCGACATTTTATGTCGATCTAGCCATGTCCGTCCGTCCGTCCGTCTGTCTGTCGAAAGCACGCTAACTTCCGAAGCAGTAAAGCTAGCCGCTTGATATTTTGCACAACTACTTCTTATTAGTTTAGGTCGGTTGGTATTGTAAATGGGCCATATCGGTCCATGTTTTGATATAGCTGCCATATAAACCGATCTTGGGTCTTGACTTCTTGAGCCTCTAGAGGGCGCAATTCTTATCCGATTTGAATTAATTTTGGCATGACGTGTTTTGTTATGATATCCAACAACTGTGCCAAGTATGGTTCAAATCGGTCTATAACCTAATATAGCTGCCATATAAACCGATCTTGGGTCTTGACTTCTTGAGCCTCTAGAGGCGCAATTCTTATCCAATTGGAATGAAATTTTGCACGACATGTTTTGTTATGATATCCAACAACTGTGCCAAGTATGGTTCAAATCGACCGATAACCTAATATAGCTGCCATATAAACCGATCTTGGGTCTTGACTTCTTGAGCCTCTAGACTGCGCAATGCTTATCCGATTGGAATGAAATTTTGCACGACGTGTTTTGTTATGATATCCAACATCTGTGCCAAGTATGATTCAAATCGGTCCATAACCTGATATAGCTGACATATTAACCGATCTGGAATGAAAGGTATTTCGGATAAGAAAACGTATTTGATATCCATTTGTCGAACCAAGTGCTAGGGGGACCACCCCAAACCCCAAAACACCCCTAAATCGAACATATTTACCGATCATGGCAAATATCGGACTCAAATGAAAGGTATTTGCGAGTAGAATACGAATCTGATATCCAAATGTGGGACCACGTTTCTGGGGGTCCACCCCTTCCCCAAAACACCACCCTAACAGGACTTATTTACTGACCATGGGAATATGGGGCTTAAATAAAAGGTATATAAGTGTAGGATTCGAATCTGATATCCAAATATGAGACCAAGTGTTTGGGGGCCTCCTCTTCCCAAAAACCTCCCCCAAAGGGGACAAATTTACGACCATAGCCATATGGGACTCAAATGAAAGGTATTTGTGAGTAAAGAACGAATCTGATATCAATATTTGGGAAAAGTGTCTATGGGGCCACCCCACCCCCACAACACCACCCAAATAGTAAGTATTTGCTGACTTTTGCAATATGAGGCTCAATAAGAGGGTTTTTAGAGTGGAACACGAATCCGATGTATATTTTTAAGGCCAACTCATTAAGTGGCCGCCTATCCCCCAAAAGACCCCCCAAGCCGGTCACGTTTGCCGAATATGGAAATATGGGGCTCAAATTAAAGGTATTTGGAAGTAGACCACGTATATGATATCAACATTAGGCACCAACTGTCTGGGGGACGTCCCACCACCATAACAACCCCCAAATAGGACGTATTTGCTCACGAAGACAATTTGGGTCGTAAAGAGAGTGGAACTAAATATTTATAGTTTTTAGGGACAATACCCCAAACCAGACATATTTGCTCACTTTTGCAATAAGGAGTTTAAATGAGATTAGAAAACGAATTTAATATCCAATTTTAAGGCCAATGGCAATATGGGGTTCAAATAAATGGTATATAGATATATGAGAATAGAGCACGTTGCTTATATATATTTTCCGGGCTTAGTGTGTTACGTATTTGGTAATAATGAAACGCAACAATTAAGTTTTTTACAAAAAGAGTGATAATATTTTTATTGTTTGAAAGACAATTTCCAACTCAACATATTTACAAATATTCGTGTGTCATCCAGAACAAGAAATTTCAAGGCTACCTTGTTTAAAATAAGAAAAGTGACAAAATCAAGGCTGACTTGTTAAAAAGAATGAAAATTACAAAATCAAAGCAAAAAATGAAAAACAAATAAAATCAAAGCTAAGTTGTTAAAATAATTAAAAACATTTTAAATTTCAAAGTAATTTTTTTCCAGCCGCCACAGTACTCCCCCTCCAGCGTTGTCATTCTGCAAAACGAACTTTCTTGACGACCGTTCGCGTAACAGGGGACTCGGCAATATCATCCTGGAATACTAAGTATGGCTTCAATATGTCTATTGATACAACTTTTTCTTTGCCTTCAACAAGAATCTTGAAAATTTTTTCATTCCTGGTAACAACCTTGTATGGGCCTGAATATGGTGTTTGTAATGGTTTCTTCACTGCTGCTCATTGACGTAGCTTTTGTTGTTCGTGTGACATCCCGTAACCAAAGGTTTAATATTATTCATTCTATTTTGGAATAGCGTTATCCAGTCATGCTCATTCTTTGAACGTTGTGAATCAATAATCAACTCCCCGGGCAACGTCAAACTAGATCCATAAACCATTTCGGCAGCACACACATCAGTATCGGTGATAATTCGTGTTCTCAAACCAAGCAAGATTAGCGGTCCTTGTTACTGGCACATCTAAATGCTGATTTTAGAGTTCGGTGCCACCGTTCTACTAATCCATTCGCTTGAGGGTGCTATGAAGTTGTATGTTTCACCCTTGAGCCGCACAGCTTCGCAAGTTGTCTGAATAATCTGCTCTCAAATTGTTTACCTTGATCGGTAATTATTTCCTTCGGTACTCCAAATCGAGAAATCCATATGTTAACAAAGGCTGAGGCTACAGTTTCGGCTTTGATGTCTGCTAGAGGGACAGCTTCAGACCATTTGGTGAATCTATCGATGCAAGTTAATAGATACCGATAACCTTGACAGGAAGTCAATGGTCCAACATATCAATATGAATATGCTTAAAACGTTGTGTGGGAGGTTTAAATTCGGCATGTTGACTTTTTGTATGTCGATGAACTTTCGATCATTGGCAATCTATACAGCTTTTAGCCCATTCGGTCACGTCCTTCTTTAAAGATTTCCAGATGTAACGTGATCGAATTAAATCAACAGTACCTTTAACGCCAGGGTGCGACAAGCCATGAAGAGTATCAAAAACTAATTTCCGAAATGACGGTGTTAAGTAGGGCCTAATATTAGAGCTCGATATGTCGCAGAAAATCTCATAGCCGTCGTATTTCATGAGTTTCAACCGCAGGCCAGAACTTTTGTCGGTCAATAGCGACCTTAATTCGTCATCAGATTGTTGTTCGATTGCCAAATCCTTGAAGTCCAAGCATTGAGGTGCTTTGACAGCTTGTATACGTGACATTGCTTGTATATGTGACATTTTCTGGACGCTGTCTGAAGGCATATGTTATAGGTTTGTGGTCCGTGAAAATACAAAATTGTCGACCTTCCAAGAAATACTGGAAATGCTTCAAAGTGGAATAAACTGCCAAAAGCTCACGATCATATGCACTATATTTATTCTGAGTGGGAGCGTTTTCACATGGATAGGACAAAAGGGCTGCATTGGCTAATTCTTGTTTGCACCGATGAAAAGCTTGCTTCTCTTCCTCAGACCATTTTATAACACTTTTGTCATTTTTTACATTCCCATTATACATGCTGTTTAAAATTGCTTGAGATTTTGCAGCGCCGGGTAAGAATCGTCTATAGAAGTTGATCATTCCAAAAAACGCCGAAGATCCTTGCCTGTACTAGGAAGCTTGAACGTTTGAATAGCCTCCACTCTACTAGGAAGAGGTTTCAAACCATTCTCTGTCACAAGATATCCTAAAAATTCCAACTCCGATACACCAAATACGCTCTTTTTAATGTTGATAGTGAGACCATAGTCGCGCAGCTTTTCAAACAGTAGTCGTAGGTGCCTTTTATGCTCCTCTGGGCCTTTCGATGCAATCAGAATATCGTCTATATATACGTAAACGAACTCAAGATCTCTTGTTACCTCGTGCATAAACCGCTGGAAAGTTTGTGCAGCGTTGCACAATCCAAATGTCATCCTGGGAAACTCAAAATTGCCAATGGGAGTCGTTATTGCAGTCTTTTTAATATCCTCCTCTGCCACTGGTATATGGAGGTATGCTTTGTTTAAATCCACCTTGCTAAAAATATTCTTACCATCAAGAATTGTTCCAAAATCATGAATATGGGGAACAGCATATCGGTCCGGAACTGTACGAGCATTTAATCCGCGGTAGTTCCCACATTGGCGCCATTCTCCATTGGATTTCTGCACCATATGCAACGGACTAGCCCAACTTCTACCAAGTCGAATCATTTCTTCGAATTCTTCTTCTTCTTCTTTTTAAGGCCAATGGCAATATGGGGTTCAAATAAATGGTATATAGATATATGAGAATAGAGCACGTTGCTTATATATATTTTCCGGGCTTAGTGTGTTACGTATTTGGCAATAATGAAATGCAACAATTAAGTTTTTTACAAAAAGAGTGATACGGTTTTTATTGTTTGAAAGACAATTTCCAACTCAACATATATACAAATTTTCGTTTGTCATCCAGAACAAGAAATTTCAAGGCTATCTTGTTTAAAATAAGAAAAGTGACAAAATCAAGGCAGACTTGTTAAAAAGAATGAAAATTACAAAATCAAAGTAAAAAATGAAAAACAAATAAAATCAAAGCTAAGTTGTTAAAATAATTAAAAACATTTTAAATTTCAAAGTAAATTATTTCCAGCCGCCACAAGTGTTTGGGCGACCACCCCAATCCGCAAAACACCCCTAAATCAGCCATATATTCCGACCATGTCCATGTGGAGCTTAAATGAAAGGTATTGGGGGGTAGAGCAAGAATTGATACCCACTTTCGGGACCAATTTTCTGGGGGTCAACCCCTTTCCCAAAATATGGGGTTCAAATAAATGATATATACATATATGAGAATAGAGCACGTTGCCCATATATTTTCCGGGCTTAGTGTTTGGGGGATCACCCCAAAACACCCCGAAATCGGACATATTTACCGACCATGTTAATGTGGAGATTAAATGAAAGGTATTGAGGGGTAGAGCAAGAATTGATACCCATTTTCGGCACCAATTTTCTGGGTGTTAACCCCTTACCCAAAATACCCCACAAAAAATACCCTCACAATTCGTAGACCAATAAAGATCATATGGGATTCGGACAAAGGCACTTATATTGTAAAGAAGGCGCAGCGGAGCGGGCCCGGGTCAGCTAGGATATATATATATATATATATATATATATATATGAGGGTTTTTAGAGTAGAACACGAATCCGACATATATTTTTAAGGCCAACACACTGAGTGGCCGCCCATCCCCCAAAACCATAAATCTGATATCAGCATTCGGGACCAACTGTCTAGGGGACGTCCCACCACCATAACAACGCCCAAATAGGAGGTATTTGTTCACCAAAACAATTTGGGTCTTAAAGAAAGTGGAACTTATTTATAGTTATAGTTTTTAGGGCCCATACTCCAAACCGGACATTTTGCTGACTTTTGCAATAAGGAGTTTAAATGAGATTAGAAAACGAATTTGATATCCAATTTAGAGGCCAATGGCAATATGGGGGTCAAATAAATGATAAATAGATATACGAGATTAGAGCATGTTGCTAATATATTTTCTGGGCATAGTAATTGGGGGAACACCCCAATCCTCAAATTAACCCTAAATCGGGCATATTTACCGAGCATGTCAATATGGTGCTTAAATCAAAGGTATTGGGCGGTAGAGCAAGAATTGATACCCACTCTCGGGACAAATTTTCTGGAGGTGTACCCCTTTCCCAAAATACCCCACAAACAGCAATTTTTTAGTGACCATCGCAATATGGGGAGTAAAGGAATTTGGGAGTAGAATACCAATTTGATATCCAAATGTAGGATTATGTATTTAAGGCATCACCCCATCCCCAAAACAATACCCAAAGGGTAACATTTTTTCGACCAATGCAATATGTGGCTCAAATGAAAGGCATTTGAGATTAGAAAACAAATTTGACAACCTAATTTGGGGCCATGTGTTTTGGGGACGCCTCATCCTGTAAACTCCCTCTCAAAACCAATTGCAATATGGGGTTTAAATAAATGGTATTTGAGAGAAGAGCACGATGCTGATATTTTTTCGGGGCCAAGTGTCTCACCTAGGAAAAAACCGCTAAATCAGACATGAGAATATAGGGCTGAAATAAAGTATTTTAAGAATGGAGTACACCTTACATCCAAACTTAAATATGTAGACCAATGAAGATCATATAGAATTCAGATAAAGGCACTTATACTGTTAAACTGTTAGTCGGGCGATATACTATTTTCGTAGCATGTTAATTCACTAAAACCTCTTTAATTGTCGACAATAAATATTCCAAGGAAACTTTTGTTCTATATAAAGTAAAAGAAGGCGCAGCGGACCCGGGCATATATATATATATATATATATATATATATATATATATATATATATATATATATATATATATATATATATATATATATATATATATATATATATATATATATATATATATATATATATATATATATATATATATATATATATATATATATATATATACTAGCTGAGCCCGGCCCGCTATTCTGCGCCCGATTATGCTATGTTGGAGAGAAGTACTCTAAATTTGAACATTTCTGCGTAATAATAGTTGAAAATGTATTCAAATTTTCCTATGGATATTTCTACACTCAAATGCTTCTTATTTAAACCTCACATTGCAATGGTCAGTAAAAGTCCTTCTTGGGGTGTGGTGAACCCCCAGACACTTGGTCCCAAATGTGAAAGTCAATTTCGTCCTCTATTCCCAAAGACCTGTAATTTATTTAAGATTCATATTGCCAGGGTCGGTAAATATGTCCGATAGGAAGGGTTTTATAGTGGTAGGGTGGCCCACGAAACACTTAGTTCCGCAATTGGATATCAGATTCGTTTTCTACTCTCAAATACCTTTAATTGGAGTCCCATATTGTAGTGGTTGGTATATAAATTCGTTTGCCGGTTTTAGGGGGTGGGCGGCTGTCCTAGACATCCCACCCCAGAATTTGATATCAAATATTTTGCTTTAGGTCCTTCCTATATTCCTATATTTTATTTTTATACCCTCCACCATAAGATGGGGGGTATACTAATTTCGTCATTCCGATTGTAACTACTTGAAATATTCGTCTGAGACCCCATAAAGTATGTATATTCTTGATCATCGTGAAATTTTATGTCGATCTAGCCATGTCTGTCCGTCTGTCTGTCGAAAGCCCGCTAACTTCCGAAGAAGTAAAGCTTGCCGCTTGAAATTTTGCACAAATACTTCTTATTAGTGTAGGTCAGTTGGTATTGTAAATGGGCCATATCGGTCCATGTTTTGATATAGCTGCCATATAAACCGATCTTGGGTCTTGACTTCTTGAGCCTCTAGAGTGCGCAATTCTTATCCGATTGGGATGGAATTTTGCACGACGTGGTTTGTTATGATATCCCACAACTGTGCCAAGTATGGTTCAAATCGGTTCATAACCTGATATAGCTGCCATATAAACCGATCTTGGGTCTTGACTTCTTGAGCCTCTAGAGTGCGCAATTCTTATCCGATTGGGATGAAATTTTGCACGACGTATTTTGTTATGATATCCCACAACTGTGCCAAGTATGGTTGAAATCGGTCCATAACCTGATATAGCTGCCATATAAACCGATCTGGGGTCTTGACTTCTTGAGCCTCTAGAGTGCGCAATTCTTATCCGATTGGAATGGAATTTTGCACGACGTGTTTTGTTATGATATCCAACAACTGTGCCAAGTATGGTTCAAATCGGTCCATAACCTTATATAGCTGTCATATAAACCGATCATGGGTCTTGACTTCTTGAGCCTCTAGAGTGCGCAATTCTCATCCAATTTGAATGAATTTTGGCACGTAGTATTTTGTTATGATATTAAACAACTGTGCCAAGTATAGTTCAAATCGGTTCATAACCTGATGTAGCTGTCATATAAACCGATCTGGGATCTTGACTTCTTGAGCGAGTAGAGGCCGCAATTATTATCCGATTTGCCTGAAATTTTGTACGACGGACTCTCTCATGACCATTAACATACGTGTTTATTATGGTCTGAATTGGTCTATAGACCGATACAGCTCCCATATAAATCGATCTCTCTATTTTACTTCTTGAGCCCCCAAAGGGCGCAAATCTCATCCAATTTGAATGAATTTTGGCACGTAGTATTTTGTTATGATATCCAACAACTGTGCCAAATATGGTTCAAATCGGTTCATAGCCTGATATAGCTGTCATATAAACAGATCTTGGGACTTGACTTCTTGAGCTTCTAGAGGGCGCAATTTCTATCCGATTTGGCTGAAATTTCGCAAGACGTTTTTTATTGTTACTTTCAACAACTACGTCAAATAAAGTACAAGTCGGTTCATAACCTGATATAGCTGCCATATAAACCGATCTGGGATCTTGACTTCTTGAGCCCTAGAGGTCGCAATTATTATCCGATTTGCCTGAAATTTTGTACGACGGACTCTCTCATGACCATTAACATACGTGTTTATTATGGTCTGAATCGGTCTATAGGCCGATACAGCTCCCATATAAATCCATCTCTCTATTTTACTTTTTGAGCCCCCAAAGGGCGCAAATCTTATTCGAATTGGATGACATTTTACACAGGTCTCCAACATATAATTTAATTGTTTTCCAAACCGGACCATATCTTGATATCGCTCTAATAGCAGAGCAAATCTTTTCTTATATCCTTTTTTTGCCTAAGAAGAGAACTCGAAAAATGCGATCCATGGTGGAGGGTATGTAAGATTCGGCCCGGCCGAACTTAGTACGCTTTTACTTGTTCTTTATTCGAAGGACCGATAGGTTGTCATAACAAAGATACATGCTAATAATTAATTTTTACCACTCTGCCCTCTTTCTGTTCATGTTGGCATGTTATTAACAGGATCAACTAAATCCAATTGGATCAAACAATTTCAGTTAAAATTAAAATTTAACTCGCTTAGAGTGGATTATATGGTATGGTGGTTGTCTCTGAATAGTCATTCATAGACAACAACCATACCATATAACTATTGGGTTGCTACATACTATATAGTCATCATTTATTCTTTTTTTATACCAACCACCGAAGGATGTTGGTATATTCATTTTGTCATTCCGTTTGCAACACATCGAAATATCCATTTCCGACCCTATAAAATATATATATTCTTGATAAGCGCCAAAATCTAAGACGATCTAAACATGTCCGTCCGTCTGTCCATCTGTCTGTTGAAATCACGCTACAATCTTTAAAAATACATATATTGAGTTGAAACTTTACACAGATTCTTTTTTTGTTCATAAGTAGGTTAAGTTCGAAGATTAGCTACATCGGACTATATCTTGATATAGCCCCCATATAAACCGATCCGCCGATTTTGTCTTTTAGGCCCATAAAAGCCACATTTATTAACCGATTTTGTTGATATTTGGGAGAGTGAGTTGTGTTAGGCCCTTCGACGTCCTTCTTCAATTTGGCCAAGATGGGTCAAGATTTTAATATATCTGCCATATAGATTGATCTCTCGATTTAAGGTTTTGGGCCTATAAAAAAGCGCATTTATTGTCCGATTTCGCCGAAATTTGACCAGATCGGTCAAGATTTTAATATATCTGCCATATAGATTGATCTCTCGATTTAAGGTTTTGGGCCTATAAAAGGCGCATTTATTGTCCGATTTCGCCGAAATTTGGGACAGTGCTTTGTGTTAGGCTCTTCGTCATTTTTCTGCAACTTAGCCAAAATCGGTCCAGGTTTGGATATAGCTGCTTAGAAGACCGATATATCGATTTAAAGTCTTGGCCGCGTAAAAGGCGCATTTATAATCCGATTTCACAGAAATTTGACACAGTGAATTTTTCGGCTTTTCGACATCCGTGTCGTATATCGTTCAGATCGGTTTAGATATAGCTCGGTTAGATATAGCTACAAAAAAGATCACTCTTTTGTTATGTACAGTTGAATGACCTGTACTTATTAGTATTTGGTCCAAATCGGAACATATTTCGGTATAACTGCTATGGGACATAAGGTATGAAATTTTCACCGAATTTTGATGAAAGGTGGTCCGGCCGAACTTAACGCCTTTTTCATTGTTTTTAAATCATATAAAATTGCCATATTAAACGATTTTCTGTGGTAAAAAACTAATTTGCTAGCCTATATATTTGGAGCGGTGGGGATAGTTCTTACCATGCAAAACTCTTGAACAAAAATGTGTTGCCCAGCAACACGTCGTTTGGTCTTGGCTATCGGTGGATATATATATATATATATATATATATATATATATATATATATATATATATATATATATATATATATATATATATATATATATATATATATATATATATATATATATATATATATATATATATATATATATATATATATATATATATATATATATATATATATATATATATATATATGGTGAAAATAGGGTACTACATTTTTTGATATCTCAAGGGAGGGCGGACCCTCCCCCTTACACTAATTTTCAAAAACGTCAGATCTCGGAGATGGGTGGTGCGATTTCACCTAAATTTTGTGTGTCCTCTTACAGTAAAAATAAAAGTTTTACCATTCACGACGTTGGCATCGGTTGCAGATCGCCTAATAACTTCACTGATGTGCTGTATTTGCAAATGTCGGAAAAGAATTGTTATGCTATTGGGGATATATCAGATTATAGTCCGATTCAGACAACAAGTAAATAGTGTTTAAAGCCCTTTTAGAAATCATTGAATACTAACTCAGTTCATTCGGATAAGAATTGCGCCTTGTAGGGGCTCAAGATGCAAAATCGGGAGATAGGTTTATATGAGAGCCGTATCAAGCTACTGATCGATTCAGACCATATTAGACACGTATGTTAAAGGTCATGAGAGAAGCCGTTGTACAAAATTTCAGCCAAATCGAATGAGAATTGCGCCCTCCAGAGGTTCAAGAATTCAAGATCCCAGATCGGTTTATATGGCAGCTATATCAAAACTTGGACCGATTTTGACCATTTACAATACCAACCGACCTACACTAATAGAAAGTATTTGTGCAAAATTTTAAGCGGCTAGCTTTACTCCTTCGAAAGTTAGTGTGCTTTCGACAGACAAGTGTATTTCAAATCGGTCTATAACCTGATATAGCTGCCATATAAACCGATCTTGGGTCTTAGAGTGTGCAATTCCGATTTGAATGAAATTTTGCAAGACGTGTTTTGTTGTGATATCCGACAACTGTACCCAGTATGGTTCAAATCGGTCCATAACCTTATATAGCTGTCATATAAACCGATCTTGGGTCTTGACTTCTTGAGCCTCTAGAGTGCGCAATTCTCATCCGATTGGAATGAAATTTTGCACGACGTGTTTTGTTAAAATATTCAACAACTGTGTCAAATTAGATTCAAATCGGTTCATAACCTGATATAGCTGTCATACAAACAGATCTGGGGACTTGACTTCTTGAACTTCTAGATTGCGCAATTCCTATCCGATTTGGCTGAAATTTTACATGACGTATTTTATTCTTACTTTCAACAACTGTTTTAAATAAGGTTCAAATCGGTTCATAACCTGATATAGCTGCCATATAAACCGATTTGGGATCTTGACTTCTTGAGCCTCTAGAGGTCGCAATTATTATCCGATTTGCCTGAAATTTTGTACGACGGATCCTCTAATGACCATAAACATACGTGTTTTATACGGTCTGAATCGGTCTATAGGCCGATACATCTCCCATATAAATCGATCTCTGTATTTTTCTTCTTGAGCCCCCAAAGGGCACAATTCTTATTGAATTGGCTGACATTTTACACAGGTCTCCAACATATAATTAAATTGTGGTCCAAACCGGACCATATCTTGGTATCGCTCTAATAGCAGAGCAAATCTTTTCTTATATCCTTTTTTGCCTAAGAAGAGATGCCGGGGAAAGAACTCGACAAATTTGATCCATGGTGGAGGGTATATAAGATTCGGCCCGGCCGAACTTATCACGATTTTACTTGTTTTTTTTAAATACCTTTCGCTTGAGCGACATATCCCCATTATCGGCAAATGGCACCTTTATATACGAAATTCGTATTCACTCTCACACTCACACTCAAATACCTTTTATTTGAAACCCATGTTGCCAGGGTCAGTAAATAAGTCCTATTAGGCGTGTTTTGGGGAAAGGATGGACCGCCAGAAAGTTTGTCCCACATTTGAATATCAAATCCGTATTCTACTCTACTTATTTACCTTTTACAAATCAATAATAGGCACTTAACATATTTATTTTTAACAAGCCTAAACTAGAATCCCCAAAGTGATCTAGTGATTTACATTTGAAAGATACAGCGCCACAGATAGTTTTTTAGGTCATGTGGGAGAGAGTTCCAACGCTGAACGGCGAACATTACAATAATAGCCATTGAGAGACTAAGCCACGGTGTATCATTGCAATCAATTTATTTCTTCGGATCGACCTTGCAAATCTAATTCTCTCAAATAAATGAGATGGTGCTTGTGTATATATTCTCTTATGTAAAAAGATCAAAGATCCATGAGCAACTCGTCACGAAATAATACGCCATATAAAGATCTGGAATAATAGAATGTGGAGTCACGGCAACCAAGACCATATACATAGCGTACTACACTGTTGTACAACGTATCGATCTTCCGGCTGCTTCGAGAATCGCAGTTAGCAAATAGTTCAGTGAAGGCTAGGTATAATATATGACTTTGTCAACAGTACTCTTTCCCAAAGAGGAGTAAATTGTTGAGTGGCCCAAAGCGACCGAAGCTTAGAATACCCTTGGCCAACGGTATCATTTATATGGTCTGTCCATGACAAGGTACTGTTGAATGTCACCCCCAAGTTCTTCGCACGAGCCATGATCTCCAATCTCTGATTAGGAACAACAGCAACAAGGCCGCAAGTGTAACGAGAAACCCTTTTCTTAATAACCATGCACTTGGACTTTAGGTAATTAAGGCACAAACCATTAGCATTTGCCCATTCATAAATCCGAGACAGATCATGGTTCAGCATCCCGACATGGTCTTCTAGATATTCCTTAGGTCTACTTATATAGACCTGCACATCATCCACATATGGACCCAGAATTGATCCCTGGGGCACTCCACGAATAACAGGCAAGGGACTCGAACAGCTGACTTCGAAACAACGGATTGGGTACGTTGGAGAGATATGACATAATTAAGCGAACAGACAAAAACGAGAAACGACATATAGTGATCGACTGTATCGAATGCCTTTGAATGGTTGAGGAGAACAAGGAGGTTCAATTCGTCATTTTCCAAGTTATTTTTAATATCCTCCACGACATCTGCAAGGGTATTTATACAGCTAAGTCCGGGTCGGAAACCTAACTGCTTCTCATATAAAAGAGAGATTTTATTTATATACGAAAACATCTTCCTATACATTATTATGCCCTCCACCATAGTATGGGGGGTATACTAATTTCGTCATTCTGTTTGTAACTACTCGAAATATTCGTCTGAGACCCCATAAAGTATACGTATTCTTGATTGTCGCGACATTTTATGTCGATCTAGCCATGTCCGGCGTCCGTCCATACGTCTGGCTAACTTCCGAACGAATAAAGCTAGCCGCTTGAAATTTTGCACAATTCCTTCTTATTAATATAGGTAGGTTTCTATTGCAAATGGACCTTATCGGTCCATGTTTTGATATAGCTGCCATATAAACCGATCTTGGGTCTTGAATTCTGGAGCCTCTAGAGGACGCAATCCTCGTCCGATTTAACTGAAATTTTGCACGTAGTGTTTTAGTATCACTTCCAACAACTGTGCTAAGTATGATATAAATCGGTTCATAATCTGGTATAGCTGTTATATAAAAATTAATTTTGGATCTTGACTTCTTGAGCCAATAGAGCGCGCATTTCTTATCCGACTTGGCGGAAATTTTGCATGAGGTGTTTTTTTATGACCTCCAATAACTGTGTTAAGTATGGCGTAAATCGGTATAGAACCTGATGTAGCTGCCATATAAACCAATCTGGGATCTTGACTTCTTGAGCCTCTAGAGGGCGCAGTTCTCATCCGATTTGGCTGAAGTTTTGTAAAACGGCTTCTCCCATGACCTTCAATATACGTATCTATATGGTCTGAATCGATCAATAGCTTGATACAGCTCCCATATAAAACACGCTCTAACTTGTTTTTCAAATAATTTGGGCAGAAAATACAAAATTGAAATGGGCCGAAACTCCTTGGAATTCTTGGGTAAGGGTATAACCTAAATGTACTTCCATGTGACCGGAAATGAACTCCTCAAAAATGTGTGGCAAAATATATGACAACAGTGCCTTAAGAAATGTTGGCTCAATGCCATCGAATCCAACTGCATCTGATTTCATCATTGAGAAACCAAATACCACACGCTTTGTTCTATACCCGAGAATTAAAATCCGTCACTGTGACGAACCTCAAGAGCGAAATCAAAATCACAGAAACTAGCATCTATGGAGTTGCTGGGATATTCGTAAAGGTAGCATTAAGTTCATCCACATGCACATCAGTGAAGTTATTAGGCGATCTGCAACCGATGCCAACGTCGTGAATGGTAAAACTTTTATTTTTACTGTAAGAGGACACACAAAATTTAGCTGAAATCGCACCACCCATCTCCGAGATCTGACGTTTTTGAAAATTAGTGTAAGGGGGAGGGTCCGCCCTCCCTTGAGATATCAAAAAATGTAGTACCCTATTTTCACCATATATATATATATATATATATATATATATATATATATATATATATATATATATATATATATATATATATATATATATATATATATATATATATATATATATATATATATATATATATATATATATATATATATATATATATATATATATATATATATATATATATATATATATATATATATATATATATATATATATATATATATATATATATATATATATATATATATATATATATATATATATATATATATGGTGAAAATAGGGTACTACATTTTTTGATATCTCAAGGGAGGGCGGACCCTCCCCCTTACACTAATTTTCAAAAACGTCAGATCTCGGAGATGGGTGGTGCGATTTCAGCTAAATTTTGTGTGTCCTCTTACAGTAAAAATAAAAGTTTTACCATTCACGACGTTGGCATCGGTTGCAGATCGCCTAATAACTTCACTGATGTGCATGTGGATGAACTTAATGCTACCTTTACGAATATCCCAGCAACTCCATAGATGCTAGTTTCTGTGATTTTGATTTCGCTCTTGAGGTTCGTCACAGTGACGGATTTTAATTCTCGGGTATAGAACAAAGCGTGTGGTATTTGGTTTCTCAATGATGAAATCAGATGCAGTTCGATTCGATGGCATTGAGCCAACATTTCTTAAGGCACTGTTGTCATATATTTTGCCACACATTTTTGAGGAGTTCATTTCCGGTCACATGGAAGTACATTTAGGTTATACCCTTACCCAAGAATTCCAAGGAGTTTCGGCCCATTTCAATTTTGTATTTTCTGCCCAAATTATTTGAAAAACAAGTTAGAGCGTGTTTTATATGGGAGCTGTATCAAGCTATTGATCGATTCAGACCATATAGATACGTATATTGAAGGTCATGGGAGAAGCCGTTTTACAAAACTTCAGCCAAATCGGATGAGAACTGCGCCCTCTAGAGGCTCAAGAAGTCAAGATCCCAGATTGGTTTATATGGCAGCTACATCAGGTTCTATACCGATTTACGCCATACTTAACACAGTTATTGGAGGTCATAAAAAAACACCTCATGCAAAATTTCCGCCAAGTCGGATAAGAAATGCGCGCTCTATTGGCTCAAGAAGTCAAGATCCAAAATTAATTTTTATATAACAGCTATACCAGATTATGAACCGATTTATATCATACTTAGCACAGTTGTTGGAAGTGATACTAAAACACTACGTGCAAAATTTCAGTTAAATCGGACGAGGATTGCGTCCTCTAGAGGCTCCAGAATTCAAGACCCAAGATCGGTTTATATGGCAGCTATATCAAAACATGGACCGATAAGGTCCATTTGCAATAGAAACCTACCTATATTAATAAGAAGGAATTGTGCAAAATTTCAAGCGGCTAGCTTTATTCGTTCGGAAGTTAGCCAGACGTATGGACGGACGCCGGACATGGCTAGATCGACATAAAATGTCGCGACGATCAAGAATACGTATACTTTATGGGGTCTCAGACGAATATTTCGAGTAGTTACAAACAGAATGACGAAATTAGTATACCCCCCATACTATGGTGGAGGGCATAATAATGTATAGGAAGATGTTTTCGTATATAAATAAAATCTCTCTTTTATATGAGAAGCAGTTAGGTTTCCGACCCGGACTTAGCTGTATAAATACCCTTGCAGATGTCGTGGAGGATATTAAAAATAACTTGGAAAATGACGAATTGAACCTCCTTGTTCTCCTCAACCATTCAAAGGCATTCGATACAGTCGATCACTATATGTCGTTTCTCGTTTTTGTCTGTTCGCTTAATTATGTCATATCTCTCCAACGTACCCAATCCGTTGTTTCGAAGTCAGCTGTTCGAGTCCCTTGCCTGTTATTCGTGGAGTGCCCCAGGGATCAATTCTGGGTCCATATGTGGATGATGTGCAGGTCTATATAAGTAGACCTAAGGAATATCTAGAAGACCATGTCGGGATGCTGAACCATGATCTGTCTCGGATTTATGAATGGGCAAATGCTAATGGTTTGTGCCTTAATTACCTAAAGTCCAAGTGCATGGTTATTAAGAAAAGGGTTTCTCGTTACACTTGCGGCCTTGTTGCTGTTGTTCCTAATCAGAGATTGGAGATCATGGCTCGTGCGAAGAACTTGGGGGTGACATTCAACAGTACCTTGTCATGGACAGACCATATAAATGATACCGTTGGCCAAGGGTATTCTAAGCTTCGGTCGCTTTGGGCCACTCAACAATTTACTCCTCTTTGGGAAAGAGTACTGTTGACAAAGTCATATATTATACCTAGCCTTCACTGAACTATTTGCTAACTGCGATTCTCGAAGCAGCCGGAAGATCGATACGTTGTACAACAGTGTAGTACGCTATGTATATGGTCTTGGTTGCCGTGACTCCACATTCTATTATTCCAGATCTTTATATGGCGTATTATTTCGTGACGAGTTGCTCATGGATCTTTGATCTTTTTACATAAGAGAATATATACACAAGCACCATCTCATTTATTTGAGAGAATTAGATTTGCAAGGTCGATCCGAAGAAATAAATTGATTGCAATGATACACCGTGGCTTAGTCTCTCAATGGCTATTATTGTAATGTTCGCCGTTCAGCGTTGGAACTCTCTCCCACATGACCTAAAAAACTATCTGTGGCGCTGTATCTTTCAAATGTAAATCACTAGATCACTTTGGGGATTCTAGTTTAGGCTTGTTAAAAATAAATATGTTAAGTGCCTATTATTGATTTGTAAAAGGTAAATAAGTAGAGTAGAATACGGATTTGATATTCAAATGTGGGACAAACTTTCTGGCGGTCCATCCTTTCCCCAAAACACCCCTAATAGGACTTATTTACTGACCCTGGCAACATGGGTTTCAAATAAAAGGTATTTGAGTGTGAGTGTGAGAGTGAATACGAATTTCGTATATAAAGGTGCCATTTGCCGATAATGGGGATATGTCGCTCAAGCGAAAGGTATTTAAAAAAAACAAGTAAAATCGTGATAAGTTCGGCCGGGCCGAATCTTATATACCCTCCACCATGGATCAAATTTGTCGAGTTCTTTCCCCGGCATCTCTTCTTAGGCAAAAAAGGATATAAGAAAAGATTTGCTCTGCTATTAGAGCGATACCAAGATATGGTCCGGTTTGGACCACAATTTAATTATATGTTGGAGACCTGTGTAAAATGTCAGCCAATTCAATAAGAATTGTGCCCTTTGGGGGCTCAAGAAGAAAAATACAGAGATCGATTTATATGGGAGATGTATCGGCCTATAGACCGATTCAGACCGTATAAAACACGTATGTTTATGGTCATTAGAGGATCCGTCGTACAAAATTTCAGGCAAATCGGATAATAATTGCGACCTCTAGAGGCTCAAGAAGTCAAGATCCCAAATCGGTTTATATGGCAGCTATATCAGGTTATGAACCGATTTGAACCTTATTTAAAACAGTTGTTGAAAGTAAGAATAAAATACGTCATGTAAAATTTCAGCCAAATCGGATAGGAATTGCGCAATCTAGAAGTTCAAGAAGTCAAGTCCCCAGATCTGTTTGTATGACAGCTATATCAGGTTATGAACCGATTTGAATCTAATTTGACACAGTTGTTGAATATTTTAACAAAACACGTCGTGCAAAATTTCATTCCAATCGGATGAGAATTGCGCACTCTAGAGGCTCAAGAAGTCAAGACCCAAGATCGGTTTATATGACAGCTATATAAGGTTATGGACCGATTTGAACCATACTGGGTACAGTTGTCGGATATCACAACAAAACACGTCTTGCAAAATTTCATTCAAATCGGAATTGCACACTCTAAGACCCAAGATCGGTTTATATGGCAGCTATATCAGGTTATAGACCGATTTGAAATACACTTGTCTGTCGAAAGCACACTAACTTTCGAAGGAGTAAAGCTAGCCGCTTAAAATTTTGCACAAATACTTTCTATTAGTGTAGGTCGGTTGGTATTGTAAATGGTCAAAATCGGTCCAAGTTTTGATATAGCTGCCATATAAACCGATCTGGGATCTTGAATTCTTGAACCTCTGGAGGGCGCAATTCTCATTCGATTTGGCTGAAATTTTGTACAACGGCTTCTCTCATGACCTTTAACATACGTGTCTAATATGGTCTGAATCGATCAGTAGCTTGATACGGCTCTCATATAAACCTATCTCCCGATTTTGCATCTTGAGCCCCTACAAGGCGCAATTCTTATCCGAATGAACTGAGTTAGTATTCAATGATTTCTAAAAGGGCTTTAAACACTATTTACTTGTTGTCTGAATCGGACTATAATCTGATATATCCCCAATAGCATAACAATTCTTTTCCGACATTTGCAAATACAGCAATTTCTCAAAGATTTTTGACAAGTAACTAAGAATGGCAATTGGACTATATTCCTTTGGAATACTTCGGCAGTGGGATGACCTTGGCATGCTTCCACGCTATTGGGAAATAACTCGTGGTTAAAATCCTATTGAAATCATAGTTTACATGAGGAATAATAAGGAGGGAGCAAGAGTTTTCTGATCTACGTTCAATGCCATCAGATCCGACAGCGCTAGACTTTACAGTCGTGACACACTCAAGGACATCGGCGGGACCAATACAGCTGAAGCCAAAACCAAAGTCATCATCGAGAGAAAGGGAGATATTGAAGCCATAGAAATTGGGATCAACTAGGTTCTGTGGGACATTAACAAAAGGCATCATTAAGCCCATTGATGTCCAAGTTTGTCAAACATCTATCAGTATCTTTCCCAATTCCTACGTCTCGAATAATCTTCCAATTTCTCTTGAAGCCTATTGCAGAAGTAAAGCGTCTGTAATAGTAGTCTTTCTTGGCTATCTTAATCAACTTATTGACGTGGACTCTTGCTGAGCGAAAAGCCTCATGTAACTCAGGCGTCCTGAAACGTCTCCACCTGCGATGCGACATATTCCTCTCGTGAAAAGCCGAACGAATATCCCGGGAGCACACTTCTAGTCTTGAGTGGAACCGTAAGTTCCTGTAGGTCACGGATATTCCTCTGTAGAAGGTCAGTTTGTTCATCGTAGGTTTCCATACGAAAAAATCATGGACGAGACTGCAAAATCTCTATATTGATAAGTTTCCCTAGTCCTGGTGAGCTCAAATTCATAACATAAAAAGATCAAGTCATAGTTCGAAAAACATGAGGCTAACAGTTGGTCGTATAGGAGGACTTAAGAAGTGTCACTAACAAAGAACAGATCGAGAAGCGTGCTGGAGGATGCGGAAAAAGCGTGGGAATTGTTTAATTGACAGCAAAAGCCCCAAGGAAGACATTTCAAACGTCAAGCCCGTGTCCTGTAAAATGTTAGAGTTGAAGTCCCCTGCAACCACAATGTCTGAGTAAGCAAGAGAGGGAGGTTCAAGGACAGAGAAAAAATCTCGCGTATCCGTACGGTTGTTTGGTCTATAAACGCACCCCACTAGGAACTTGTTATCGGCAGCAGACACCTCAACAAAAAAATACTCAATTGGCCTCTGGGTTAGACTCTATACATTCCTGAGTATTCAGGTAGTTTCTCACATACGGAAGTGGTGCCGTTCCCACGACATAATCTATCAGAGTTCTCAAAAATCAGGATTTTGTGTTTGGTTTGTATGACGAAACCCATCAAAAGCATCAGAATTTTCAATGCATACCGGAACGTCGCTGAGATCACGCTTCACATACACTAGTCCTTTGAAAGTATAAGCTGAGTGTAAAAGTTTCATTCTTTTTAGGGAGAGGGCATCCTGTAAGATTCTATAGTTTGAATTCGGTTCACGTTTTGATATAGCTGCCATATAAACCGATCTTGGGTCTTGACTTCTTGAGCCGCTAGAGGGCGCAATTCTTATCCGATTTAGCTGAAATTTTGCACGAAGTGTTTTGTTATGACTTCCAACAACTGTGTTTTTTTATGACTTCCTCGAAATATTCGTCTAAGACCCCATAAATTATATATGTTCTTGATCGTAATGACATTTTAAGTCGAACTAACCATGTCCGTCCGTCTGTCTGTCGAAAGCTCGCTAACTTTCGAAGGAGTTAATCTAGCCGCTTGAAATTTTGCACAAATACTTTTTATTAGTGTAGGTCAGTTGGGATTGTAAATGGGCCATATCGGTTCACGTTTTGATATAGCTGCCATATAAACCGATCTTGGGTCTTGACTTTTTGAGCCGCTAGAGGGCGCAATTCTTATCCGATTTGGCTGAAATTTTGCACGAAGTGTTTTGTTATGACTTCCAACAACTGTGCTGGGTATGGTTGAAATCGGTCCATAATCTGATATGGCTGTCATATAAACCTATCTGGGGTCTTGACTTCTTGAGCCGCTAGAGTGCGCAATTCCTATCCAATTTGGCTGAAATTGTGCACGACGAGTTTTGTTATGACTTTCAACAACTGTGTTAAGAATAGTTCAAATCGGTCTATAACCTAATATAGCTGCCATATAAACCGATTTGGGGTCTTGACTTCTTGAGCCACTAGAGGATGCAATTATTATCCGATTTGGTCTGGACTTCTTGAGCCTCTACAGGGAGAAATTCTTATCCGATTTGGCTGAAATATTACATGATGAGTTTTGCTTTGACTTCCAACAACTGTATTAAGAATGGTTCAAATCGGCCCATAACCTGATATATCTGCCATAGAAACCGATCTGCGGTCCTGACTTCTTGAGCCACTAGAGGGCGTAATTATTATCCAATTTAGCTGAAATTTTGCCTTTCATCCAAACTTAAATTCGTAGACCAATAAAGATCATATGGGATTCAGATAAAGGCACTTATATTGTTAAACTGTTAGTCAAGCGATATACTATTTTCGTAGCATGGTATTTCACTAAAAAATCTTTAATTGTCGAAAATAAATATTCAACGGGTCACCCGCTGAACTATTTAAGACCGGAGGCGACACGCTGGTAAGGCGTATGCATCAGCTTATCTGGCTAGAAGAACGCATACCCGATGATTGGAACCTCAGCATACTATGTCCCGTACACAAGAAAGGAGACAAGAGGGAATGTGCCAACTACAGAGGAATAAGTCTCTTCCTAATCGCATACAAGATACTCTCGAGCGTACTGTGTGAAAGACTGAAACTTAAAGTCAATGAGATAATTGGGCCCTATCAATAGGCTTTAGACCTGGTAAATCCACCCTAGACCAGATATTCACACTGCGCCAAATCCTGGAAAAGATCCGAGAAGGACAAATCAACACCTACCATCTCTTTGTTTTACTACAAAGCTGCCTTCGATACTCCTTTACAAAGGTATTTCAAGCCATGTCTGAGTTTGATGTCCTTGCAAAATTAATAAGACTCTGCAAGATGACACTTGCTGATACGCGTTCCTCAGTAAGAATAGGAAAGAATTTCTCCGAACCATTTAATACCAAACGAGGTTTCAGACAAGGAGACAGCCTATCTTGTGATCTTTTTAATATCCTGCTGGAGAAGATTATTATTACGAAATGCAGATGTGAATAGATATGGCACACTAATCAAAAGAGAACACATGCTACTCGCCTATGCCGACGATATCGATATTATAGGTCGGTCACCGGAAGTAGTAACTGCAGCCTTTGAAAGAATCGAAAGAGAGTCAGTGAAAATGGGTCTGGCAGTAAATGGAGATAAGACGAAATGGATGGTTTCAACTCCCAAAAAGCCCTGCACAACTGTGCAGATAAATAAAATGGAGAAATTGGGAACCACAGCTTTGAGACAGTCAGTAACTTTATCTACCTCGGCACCGCCGTAACCGAAACGAATGACACCAGTTTTGAGATAAAGCGAAGAATAATACTGGCAAACAGATGCTACTTTGGACTAAGTAAGCAGTTTAGGAACAAGGCCACCTCTCGACAGACGAAGATTACACTATACAAGACACTGATTCTACCCGTGCTGTTATATGGATCTGAAGCATGGGTACTTGTGAAAGCGGATGAAGCAGTGCTTGGAGAATTTGGGAGAAAGATTCTTCGTAAAATATATGGACCAGTTTGCGTTAATGGAGAATACCGGCGACGTATGAACCACGCATTAAAATACAACGGCTGCGTTGGCTAGGTCATGTTGTTAGAATGGATGAAGAAGCTCCAGCAAAGAAGTTTTTTGAAGGCAAACACGGTGGTACACGCAAACCGGGAAGACCAAAAGCCCGATGGATAGATCAAGTTGTAGGAGACACCTCGAGACTTGGTGTCAGAGATTTTAGAATGAGCGCAGAAGATCGAGGCGCTTGGAACGCTATTCTACGTTCGGCTGGTGGAACAAATATTCTGTCATAGCCAATTAAAGTAAAAGTAAGTATATATAACGAGTAAAAGCGTGCTAAGTTTGGCAGGGCCGAATCTTATATACCCTCCACCATGGATCGCATTTGTCGAGTTCTTTTCCCGGCATCTCTTCTTAGGCAAAACAAGTAAAAGCGTGCTAAGTTCGGCTGGGCCGAATCTTATATACCCAACACCATGAATCGCATTTGTCGAGTTCTTTTCCCGACATCTCTTCTTAGGCATAACAAGTAAAAGCGTGCTAAGTTCGGCCGGGCCGAATCTTATATACCCTCCGCCATGGATCGCATTTGTCGAGTTCTTTTCCCGGTTCTTTTGCTCTGCTATTAAAACGATATCAAGATATGGTCCGGTTCGGACCACAATTAAATTATATGTTGGAGACCTGTGTAAAATTTCAGCCAAGTGAGCCCATTAGGGCTCACGAAGTAAAATAGAGAGAACGATTTATATAGGATCTGTATCGGGCTATAGACCGATTCAGACCATAATAAATACGTTTGTTGATGGTCATGAGAGGATCCGTCGTACAAAATTTCAGGCATATCGGATAGTAATTGCGACCTCTAGGGGTCAAGAAGTCAAGATCCCAGATCGGTTTATATGACAGCTATATCAGGTTATGAACCGATTTGAACCTTATTTGACACAGTTGTTGAAAGTAAAAATAAAATACGTCATGCAAAATTTCAGCCAAATCGGATAGGAATTGCGCCCTCTAGAAGCTCAAGAAGTCAAATCCCCAGATCTGTTTATATGACAGCTATATCAGGTTATGGACCGATTTCAACCATACTTGGCACATTTGTTGGATATCATAACGAAATACTTCGGGCAAAAATGCATTCAAATCGGATAGGAATTGTGCCCCCTAGAGGCTCAAGAAGTCAAGGCCCAAGATCGGTTTATATGACAGCTATATCAGGTTATGAACCGATTTGAACAATATTTGGCACAGTTGTTGTATATCATAGCAAAACACGTCGTGCAAAAACTCATTCAAATCGGATAGGAATTGCGCACTCTAGAGGCTCAAGAAGTCAAGACCCAAGATCGGTTAATATGGTAGCTATATCAGGTTATGGACCGATTTGAACGTTACTTGGCACAGTTGTTGGATATCATAGCAAAACACGACGTGAAAAATTTCATTCCAATCGGATAAGAATTGCGCACTTTAGAGGCTCAAGAAGTCAAAACCCAAGATCGGTTTATATGGCAGCTATATCAGGTTATGGACCGATTTGAACCATACTTGGCACAGTTGTTGGATATCATAACAGAACAGGTCGTGCAAAATTTCATTCTGGTCGGATAAGAATTGCGCACGCTAGAGGCTCAAGAAGTCAAGACCCAAGATCGGTTTATATGGCAGCTATATCAGGTTAAGGACCGATTAGAACAATATTTAGCACAGTTGTTGTATATCATAGCAAAACACGTCGTGCAAAATTTCATTCCAATCGGATAAGAATTGCGCACTTTAGAGGCTCAAGAAGTCAACACCCAAGATCGGTTTATATGGCAGCTATATCAAAACATGGACCGATATGGCCCATTTACAATACCAACCAACCTACACTAATAGAAAGTATTTGTGCAAAATTTCAAGCGGCTAGCTTTACTCCTTCGGAAGTTAACGTGCTTTCGACAGACAGACGGACGGACGGACGGACAGACGGACGGACATGGCTAGATCGACATAAAATGTCGCGACGATCAAAAATATATATACTTTATGGGGTCTCAGACGAATATTTCGAGTAGTTACAAACAGAATGACGAAATTAGTATACCCCCCATCTTATGGTGGAGGGTATAAAAAGGATATAAGAAAAGATTTGCTCTGCTATTAGAGCGATATCAAGGCTCAAGAAGTCAAGACCCAAGATCGGTTAATATGAAAGCTATATCAGGTTATTAACCGATTTCAGCCACAGTTGGTACAGTTGTAGGATATCATAACAAAACACGTTGTGCAAAATTTCAGTCAAATCGAATTAGATTTGTGCATTCTAGAGGCTCAAGAAGTCAAGACCCAAGATCGGTTTATATGGCAGCTATATCAAAACATGAAGCGATATGACCCTTTTATAATTCCAACCGACCTACACTTATAAGAAGCATTTGTGCAAAATTTCAAGCGGCTAGCTTTACTCCTTCGAAAGTTAGCGTGCTTTCGACAGATAGACGGACGGACGGATGAACGGACTGCCATGGCTAGATCGACTTATAATCATATGTCGCGATCAAAAATATTTGTACTTTATGGTCTCTCAGACGAATATTTCGAGTAGTTACAGAAAGAATGACGAAATTAGTATACACCCATCCTACGGTGGAGGCTATAAAAATCAATTCGTGTTTATTTCTTGGTTTGTTTGTTTGTGTGTTCCTTGTAGACTTGGAAATGTCTGAACCGATTTTCTTGAAATTTTCATAGATGGTGCATAATGATCCCGTGGTGAAAATATGGTACTAAATTTTATGATATTTGAAGGGGAGCGGACCCTCCCCCTTACCATAATTTTCCGAAACGGTAGATCTCGGAGATGGGTGGTGCGATTTAAGCGAAATTTTATGTGCTCTCATATAGTACCCTAAAAATAAAAATATGGTATCCAAATTTTGGATGGGGTACCTAAAAAGACCGCCCCATCCCAAAACCTATATTTTTTATAGGATAAGAAAACGTATCTGATATCCAATTGTCGCACCAAGTGTTAGGGGGACCACCCCAACCCCCAAAACACCACTACATCGGACATATTAACGACAATGGCAATATGGGACTCAAATAAAATGTATTTACGAGAAAACTACGAATCTTATATCTAAATGTCGAACCACGTTTCTGAGGGTCCTCCCCTTCCCCAGACAGGACTTATTTACTGACCATGGGAATAGGAGGCCTAAATAAAAGGTATTTGAGTGTAGAATTCGAATCTGATATCCAAATATGGGACCAAGTGTTTGGGGGGCCGCATCCCCTGAAAAGATCCCCCAAAGGGGACAAATTTACGATCATTGCAATATGGGGCTCAAATGAGAGGTCTTTGGGAGTAAAGCACGAATCTGATATCAATATTCGGGAAAAGTGTCTATGGGGCCACCCCACCCAAATAGTAAGTATTTGCTGACTATTACAATATGAGGCTCAAATAAGAGGTTTTTTTACAATAGAATACGAATCTGATATATACCTTCAAGGCTATGTCACTGAGAGGCCGCCCATCCACCAAAACACCACCAAGCCGGTCATGTTCGCCGACTATGGAAACATGGGGCTCAAATTAAAGGTATTTGGGAGAAGACCATGTATCCGATATCAACATTAGGGACCATTTATCTAGGGGACGTCCCACCACCATAACAAGCCCCAAATAGGACGTATTTGCTCACCAAGACAATTTGGGTCTTAAAGAGAGCGGAACTAAATTTTTATAGTTTTTAGGGCCAGTATCCCAAACCAGACATATTTGACTGGCTGACTTTTGCAATAAGGAGTTTAAATGATATTGGAAAACGGATTTGGTATCCAATTTTGAGGCCAATGAGAGTTATAAGAGTAGAGCACGTTGCTGATATATTTTTCGGGCTTGAAAATTTTCCAATCCCCAAAACACCCCTAAATGTGGAGCTTAAATGAAAGGTATTGGGGAGTAGAGCAAGAATTGATACCCACTTTAGGGACCAATTTTCTGGGGGTCTACCCCTTTCCCAAAATAACCCACAAGCACAAATTTTTTATTGACCATCGTAATATGGGACTCAAATAAAGGTAATTGGGAGAATAATACGAATTTGATATCCAAATGTAGGGCCACCTAATAAGAGCATCACCCCTTTTCCAAAACACCACCCAAAGAGTACAAATTTCCGACCATGCAAATATGTGGCCGAAATAAAAGGTATTTGAGATTAGAAAACGAATTTGATAAATTATTTCGTGGCTATGTGTTTGGGGGACGCCTCATCGTGTAAACTCTCCTAAACCAATGGCAATATGGGTTTTAAATGGATGGTATTTGAAAGACAAGCATGATGCTGATATTTTCCAGGTCCAAGTGTCTGGGGACCACCTCAACCCCGGAAACACCCCTAAATCAGATATGCCATATAACCTGATATTGGGTCCTGTCTTCTTGAGTCTCTAGAGGGCTCAATTCTCATCCCATTTGGCTGAAATTTTATACAAAAACTTCTCTCATGGCCTTCAACATTCGTGTCTAATATGATCTGAATCGATCAATAGCTTGATACAGCTCCCATATAGACCTTTCTCTCGATTTTGCTTCTTGAGCCCCTACAAGGCACAATTCTTATCCGAATGAACTGAAATATTACGCAATAACTTTAACAATGTTCAGCATTCATTTATGGTCCGAATCGGACTATAACTTGATATAGCTCCAATATCATTACAGTTCTTATTTGTTTGCCTAAAAAGATATACCGCGCATAGAACTCGACAAATGCTGTCCGTGGTGGAGGGTATATAAGATTCTGCCCGGCCGAACTTAGCACATTCTTACTTGTTTAAGGCATTATTGATTGTCACAAAATGTTAATAGCTGTGTTCACAAAAGACCTGTTGTTTTTAGTTATTTCAGTTAGTTAGGCTTGAGGCCATTTGTAGAAGAAGAGGGATGATGTTTTTTTTATTAAATTAATCTTAATTTTTTGGCCAATATTTCGAGAAACATCGCTTCTTTTCGTCAGGACGTGATCTTACGAAAAAGAGAAAAAACAATTAATAGCCTACTAAGGGTTTAATAATGCTTTGTCAGTGAGCACATCTTATTGAAGGCTCTGACCTACTTTATTCAAATAATATTGTAAGTTGGGTTTATATGGCAGTCAGCCATCACACTCACTGAGACGTTTTCGCCCATTGTGATACCATAGGAAAAGGATGTACCTAGTTCTTACCGTTGTACCATCCAAATTCTCAAAGAAATGAGCACCTAATGTGGAACTCGATCTGACTGCCAGTGCGGGACACACACAGTAGATGCTCTATAGTCTCTCCTTCCGCAACGGCCTCGCAGCTTCGGTAAAAGTCGTTACTGGCAACCTTCAGTCCGTTAACATGTTTTCCGATCAGACAGTGTCCTGTCAAGATGGATGGATTGATTGATTCTGAAGACTTAGATTACATGTCGCTAGAGGCATACTCCCATAGAATATGCTAGGAAGTTCCTTTTCTCGCAAGCTCGTCCGCTTTACAATTCCCTTGGATATCTCTGTGTTAACAGTTAGTTAGGCTTGAGGCCATTTGTAGAAGAAAAGGGATGATGTTTTTTTTATTAAATTAATCTTTATTTTTTTTTTGCCAATATTTCGAGAAATATCGCTTCTTTTCATCAGGACGTGATCTTACGAAAAAGAGAAAAAACAATTAATAGCCTACTAAGGGTTTAATAAAGCTTTATCAGTGAGCACATCTTATTGAAGGCTCTGACCTACTTCATTCAAATAATATTGTAGGTTGGGTTAATATGGCAGTAAGCCATCACACTCACTGAGACGTTTTCGCCCATTGTGATACCATAGGAAAAGGATGTACCCAGTTCTTACCGTTGTACCATCCAAATTCTCAAAGAAATGAGCACCTAATGTGGAACTCGATCTGACTGCCAGTGCGGGACACACACAGTAGATGCTCTATAGTCTCTTCTTCCGCAACGGCCTCGCAGCTTCGGTAAAAGTCGTTACTGGCAACCTTCAGTCCGTTAACATGTTTTCCGATCAGACAGTGTCCTGTCAAGATGGATGGATTGATTGATTTTGAAGACTTAGATTACATGTCGCTAGAGGCATACTCCCATAGAATATGCTAGGAAGTTCCTTTTCTCGCAAGCTCGTCCGCTTTACAATTCCCTTGGATATCACTGTGTTAACAGTTAGTTAGGCTTGAGGCCATTTGTAGAAGAAAAGGGATGATGTTTTTTTTATTAAATTAATCTTTATTTTTTTTGCCAATATTTCGAGAAATATCGCTTCTTTTCATCAGGACGTGATCTTACGAAAAAGAGAAAAAACAATTAATAGCCTACTAAGGGTTTAATAAAGCTTTATCAGTGAGCACATCTTATTGAAGGCTCTGACCTACTTCATTCAAATAATATTGTAGGTTGGGTTAATATGGCAGTAAGCCATCACACTCACTGAGACGTTTTCGCCCATTGTGATACCATAGGAAAAGGATGTACCTAGTTCTTACCGTTGTACCATCCAAATTCTCAAAGAAATGAGCACCTAATGTGGAACTCGATCTGACTGCCAGTGCGGGACACACACAGTAGATGCTCTATAGTCTCTTCTTCCGCAACGGCCTCGCAGCTTCGGTAAAAGTCGTTACTGGCAACCTTCAGTCCGTTAACATGTTTTCCGATCAGACAGTGTCCTGTCAAGATGGATGGATTGATTGATTTTGAAGACTTAGATTACATGTCGCTAGAGGCATACTCCCATAGAATATGCTAGGAAGTTCCTTTTCTCGCAAGCTCGTCCGCTTTACAATTCCCTTGGATATCTCTGTGGCCCTGCACCCAGAACAGGTGAATTTTGAACTGTTCAGCCATCAGTGACAGTCGATGGCGTTTTTTGAATTCAGAAATACATTCTTCAGTGATTTAATGGCTGCCTGGCTGTCTGAGAAGATATTTATGCCACTTGTAGTTATAGCATTTTATCTAAGCCATTCCACCATTTCTTTGATTGCAAGGATTTCCGCTTGATACACACTGCAGTAGTCGGGTAACGTTATTGATATGACTCGTTCTACTTTTTCAGAGTACACCTCAAAGCCCACCTGGTCGTCTAGTTTGGAACTATCCGTATAGAATTCTATGTAACTTCCATTACAATGGCAGTAGTTCCAATCGGTTCTTTCCGGAATAGTGCTACAGTAATTTTTATCAAAAAACGGTTCAGGAAAGTGTAACCCACACTGCCTGGACCATTGGACATAATATCAAAGAAAACACAGTGTCCGTACCCGTTTCATGACCAAAGAGAAAGCTCCCTTAGCCTCACATCAGTGGTCGCAGCAATTTGTCTCGCCGCAATGTCCAGAGACATTAGGTGTAGCATTAAATGCAGTGCATCAGATGATGTCGTCCTCAGTGCGGCTGTGATGTACAAACAAGCCATTCTTTGGATCCGGTTGAGTATTGAACAGTAGGTGGACTTTTGAAGCTCCGTTCACCAGACCACCATAAAGCATTATAGATCTGACAACTGCAGTATATACCCAATGCATAACAAGCGGTCTAAACCCCCAAATTTTGACAATGGCTCTCTTATTGTTAATGGCTAGGTCCAAAGTAGAGCAGACAGTACAACTGCTTTTGATGTTCCTCTGCTGACCCATCTTTTTAGATTTACAGATCCCAAGACTGCCGTAATGCATCTTTTAGTAAGTAAGTTATTTATAAACTTTCTCACGGTAGTGTTGATGCCTGAAACTCCAGCTCCTTCATGATTGATGTCGGTTTCACATTATGAAAGCATTATCAATGTCAAGAAATACTACCATTGCATATTCATTTACAGAGAGAGAGAGAACCCTCTATGTAGGCGACTTCGTCGTGAAGGGTTGTTTCAGTGCACTTGCCCTTACTATATCCATGCTGTTGCCGAGACAGTCGATCTCCAGGGATTTTTGCCCTAAGATATGTTCCTATCAACCTTTCAAGAGTCTTCAGCATGAAAGATGACAGACTAATAAGGCGAAAATCTTTCGTTTTCGTATGTTAAGGTTTTCCTGCTTTCGGAATGAAAATTACTTTTGTGTCCCTCCATCCCACAGGTATACGCTGGTAGACACGCTGATATTGTATCAATCAGAGTATATCTCCCTAAGCCAAGGAACAGGTCTTTCGGACAGTTTGTAATTCAACCGGTGATACATTATAAGGCCATGGCAACTTAAATGAGTCCAAACTTTTTTATTACCAAAAGGATTTACGCCTCAGACAAAATTTCCTCAATATCAACCGACGATTGCATACAAGTGACAACCTCTTTTGGCGCCACTTTGTCCATTGGAGAGTTTACCGGGAAATGTGTGTCAACGAGTGGTTCTAGACATTGTTCATGCATTCCTTGCTAGACATTGCCCATGTATTGTTTAACTTCTTAATATATCCCACTGTAAAAGGATTCGAGGATAGGTTCATCCGCAGCCTTGAAGCCTCAGATGTAAACTCACGGAGCTGCAGGATTCCACGCAGGATTTTTTCTGAGCTTTTCTCAGTTCTCCCTTGTATTTTCTTAGCTCGGCCTTATAAACGTCCCAATCGTGTGGTGCCCTTGTGGCTTTTGCTTTGTTGAAGAGTTTTCTGCAGTCCTTCCCTAGACCTACCAGCTCTGCGGTCTTGCATGGCGATCGCAGCTTGCTTCTTGGCTTGGCACTAGGTCATGCTGATACAAGCGAGTCATTCAGGGACTTCTTTATCCGTTTGACCATTATGCTTATATCCTCCGCAGTTTCCCCATGTCTGGTGATGTGCATTAGCATCAATTCTTACAATTAGGCTCTTTTTACCAGCAGAAGCTGCTTCAACCAACAACTTAAGGCTTGAAGGCGGCATCTCTGAATTGTGTCACATATATAGGGAAGCCAGCCAGTAATTAAACTTTTTTATTTTAAGGCTGGTTACTACTGAATCTTTAGTGAAATAGATAAGAACCAAGTCAAATCCCCCTGCCAACAAGAGGACCTTTAGTGCCGTCATAGTGGCCCTACAATGGTAGAGATTCAACTGCGGATACCGGACCAAAGTCAGGATTCAGAATTTCCACCATTGTTGCGTTAGCTTCGTCTTTCGTGTCCGCTAGGAGTTCCTCTTCACAAGGTTAGTTCGATCTTGTCATGATGAGTTTCCATACGCATCCAGAGGCAGTTGAGAAAGCATTGGAACTACTCTTTTTCAGGACACCGGACACTTGTGGACGATTTCTCCTTAGATGCTTCACCTGTTGCTGCTGCCGATGTACGTTTTGAGTTATGCCCTTATAGGCTGGCGCACACCTTGAGCCCATCCACATAAAGCTTGCCGTGTCCCGTTTCGTTTCCAGTCTCCTGCAATCCTTCTGACTTTAGAGATGTAGACGATAGTTTCTCAGACAAATGTTCAGCAGCAACTGCTGAGCCATCTCCTGTTTCCCCAACCTACGTCCGCTCCACTCAAAGGTTCAAATTAGAATCTGTTATACACTTTACAAACACTTATTAACCTAAAAGCTTCAGGTTAACCAAGTTATTTGACGGCAGTCCTCTGGCCTTCACTGCCAAAACTTCTGCTTTTTCATTCCGCTTACTCCGCTATGGCCCGTCACCCATACGATGCGGATCGTGCCATTCTCAGAGTAGGCGTTAATCTCCTTCTTACACTTCAAGACTCATCGTGAGTTTACCATCCTGGTTATTATTGCCTTATGGCCAGTTAACTGTCCGTAAAGATGTTCACATTCGACGTCCTTGCGTTAGCACCACACCACCTCACGCATTCCGGGATCGCCCGGATCTCCACCTGCGGGAGATCCCTGATCTTCACCTGGTCAGGCAGTCTAAAACTGATCTCAGTCCTCGGGTTCTCAATGTAAACACCCAGGTCCACCCTGTCCTCTAGTATTGATCCATCCGTGTAACATAATCTTCCAGATGGCAATACTAGGGTTCCGTCAATCCAATACGGTGCCGCTGGATAATCAAAATGGTATCCAATTAAATGTTTTGATAAACATCTGTCGGACAAAACAAATTATTGGGAGACTTCGGAAAATGATATCCTAATGATATGTAGATAAATATATTATAAAGTGTGATTTGTTACGAGCTTGATAACTTTTTTTTTAAAAAAAACGCATAAAATTTGCAAAATCTCATCGGTTCTTTATTTGAAACGTTAGATTGGTCCATGACATTTACTTTTTGAAGATAATTTCATTTAAATGTTGACCGCGGCTGCGTCTTAGGTGGTCCATTCGGAAAGTCCAATTTTGGGCAACTTTTTCGAGCATTTCGGCCGGAATAGCCCGAATTTCTTCGGAAATGTTGTCTTCCAAAGCTGGAATAGTTGCTGGCTTATTTCTGTAGACTTTAGACTTGACGTAGCCCCACAAAAAATAGTCTAAAGGCGTCAAATCGCATGATCATGGTGGCCAACTTACCAGTCCATTTCTTGAGATGAATTGTTCTCCGAAGTTTTCCCTCAAAATGGCCATAGAATCGCGAGCTGTGTGGCATGTAGCGCCATCTTGTTGAAACCACATGTCAACCAAGTTCAGTTCTTCCATTTTTGGCAACAAAAAGTTTGTTAGCATCGAACGATAGCGATCGCCATTCACCGTAACGTTGCGTCCAACAGCATCTTTGAAAAAATACGGTCCAATGATTCCACCAGCGTACAAACCACACCAAACAGTGCATTTTTCGGGATGCATGGGCAGTTCTTGAACGGCTTCTGGTTGCTCTTCACTCCAAATGCGGCAATTTTGCTTATTTACGTAGCCATTCAACCAGAAATGAGCTTCATCGCTGAACAAAATTTGCCGATAAAAAAGCGGATTTTCTGCCAAATTTTCTAGGGCCCATTCACTGAAAATTCGACGTTGTGGCAGATCGTTCGGCTTCAGTTCTTGCACGAGCTGTATTTTATACGGTTTTACACCAAGATCTTTGCGTAAAATCTTCCATGTGGTCGAATAACACAAACCCAATTGCTGCGAACGGCGACGAATCGACATTTCACGGTCTTCAGCAACACTCTCAGAAACAGACGCAATATTCTCTTCTGTACGCACTGTACGCATTCGTGTGGTTGGTTTAATGTCCAATAAAGTAAACTGAGTGCGAAACTTGGTCACAATCGCATTAATTGTTTGCTCACTTGGTCGATTATGTAGACCATAAATCGGACGTAAAGCGCGAAACACATTTCGAACCGAACACTGATTTTGGTAATAAAATTCAATGATTTGCAAGCGTTGCTCGTTAGTAAGTCTATTCATGATGAAATGTCAAAGCATACTGAGCATCTTTCTCTTTGACACCATGTCTGAAATCCCACGTGATCTGTCAAATACTAATGCATGAAAATCCTAACCTCAAAAAAATCACCCTTTACTAGCTGATCCGGGCCAGCTCCGCTGCGCCTTTTTTCTTTATATAGCACAAAAGTTTCCTTGGAATATTTATTTTCGACAATTAAAGAGCTTTTAGTGAAATACCATGCTAACTTGACTAACAGTTTAATATTATAAGTGCCTTTATCTGAATTCCGTGTGATTTTTATTGGTCTACGAATTTAAGTTCGGATGTAAGGTGTACTCCATTCTCAAAATACTTCATTTCAGCCCGATATTCTAATGATGTCTGATTTAGTGTTGTTTTCGAGAGAGAGGTGGTCCCCCAGATACTTGGCCCTGAAAAAATATCAGCATCGTGCTCTTCCTCAAATACCATTTATTTAAACCCCATATTGCCACTGGCTTAAGAGGAGTTTACAGGATGAGGCGTCCCCCAAACACATGGCCCCAAAATAGGTTATCAAATTCGTTTTCTAATCTCGAATACCTTTCATTTGAGCCACATATTGGCTCGGTCGAAAAATTTTTTTCCTTTGAGGGTGTTTTGGGAAAGGGGTGATGCCCTAAATGCATGGTCCCTTGGCCCCATAAAAGGCGCATTTATAATCCGATTTCTGTGTCAAAACCCAGTGACTTATGTTAGGCTTTTATACATCCGTGTCGTATATGGTTCAGATCGGTTTATTTTTAGATATAGCTACTATACTTATTAGTATTAGATCCAAATCGAAATTTATTTTGATACAACTGATATGAGACATCGAATTTTGATGAAAGGTGGTTTACATTTATACCCGAGGTGGTGGGTATCCAAAGATCGGCCCGGCCGAACTTAATGCCTTTTTACTTGTTTTATAGTGCGTTTTGACAGTTGTTCGGGCGAATAGTTGAAGTCAGTACTAGGTTTAAATTGTAAATGTAAAATGTGTGAAAAATTAAAATGCTTTTTTGGGCTAATGACTTAGATGTTGCTATTTGGTACAGTTAATCCTGGTATAATATGATAGCTGGATTGTGTTGGCGCAAAAAATTTGCAGTTACTATTTTTAAGTAAATTCATTTAGCTCGTTGAAGTTTTTCTGAACTAAATTCAAAGTACCCTGCGTAAGATAAAAAGAAAACACAGCAACTGTACCAACGAAATATTATGTTCCTATTTTTTATACAGTACAGTACAAAGCACGTGTTATCGATATGATAACGATACAAATCTATCTAGTTCAACTTGGCATTAGTTATCTTTCCAGTACACCTGATTTGCATTGAATGTATAATGCTAACAAACAAACCCTACAACCATTCTTCATAACTTCAAAAATTGTATATCCACGCATTCACGGAACACACATCCTCAGACGGCTTGGCGTCAGTAAAAAAAATGTCCAATAAATGAATTAAATTTTTATTATGAGCAACCTATCAAAATTGTTTGGGGATCATTATTGGGAGTATTTGATATTTTATTTCAAATTGGGGACAAAAGATTCGAAATTTGGGGATAAGGGAGGAACAAATTCTGACAACCCTGCCCACAGGGATAAAAACAGGGAAAATCGTACTGATTATGAAAGAGGAGGCAAAAATGAAACACAGGTGTATCGACGTTTTGAAAGTTTACATCGAAAAGTAACCAAACGAGAGGGAGAATTTCCCGTCTCCTGGACATTCTTCTAAATTTTCGGTTTTCAATTACTTGTAATCCCCTATTTAGAGGTGTACAGTGTCTTCGGCAAGATTAATGACAAGACTGCAAGGAATATTTTAATAGACCATTTTAATCCTCAAGCAACTCACTTTAGCAGTCTTTAGGTCCCTTTTGTATACTGTGCTTTTGTTGGGACCGATATACGAAGGTTAATGCAAAATACTGAATTTGATCAAATCTTGACGTCAGACAATGTTTCCTAGGCAACCATTGTTCCCCTACAGCTCGAATCTTCGTTGACACTGTATTGAGAAATTTTGAAAAACTAAGTATTTAACCGTCAACAAAAAGTATTGAAACGTTAACAAAATTAACAAGTAAAAGCGTGCTAAGTTCTGCCGGGCCGAATCTTATATACCCTCCACCATGGATCGCATTTGTCGAGTTCTTTTCTCGGCATCTCTTCTTAGGCAAAAAAGGATATAAGAAAAGAGTTGCTCTGCTATTAAAACGATATCAAGATATGGTCCGGTTCGGACGACAATTAAATTATATGTTGGAGACCTGTGTAAAATTTCAGCCAATTCGTATAAGAATTGCGCCCATTGGGGGCTCACGAAGTAAAATAGAGAGAACGATTTATATGGGATCTGTATCGGGCTATAGACCGATTCAGACCATAATAAACACGTTTGTTGATGGTCATGAGAGGATCCGTCGTACAAAATTTCAGGCATATCGGATAATAAGTGCGACCTCTAGGGGTCAAGAAGTCAAGATCCCAGATCGGTTTATATGGCAGCTATATCAGGTTATGAACCGATTTGAAACTTATTTGATACAGTTGTTGAAAGTAAAAATAAAATGCGTCATGCAAAATTTCAGCCAAATCGAATAGGAATTGCTCCCTCTAGAAACTCAAGAAGTCAAATCCGCAGATATGTTTATATGACAGCTATATCAGGTTATAGACCGATTTCAACCATACTTAGCACAGTTGTTGGATATCATAACGAAATACTTCGTGCAAAAATTCATTCAAATCGGATAAGAATTGTGCCCTCTAGGGGCTCAAGAAGTCAAGACCCAAGATCGGTTTATATGACAGCTACATCAGGTTATGAACCGATTTGAACCATATTTGGCACAGTTGTTGTATATAATAACAAAACACGTGGTGCCAAATTTCATTCTGATCGGATAAGAATTGCGCTCGCTAGAGGCTCAAGAAGTCAAGACCCAAGATCGGTTTATATGGCAGCTATATCAGGTTATGAACCGATTTGAACCATACTTGGCACAGTTGTTGTATATAATAACAAAACACGTCGTGCAAAATTTCATTCCAATTGGATAAGAATTGCGCACTCTAGAGGCTCAAGAAGTCAAGACCCAAGATCGGTTTATATGGCAGCTATATCAAAACATGGACCGATATGGCCCATTTACAATACCAACCGACCTACACTAATAAGAAGTATTTGTGCAAAATTTCAAGCGGCTAGCTTTACTCCTTCGGAAGTTAGCGTGCTTTCGACAGACAGACGGACGGACGGACATGGCTAGATCGACATAAAATGTCGCGACGATCAAGAATATAAAGGGTGATTTTTTTGAGGTTAGGATTTTCATGCATTAGTATTTGACAGATCACGTGGGATTTCAGACATGGTGTCAAAGAGAAAGATGCTCAGTATGCTTTGACATTTCATCATGAATAGACTTACTAACGAGCAACTCTTGCAAATCATTTTCAGTGAATCATTTTCAGTGAAATCATTTTCAGTGAATCGACAAATTTTGTTCAGCGATGAGGCTCATTTCTGGTTGAATGGCTACGTAAATAAGCAAAATTGCCGCATTTGGAGTGAAGAGCAACCAGAAGCCGTTCAAGAACTGCCCATGCATCCCGAAAAATGCACTGTTTGGTGTGGTTTGTACGCTGGTGGAATCATTGGACCGTATTTTTTCAAAGATGCTGTTGGACGCAACGTTACGGTGAATGAACACATTTCGAACCGAACACTGATTATGGTAATAAAATTCAATGATTTGCAAGCGTTGCTCGTTAGTAAGTCTATTCATGATGAAATGTCAAAGCATACTGAGCATCTTTCTCTTTGACACCATGTCTGAAATCCCACATGATCTGTCAAATACTAATGCATGAAAATCCTAACCTCAAAAAAATCACCCTTTATATACTTTATGGGGTCTCAGACGAATATTTCGAATAGTTACAAACAGAATGACGAAATTAGTATACCCCCCATCTTATGGTGGCGGGTATAAAAAGAAATAGCTAGTAACAGAAGAACAAGGCGAACGTTTCCATTTAATATGCGCCCCGATCGAAAAAGATGCAACGGAATAGTTTCCATTCTTTTATGGCTGGCGTGGGCTGGCCAATATTGATAGTAATATAGAATTGCCAGGAACTTCAAAAAACATCCATAAATATATTCTATTTTTATAGCCTACACAACCACTGTGGTAGTTAGGTTAGGTAAGGTTAAGTGACAGTCTGCCATCAGACTCACTTAGACGTTTTCGTCCATTGTGATACCACAGGAACAGAAGAAGGAAGATGCCTTCTAGTTCATAGAAAGAAACCTAAAGTGAAACTCCTTCTGACTGCAGAAGATGTTGTACAGTCACTTCTTCTTCGATGTCCTCATAGCTTCTGCAAAAATCGTTGCTGGCAACCTTAAGTCTGTCAGCATGTTTAGACAGTGATTAGAAAGTGGCCTGACATGACGGACTTAATGACTGAGACGTCTGTTCTAGCCAATTACAGCAAGGCGGTAGACGTCTCAAGTCTAGATTAGGCCACATAGTTTTGGAATGCTCAAAGCCATCTTTTTGTGACCATCTATCATTTGTTGTCCTTCGGGCCTGGTCCTGAAAACTAAGCTTACATGACGCTAGAGGCCTACCCACAGATTCCAGTATCCCTGTAATGTCTAGTCGCGCAAGATCGTCCGCTTAACAGTTCCCTGGGATATCTCTGTGGTCCGGCACCCAGAACAGGCGAGTTTTGAACTGTTCAGCCAACTCGTGGAGAGATCTGCTACAGTAAGTGCCCTGTGGTAAAGGGTATTAAAATTTAGTGAATTGGTTTGTAACACCCAGGAGGAAGAGAGCTAGACCCATTGATAAGTATACCGATAGACTCAGAATCATTTCCCGATTCGATTTAGCTGCCTGTCCATGTTAATTTGTGTTCGCAATTTTCATCCGATCATCTTCATATTTGGTACGGACTTTCTTTAGCCTAGAAAAAAATCGGTTATTGAAATTGAAAAAAAAATCGGTTAAGATGTGGATATAGCTCTCATGTTCGTCCGATTTGGTCATTTGTGAACAGATTCTCACGAAATTTGATACAAGGGAGGCTCTTATGAGTCTCGAAATAACTGGTGAATTTGATAGAAATCGGTTCAGATACAGATATAGATCCCATATATATCTGTCGTTCGATCTTCATTCTGAAGCCTTTGCAGTCACATTTATAAACAGATCGGCTCAAACCTTTACACTACGCTTTCATTCCCATATGGATTATTCCACAAAACTTGTGTTCGATATCGGTTTAGATTTTAGAATTCCCTTATGTATTTCATAGAAATCGGTTCATATTCGGCTATAGCCCTCATATACATGTACTAACGGATTCTCTGACCCGGGCCCGCTCCGCTGCGCCTACTTTTACTTTATATGGAACAAAAGTTTCCTTGGAATATTTATTTTCGACAATTAAAGATCTTTTAGTGAAATACCATGCTATGAAAATAGAATATCGCTTGACTAACAGTTTAACAATATAAGTGGATACAAACGGATATAAATTCGTTTCTTAATCTCAAAATTCCATAGTTGGCGAACATGACCGGCTTGGGGTGTGTTTTGGGGCGGCCACTCAGTGAGTTGGCCTTGAAAATATATATCGGATTCGTGTTCCACTATAAAAACCCTCTTATTTGAGCCTCATATTGCAATAGTCAGAAAATACTTACTATTTTGGTGGTGTTGTGGGGGTGGGGTGGCCCCGAAGACACTTTTCCCAAAAATTGATATAAAATTCGTGCTTTACTCGCGAAGACCTTTCATTTGAGCCCCATATTGCTATGGTAGTTAATTTGTCCCCTTTTGGGGATGGTTTTGGTGAGAGGCGGCCCGCAAAAAACTTAGTCCATTTTTGGATATCAGATTCGTATTCTTTAATCCTTTATTTAAGCCCCATATTCCCATGGTCAGTTAATAAGTCCTGTTTGGGATGTGTTTTGGGAAGGGGGTGTACTCCCAGAAACGTGGTCCCACATTTGAATATCAGATTCGTATTCTACTCGCAAATACCTTTCATTTGAGTCCCATATTGCCATGATCGGTAAATAAGTCCGACTTAGGGTTGTTTTGGGGGTTGGGGTGGTCCCCCTAGCACTTGGTCCGACAATGAACTGGAATTTTATATAACAAACTAGCTGAACCTGGCCCGCTCCGCTGCGCCTTCTTTTACTTTATTTGGAACAAAAGTTCCCTTGGAATATTTATTTTCGACAATTAAAGATTTTTTAGTGAAATACCATGCTACGAAAATAGTATATTGCTTGACTAACAGTTTAACAATATAAGTGCCTTTATCTGAATCCCATATGGCCTTTATTGGTCTACGAATTTAAGTTTGGATGTAAGGCGTACTTCTAGATACTTAGCCCTGAAAAAATATCAGCATCGTGCTCTTCTCTCAAATACCATTTATTTAAACCCCATATCACCATTAGCTTAAGAGGAGTTTACAGGATGAGGCGTCCCCCAAACACATGGCCCAAAATAGGTTATCAAATTAGTTTTCTAATCTCAAATACGTTTCATTTGAGCCACATATTGGCATAGCCAAAAATTTTTTCCCTTTGGGGGTGTTTTGAGAAAGGGGTAATGCCCTTAATGCATGGTCCTATATTTGGATATCAAATTCGTATTCTATGCGATCGTCACTAAAAAATTGCTGTGTGTGGGGTATTATGGGAAAAGGGTAGACCCCCAGAAAATTGGTTCCGAAAATGGGTATCAATTCTTACCTTACCTCTCAATACTTTTCATTTAGGCCCACATTGTCATGCTCGGTAAATATGCCCGATTTAGGGGTGTTTTGGTGTTGTGGGGGTGGGGTGGCCCCATAGACCATTTTCTCGAATATTGATATCAGATTTGTGTTTTGCTTCCAAATACCTTTCATTTGAGCCCCTTGTGGCTATGGTCGTAAATGTATCCCCTTTGGGGGAGGTTTTTGGGGAGAGGCAGCTCCCCATAAACGTGGTCCCACATTTGGATATCAGATTCTAATTCTACACTGAAATACCTCTTATTTAAGACCCATATTCCCATGGTCAGTAAATAAGTCCTGTTTTGGGGGTGTTTTGGGGAATGGGTGGACCCCCAGAAACGTGGTCCCACAATTGGATATCAGATTCGTATTTTACTCGCAAACATCTTTCATTTCAGTCCCATATTTCCATGGTCGGTAAATATGTCCGATTTAGGGGTGTTTTGGGGGTTGGGGTGGTCCCCCTAGCACTTGGTTCGACGAATGGATATCAGATACGTTTCCTTATCCTAAATACCTTTCATTTGTCTCCCATATTGTCGTGATTGGTGTAAATATATGTTTGGTAGGTTTTAGGGTGGGGCGTCCCCCCTAGGTACCCTATACGAAATTCGGACACCAAATTTTTATTTTTATGGTACTATATGAGAGCACACAAAATTTTGCTGAAATCGCACCACCCATATCCAAGATCTGGCGTTTCTGAAAATTAGGGTAAGGGGGAGGGTCCGCCCACTTTCAGATATCAAAAATTGTAGTACCCTATTTTCACCACGGGATCATTAGGCAATATCTGAGAACATTTAAAGAAAATCGGATCAGCCGTTTCTGAGTCTATATGGAACACACAACCATACAAATATACAAACAAACAAACCTACAAACAAACACAAATTGACTTTTATATATTAGATACTCCGTTTTCAGTGAATTTTTATACCCTCCACCATAAGATGGGGGGTATACTAATTTCGTCATTCTGTTTGTAACTACTCGAAATATTCGTCTGAGACCCCATAAAGTATATATATTCTTGATCGTCGTGACATTTTATGTCGATCTAGCCATGTCCGTCCGTCTGTCCGTCCGTCCGTCCGTCCGTCTGTCTGTCGAAAGCACGCTAACTTCCGAAGGAGTAAAGCTAGCCGCTTGAAATTTTGCACAAATACTTCTTATTAGTGTAGGTCGGTTGGTATTGTAAATGGACCATATCGGTCCATGTTTTGATATAGCTGCCATATAAACCGATCTAGGGTCTTGACTTCTTGAGCCTCTAGAGTGCGCAATTCTTATCCGATTGGAATGAAATTTTGTACGGCGTGTTTTGTTATGATATCCAACAACTGTGCCAAGTATGGTTCAAATCGGTCCATAACCTGATATAGCTGCCATATAAACCGATCTTGGGTCTTGACTTCTTGAGCCTCTAGAGGGCGCAATTCTTATCCGATTGGGATGAAATTTTGCACGACGTGTTTTGTTATGACATCCAACAACTGTGCCAAGTATGGTTCAAATCGGTCTATAACCTGATATAGCTGCCATATAAACCGATCTTGGGTCTTGACTTCTTGAGCCTCTAGAGTGCGCAATTCTTATCCGATCAGAATGAAATTTTGCACGACGTGTTTTGTTATGATATCCAACAACTGTGCCAAGTATGGTTTAAATCGGTCCATAACCTGATATAGCTGCCATATAAACCGATCTTGGGTCTTGACTTCTTGAGCCTCTAGAGTGCGTAATTCTTATCCGATTGGGATAAAATTTTACACGACGTGTTTTGTTATGATACATAGCAACTGTGCCAAGTATGGCTGAAATCGGTCCATAACCTGATATAGCTGTCATATAAACAGATCTGGGGATTTGACTTCTTGAGCTTCTAGAGGGCGCAATTCCTATCCGATTTGGCTGAAATTTTGCATGACGTATTTTATTTTTACTTTCAACAACTGTGTCAAATAAGGTTTAAATCGGTTCATTACCTGATATAGCTGCCATATAAACCGATCTGGGATCTTGACTTCTTGACCCCTAGAGGTCGCAATTATTATCCGATATGCCTGAAATTTTGTACGACGGATCCTCTCATGACCATCAACAAACGTGTTTATTATGGTCTGAATCGGTCTATAGCCCGATACAGATCCCATATAAATCGTTCTCTCTATTTTACTTCGTGAGCCCCAATGGGCGCAATTCTTATACGAATTGGCTGAAATTTTACACAGGTCCCCAACATATAATTTAATTGTGGTCCGAACCGGTCCATATCTTGATATCGTTTTAATAGCAGAGCAACTCTTTTCTTATATCCTTTTTTGCCTAAGAAGAGATGCCGGGAAAAGAACTCGACAAATGCGATCCATGGTGGAGGGTATATAAGATTCGGCCCGGCCGAACTTAGCACGCTTTTACTTGTTTTTTTTTAATTTTGTCTTAAGAAAAATTTTATTGTAATAACGTTTTTATTATACCCTCCACCATAGGATGGGGGGTATACTAATTTCGTCATTCTGTTTGTAACTACTCGAAATATTCGTCTGAGACCCCATAAAGTATATATATTCTTGATCGTGGCGACATTTTATGTCGATCTAGCCATGTCCGTCCGTCTGTCCGTCCGTCCGACCGTCCGTCCGTCTGTCTGTCGAAAGCACGCTAACTTCCGAAGGAGTAAAGGTAGCCGCTTGAAATTTTGCACAAATACTTCTTATTAGTGTAGGTCGGTTGGTATTGCAAATGGGCCATATAGGTCAATGTTTTGATATAGCAGCCATATAAACCGATCTTGGGTCTTGACTTCTTGAGCCTCTAGAGTGCGCAATTCTTATCCGATTTGAATGGATTTATGTCTGTAGTATTTCTTATGATATACAACAACTGTGCCAAGTATGGTTTAAATCGGTCCATAACCTGATATAGCTCCCATGTAAACCGATCTTGGGTCTTGAATTCTTGTGCCTCTAGAGTGCGCAATTCTTATCCGATTGGAATGAAATTATGCACAACGTGTTTTGTTATCATATCCAATAAATGTGCCAAGTATGATTCAAATCGGTTCATAACCTGATATAGCTGCCATATAAACCGATCTTGGGTCTTGACTTCTTGTGCCTCTAGAGTGTGCAATTCTTATGAATGAAGTTATGCACAACGTGTTTTGTTATCATATCCAAAAACTGGGCAAAGTATGGTTCAAATCGGTTCATAACCTGATATAGCTGTCATATAAACAGATCTGGGGAATTGACTTCTTGAGCTTCTAGAGGGCGCAATTCCTATCCGATTTGGCTGAAATTTTGCATGATGTATTTTATTCTTACTTTCAATAACTGTGTCATATAAGGTTCAAATCGGTTTATAACCTGATATAGCTGCCATATAAACCGATCTGGGATCTTGACTTCTTGAGCCTCTAGAGGTCGCAATTGTTATCCGATTTGCCTGAAATTTTGTACGAAGGATTCTCTCATGACCATCAACATACGTGTTTATTATGGTCTGAATCGGTCTATAGCCCGATACAGCTCCCATATAAATCGATCTCTCTATTTTAGTTCTTGAGCCCCTAAAGGGCGCAATTCTTATTCGAATTGGCTGACATTTAATACAGGTCTCCAACATATAATTTAATTGTGGTCCAAACCGGACCATATCTTGATTTCGCTCTAATAGCAGAGCAAATCTTTTCTTACATCCTTTTTTGCCCAAGAAGAGATGCCGGGAAAAGAACTCGACAAATGCGATCCATGGTGAAGGGTATATATGATTCGGCCCTGCCGAACTTAGTATAAAATATCGCCTCACGATAAGCACTACGTTCACTTTCCGCGATATCTTTCGCCGATAACTTTTTATACCCTCCAACACCGTGTACAAATTTCGCTGTTTGTAACAACTCGAAATGTGAGTCTTAGACCCCATAAAATACATATATTCTTGATCGTCATGACATGTTATCTGGATCTAGCCATGTCCGTCCGTCTGTCTGTCGAGAGCACGTTATCTTTCGAAGGAGTAAAGCTCGGCGCTTGAAATTTTGCGCAAGTAATTTTTGGGTCGGTTGGGATTGTAAATGGGCTAAATCGGTCCATGTTTTAAAAGCTACCATATAAACCGATCTTGGGTCTTGATTTCTTGAGCCTCTAGAGCACGCAATTCTCGTCCGATTTGACGACAACTTTGCACGTGGTGTTTTGCTATCACTTCCAACAGCTGTGGAAGATTCAAATCGGTTCATAACCTGATATGGCTGCCATGTAAACTGATCTTGGGTCTTGACTTCTTCAGCTTTGAGAGGGCGCAATTCCTATCCGATTTGGCTGTAATTTTGAACGTGATGTTTTAGCGTCCTTTCCAACTACTGTGCTAAGTACGATTTAAATCGGTTAATAACCTGGTATAGCTGCCATATAGACCGATCTTGGATCTTAAATTCTTGAGCCGAAAGAGGGCGCAATACTCACCCGATTTGGCCGAAATTTTGCATGAGGTGTTTTGTTATGACAAACGTGCTTAGTATGGTGCATATTGGTACATAACCTGATATAGCTGCCATATAAACCGATCTATAGCTTGATACAGATCCCATATAAACCGATCTTCCGATTTTGATTCTTGAGCCCCGTATAAGGATACGAATGGACTGAAATATTACACAACGACTTCTACAATGTTTAGCATTCAATTCGTTTATGGTCGGAATCGGACTAGAAGTTCATATAGCTCCAATAGCATAACAATTCTTATTCATTATTACTCAACAAATGCTATCCATGGTGGAGGGTATATAAGATCCGGCCCGGCCCAACTTAGCACGCTCTTACTTGTTTTTTTCGAGCTCGTCTCGAAAGAAAACAAACAAAATTATAAATATTACTTCCATGCAAGCGGGAAAATATTCCGGGCACGCTAAAGGAGACAGAGGAGTATGCACCGACAGCGCAATCGTTCGAAAGTGCAGGATGCTGGAAGGGAAGAAACTGACATTCCAAACACTTCTACTGAAGCTGGAAGGAGAATCAGATTTCCCGATGAGCATAACGCTGCCAAATTGCTGAAGAAGAAAAGAGCTCCCCGCTCTCAAGTACTCTGGGAAGACCAAGCTAGCCTCCCACAATTGAGATACCAGACAGTGTCCTGTGGAGGGAGACAAAGTTGGAAAAGGAAGGAAGGAAGCGCGCACGGTCCCTGAGTCTCCATGGAGGACAGTGACTTCAAAAGGGATGCCACAGACATCACGGAAGGCGGAAGATGGTCGCTGAGAAAGTAAAGAGCCGCCCTCTTATTAATGCTGATGACGCAGGCAGTCATCAATATCGGCATGCATCCGGTAGGATTCCAACAGATCGTCGGTCTCTGGTGAGGCATTTGGTAAACGATCAGGTAATCGAACATATATTAAACTCTGAAGGGGTTCACCAATAAGAAATTTGCAAATTTAGAAAATTTGCAATTTGAGTATAGAGGGGACATCTGAACGCTGAGCGTTGCGCCAGCGGAATGTATTGATAAAAAACTCATTGAAAGTATCCACACTCCCAGGGGCGCAAAGCTCGACCTTGTGAGAAAGATGGACATCCCACAGATCACAAAGGCGACGGTCAAGATTTGGTGACTAGTATAGGCAAAAATCTTAACATTGATACATCAGGTAGTGCAGGGACGGTAGACCCAATAAAGGGATGATGGAACCACTACCGACTTACTCAAGATTTTTATACCCTCCACCATAAGATGGGGGGTATACTAATTTCGTCATTTTGTTTGTAACTACTCGAAATATTCGTCTGAGACCCCATTAAGTATATATATTCTTGATCGTCGTGACATTTTATGTCGATCTAGCCATGTCCGTCCGTCTGTCTGTCGAAAGCACACTAACTTCCAAAGGAGTAAAGCTAGCCGCTTGAAATTTTGCAAAAATACTTCTTATTCGTCTAGGTCGGTTGGTATTGTAAATGGGCCATATCGGTCCATGTTTTGATATAGCTGTTATATAAACCGATCTTGGGTCTTGACTTCTTGAGCCTCTAGAGGGCGCAATTCTTATCCGATTTGAATGAATATTGGCACAACGTGTTTTGTTACGATATCCAACAACTGTGCCAAGTATGGTTCAAATCGGTTCATAACCTGATATAGCTGCCATATAAACCGATCTTGGGTCTTGACTTCTAGAGCCTCTAGAGTGCGCAATTCTTATCCGATTGGAATGAAATTTCGCACGACGTGTTTTGCCATGATTTCCAACAACTGTGCTAAGAATGGTTCAAATTGGTCTATTACCTGATATATCTGTCATATAAACCGATCTTGGGTCTTGACTTCTTGAGCCTCTAGTGTGCGCAATTCTTATCCGATTTGAATGAATTTTGGCACGACGTGTTTTGTTGTGATATCCAACAACTGTGCCAAGTATGGTTTAAATCGGTTCATAACCTGATATAGCTGTCATATAAACCGATCTGGGATCTTGACTTCTTGAGCCTGTAGAGGTCGCAATTATTATCCGACTTGCCTGAAATTTTTTACGACGGATTCTTTCATGACCATCAACATACGTGTTTATTATGGTCTGAATCGGTCTATAGCCCGATACATCTCCCATATAAATCGATCTCTCTATTTTACTTCTTGAGCCCCCAAAGGGCGCAATTCTTATTCGAATTGGCTGACATTTTACACAGGTCTCCAACATATAATTTAATTGTGGTCCAAACCGGACCATATCTTGATTTCGCTCTAATAGCAGAGCAAATCTTTTCTTATATCCTGTTTTGCCTAAGAAGAGATACCGGGAAAAGAACTCGACAAATGCGATCCATGGTGGAGGGTATATAAGATTCGGCCCGGCCGAACTTAGCACGCTTTTACTTGTTAAAACTAGAATTTGCTAAGATCCTAATATTAAAACATCAGGCAGTGCAGTGACGGGAAATTCAATACAGCTTAAGAAACAGGGAGCAGACGATCAGACCATTACCCACACCCAAGAAGCCCATCTAATGGAGGACCAATTATGATGGAGAAAATCAGCAAGGGCAAGATTCATATTGCATTAATTCAGGAGCCATGGACGACACGGAACAAATTTTCTGGACTGAATCATGTCAACTACAAATTAGTCTATGCTTACACTGGTACACGGCCACAAATAACGTAGGTCTATTTGTCATACAAATTTAAGTTATCTATTTTTCCCATAGTTGTCAACGTCGGATGCAACAGTGATGAGACAGGGAAACGGTGAAGCATACCTGGCATAACTATATCTGCCTTTCGACTCTCCAACACCGCCACCTATGTCGGAGCTGCAACGGTTGGTAAGGAAAGCAAAACAGACAAGAAATGAGTTACTTATAGGGTGCGATGCAAACTCTCACCACATTTCGTGGGGTAGTACCAAAATTAATAGCGGGGACAAGCAGTGGCAGAGTTCTTGAATACTAACGACCTAATAACACATAATATTGGTAACACAGCTACCATTGTTAATAGGATTAGGGAGGTGGTTTTAGATGTGACAACATGTTCGGAAAATCTAATCGATGAGGTTTAGGCTTAAAGGATCTCCACGGAGCATTCCTTCTCAGACCATCGCTATATCAGGTGTAGAATAGCACGGCCAGCGCCGAATCCGATAAGCTTCCGTAATGAGTTGAAAACCAACTGGTCAAAACTCGGAACACTATTCAGAAGAAGACTTGGGCAAGATAATTTCGATTATCCAAGTATAGAAAACATTGACGACAATGTCAACAGGATTAGAACTGCACTAGTGGAGTCTTTCGAAGATAGTTGTCCTCTCCCCCATTAATCGCATTGTGGATATAAATCGATCTCTCTATTTTTCTTCTTGATCCCCCAAAGGGTGCAATTCTTATTCGAATTGGCTGACTTTTTACACAGGTCTCCAACATATAATTTAATTGTGATCCAAACCGGACCATATCATGGTATCGCTCTAATAGCAGAGCAAATCTATTCTTATATCCTTTTTTTGCCTAGGAAGAGATGCCGGGAAAAGAACTCGACAATTGCGATCTATGGTGGAGGGTATATAAGATTCGGCCCGGACGAACTAAGCACTCTTTTACATGTTTTTAAATAATTATTGCACAAATAAGTTTGATGATATCTGGAACCGATTGTGAAAAAGCCGACGCAAAAACTATTTATTCGGCACTAGCACTAAAACGGCATAGGGTTACCAAAGCAAAATAAAGAATGGAACTTTAGTTATTCAACTGCTATTGAAGGCTTTTAGTCACTATTGTGCACTTTAATGTCATTGAATGTCTGGCACAATGACAGCTAGGCGCACATTACCAAATCGACTCAGAAAGTGATTCTGAATTGTCTCAACCAAATTTTATACCCACCACCGAAGGATGGGTGGGTTCATTTTGTAATTCCGTTTGCAACACATCGAAATATCCATTTCCGACCCTATAAAGTATATATATTCTTGATCAGCGTAAAAATCTAAGACGATCTAGACATGTCCGTCCGTCTGTCTGTTGAAATCGCGCTACAGTCTTTAAAAATAGAGATATTGAGCTGAAATTTTGCACAGTGTCTTTTTTTTCCATAAGCAGGTTAAGTTCAAAGATGGGCTATATCGGACTATATCTTGATATAGCCCCCATATGGACCGATCCTTCGATTTAGGGTCTTAGGCCATTAAAAGCCACATTTATTATCCGATTTTGCTGAAGTTTGGGACAGTGAGTTGTGTTAGGCCCTTCGACATCTTTCATCAATTTGGCCCAGATCGGTCCAGATTTGGATATAGCTGCCATATAGACCGATCCTCCGATTTAAGGTCTTAGGCCCGTAAAAGCCACATTTATTATCCGATTTCGCTGAAATTTGGGACAGTGAGTTTTGTTAGGCCCTTCGACATCCTTCGTCAATTTGGCCCAGACCGGTCCAGATTTGGATACAGCTGCCATGTAGACCGTTCCTCCGATTTAGGGTCTTAGGCCCATAAAAGACCGATTTTGCTGAAATTTGGGATAGTGAGTTGTGTTAGGTCCTTCGACATCCTTTGTCAATTTGGCCCAGATCAGTCCAGATTTGGATATAGCTGCCAAATAGACCGATCCCCCGATTTAAGGTCTGAGGCCCATAAAAGCCACATTTATTATCGGATGGTGAAATTTGGGGCAGTCAGTTGTCTTAGGGCCTTCGATATATTTCCTCAATTTGGCCTTGATCGGTTCAGATTTAGATATAGCTGCCATATAGGCCGATCTCTCGACTTAAAGTTTTGGGCCCATAAAAGGCGCATTTATCGTCCAATGTTGATGAAATTTGGGACAGAGAGTTAAGTTAAGCTCATCCACATATATCTGCAATTTGGTCTAGATCGATCCAGATTTGGATATAGCAGCCATATAGGCCGATCTCTCGACTTAAAGTTTTGGACCCATAAAAGCATTTATTGTCCTATGTCGCCGAAATTTGGGCCGATGAGTTAGGTTAAGTCTCTTAATATACTTCTGCAATATGGCACAGATCGGTACAGATTTGGATATAGCTGCCATATAGACCGATCCTCCGATTTAGTGTTATAGGCCCATAAAAGCCGCATTAACTATCCGATTTTGCTGAAATTTGGGACAGTAAGTTGTCTTAGGCCCCTCAATATCTTTCTACAATTAGGCCCTGATCGGTTCAGTTTTGGATGTAGCCGCCGTATAGACCGATCTCTCGATTTAAGGTTTTGGACCCATAAAAGGCGCATTTATTGTCCAATATTGATGAAATTTGGGACAGAGAGTTAAGTTAAGCTCATCCACATATATCTGCAATTTGATCTAGATCGATCCAGATTTGGATATAGCAGCCATGTTGACCGATATCCCGATTTAAAGTCTTGGCCCCCTAATAGGCGCATTTATGAACCGATTTCACTGAAATTTGATACAGTGACTTATATTAGGCTTCTCGACATCCGTATCGAATATGGTTTAGATAGGTTTATTTTTAGATATAGCTTTTAAAAAGGTCAATATCTTGTTATACACAATAAATCAATGACATATTTCGATATAGCTGCTATGAAGCATAAGGTATAAATTTTTCACCGGATTTTGACAAAATGTGGTTTACGTACGTACTCGACGTGGTGGGTATCCAAAGTTCGAACCGACCGAACTTAACGCCTTTTAACTTGTTCCACAATCGAATGCTGACTGTTTCATGTATTATCGAAGTTTAATTAACATCCTATGTTGAAACCGAAGTTAATGCCACATACGTGCTGTTGCTAAATCGACTCAGAAAGTGATTCTGAATTGTCTCAACCAAATTTTTTCACAATCGAATGCTGACTGTTTCATGTATTATCGAAATTTTATTAACAACCTACGTTGAAATGGAGGTTAATGCCACATATGTGCTGTTGCTACAAAATAGTACTTTTTATGCAGGTGCAAATTTGCCCGTAAACATTCCATTGAAGAACATCGTAGGTACAACTCTCATATCAATTAGTGCTGTTTGATTTAGGCTAAAGCGATAAGTTTTCTTGGGCTTAAAACCCCAAATATGTCACCAGCATTTGTTAGAGAAAAAACAATGTGAAACTGTTTTCTCTCCATGGTTCCTTAGGCTTTAGGACCAGCAAATAACACATTTTTATCTATTGAAACCATCTTACAAACCCCATTGCTTCGTCCACGACATGCGACGAATAAGTGTCAGTCAATATAGTTTAGGCCATCATATAAAGTGGGCATAGTCGGCATATTTAAACCACACTCTCTATAAGTGAGTTTTTGATTGAGGAAGTGACACTGAAAATCCGAGTACTGGGTCATTTTACTAAATTATTAATACTATTAATATAATTATCCAACATTTTTCTCTCCCAAGTATGTCATTTATTGTTCGAGTATTACGTAAAACAATACATGCATTGTCGCACAAATCAACGTATACCTTTACGACAGTTTCCTTAAAGTTACTGAATTATTATTTTACAACAGAGAATACGTTATCCTTTTCTAATTGGCATAAACAGAGTTTCCATTTTACTTGGTAATTATATTAACTGTAAATTTAATTCTCCTTCATTTGAGCATTTGTTTTTAGATTAGATTTTCAACTTAATGGAAGGTTTTTTCATCCTATCTGTGTGTCACTAATATAGTATAATGTTTAAATAAGCATTTTGTGAATTTATTCTGCATTCGTTTGCGAGATTTTTAAACACTTTTCTAATCTCCACAATTTTATCAAATGGTATAAAAAAAAATAATGTAAACTATCCTTTTACCTTAAATGTAAGTTGAAATCTGAACATTCAACTTTTTCGACTCACTCTTTCTTTAGTGTATTAATATTTTCCGTCTGTTAAATACGAAAGCAAACAATTTTATAGCAAAATCCACAATCTGCTTAGACTTCTTTTAGAGCAAATTGTTTTCGTGACCATTGTTTGTTTTCTCTGACAGATTTATTTATTCCATGATTGCATCTGCCAATAACTGTGACCATCTCTAAGTGATTCTCCATTCCTTGATAATGTCCTTGGGCATTTTATGTCTTCATTACTTGTCATAAACGCCCATCTCCGTAGTGTGTCAGCGGATTCTCGAGGATGCGGATGAGTTGGAAAGCACGTAATAATCGAATGCATATCTAAATAAACATCCTGGGCTTGGAAAACTTCGCCAATCACACAATCCGATAGCTAAACAAAAACCACTTGGGCACTTAAAAGGATACCCGTAGGAATGGACGTGCACCATCTATCATCACCATGAATTTTTAACATTACTATTATTATCGTCATTCACTCAATATGCATGTAAATGAATCAAAGCACTCACACCGGGGAACGCGAAAACCGGGTGTTTTTTTTCTTTGCTGCATCGCATTGAAGTTCCGTATTCAACGTGGTGGTCATGTACTGTGAGAGACGTACGTACGTTCCCGCTAAATTCACATTCCGAGCTAAACAGTCTCACAGTCGGTGGCAAATCACAACCAGATTTCCGTTTAATGCAACAATGACCCTTTTGTTTGCTCCCATGGCCTCTGTACGTATTTCATTCACAAGTTAGCATTCGGCACTCATTGTGGGTGCTGCAAGCTTTGTTTTGGCTTTCACGATTCGTTGTGATAATGTTTCATTGGATTTCCTACTCGATTGCGAAACACGTCTACCGGCAACGACTACTGAACAAGAACTGAATTGAGACATGAATAATGTCAGTTGATGCTTACCATGTACAACACGTTTGTAGCAATTGTGTCGCTTCATTAATGGTTTCATTCGAACATATTCTGTGCTTGGTTTGATACATTGCGGAGTATTGTGTTAGGTCTAAAGTTATTTTCTTCCCCTATTTTAAGAGATGATTTAAAATTCCGTATAATAATGAAGAAAAAATACCGTATTATTTATGAATGGGACGAATCGTATACACCAAACGAAATAAATTATTCAAAACAGCAAACAATTTTGCTAAATCAACAGTTTTTGTCTGCTGAAAATGGGAATGCAGGCATGACGGCTGTTTTGGCAAAAATTCGACTTTTGCTTTATCAAACATTTCGGTCTGCTATTATAGCAAACAAAATCAGCCGTTTCAACTATGAAATCTGCAAAACTATTGAATGAATATTACCGCTGAGTCCAAAAACAACATTTGCTATGGCAGCTAAAACATTTCTGTCCATTTTTGTCAGTAGTCAGCTTACTATTTTGAAATTGCAAATATATTGGTATAACAAAAGAATTACTGTTATATTAGCAAATAATTAATTACGAACAGTCAGCAGACAGTTTTCTTGCAATGTAAATCAGGTATAGATCTGGGAATCTATAAACAATTGGAAATTAAATGGATTTACTACAAAATAGCCAAAACACCAGAATGTGAACCTGGCCCATAGGTTCCTTGAATTTTGCTTCTTCCATTCCGGCATCCCTCCAGCTGACTCTTGCCCCAATTATGAGATTTAAAAAAATTGCAAAAATAAATACAAATTTTTCCTAAACACGTCCCATTAAGCAACAACGTGGGCTGTCTGATTACAATTTTTGGCTCAATTGTTAATGTGCCACCAAAGCGCGTAGTTAATCCAGTTTAGGATAATTTAACCGAAGCTAGATTCCGGTTCAGAGTTGAGCAGTCAGGCTCATACTACGCAGACCTTGATTTTAAATCAGTATATTGAATTATACCGAAACCCCATCCTATAGTGAAATTAAAACTTCAGCAAAATGTATTGCTGAAGTATTTCAGCGACCCATACTGGCGAGTATAAAAATTGAAAGTGATATAATAACAGGATTGGAGACAGTTAAAGTCTCTGTCTCTGCCTCTACTCGATTTTTATATTTGGGGAAATTAAATTAATAATGAAATATTATTATTTGACATACACAAAAAATTAACTATTTTCAGGCAAACAGTAAAAGTAAAACAGTAGAACATTCTGCTTGTTATTTCTCATTATACCCTCCACCATAAGATGGGGGGTATACTAATTTTGTCATTCTGATTGTAACTACTCGAAATATTCGTCTGAGACCCCATAAAGTATATATATTCTTGATCGTTGTGAAATTTTATATCGATCTAGCCATGTCCGTCCGTCTGTCCGTCCGTCCGTCTGTCTGTCGAAAGCACGCTAACTTCCGAAGGAGTAAGCTAGCTGCTTGAAATTTTGCACAAATAATTCTTATTAGTGTAGGTCGGTTGGTATTGTAAATTAGCACGCTTTTACTTGTTTTTATTTTATAAAATTCAAGAGTTACCAATTATTGAATAGCACTGTTGGAACATTTAGATTTTTTTGGGACATGCGCTGTGATGGTAAAGTGAAGAGAATTAAATGTCGATAATATCGTTCTGTTTACTCTTTAGCCTATGTAGCTCTTCAATGCGTTCCAGTCTACTCTCTGATGAGCCTATGCTAACGTTTTCAATGTTATGAAGGCTACCATCGGTGTCCGGTACGCTGCCAATATTGGTATTTAATTTCCCTTTAGACCGAACAACGATAAATCTCTGTTCTGTGACCAAATGCAAATGTTTTTTGAATTACATCGGCAAACAAAAAAAAAAAAAAACTGTAAGAGCGCCACTTCGTGTATATTAGAATCAAGGATGTAAACAAAATCATCCGCAAGGGGACTTGGCCATCCACACATACGCACAATATAAATACGTTCGCATTATTGGTGCAAGCTGAACGTGTACAGAAAATCAACAAAAGAGAAAATGCCCATGAGAGACATTCAAACTAAATAACCTCTCACCCCCCGTTCGATGCCACCCTAATATCTCAGATTCAAGATAAGAAAATTGCCTTTCCTTTTGTTTTATATGTGCCCATGGACACACAACCAATGCATATCCGCACCTTCTAGGCATACATTTGAGTGTAAAGCGATGATAGGAAAATCACACCTTCATACCGCGGGTGCCTCGTTGTTTGAGGTCTAGCAGGAAACCCACAAAATTAAACTGCTAATGCCATAATCGTAGCTGAGTCCCACAGGTGTGCTACATTACGAAATGTGCAACACGTTGAATTATGGTTCATGTGGCGGAAGTTGAAATACAGCGGAGGATATAAACAAGTAAGAGCGTGCTAAGTACGGCCGGGCAGAATCTTATATATCCGCATCGCGGGCATCTTTTTTAGGCAAACAAAGAATATTGATATGAACTGTTATGCTATTGGAGCTATATCAAGTTATAGTCCGATTCGGACCATAAATGCTGAACATTGTAGGGGTCATTGTGTAATATTTCAGTACAGTCGGATAAGAAATGCGCCTTCTAGGGCTCAAAAAGCAAAACCGGGAGATCGGTTTTTATGGGAGCTGTATCATGCTATAGATCGATTCAGCCCGTATAAGGGACGAATGTTGAAGGCTATGAGAGAAACCGTTGTACAAAATGTCTGCCAAATCGGATGAGAATTGCGCCCTCTAGAGGCTCAAGAAGTCAAGATCCCAGATCGGTTTATATGGCAGCTATATCAGGTTATGTACCGATTTACACCATACTTGGCACAGTTATTGGAAGTCATAACAAAACACCTTGTGCAAAATTTCAGTCAAATTTGGTGAGAATTGCGCCCTCTAGCGGCTCAAGAAGTCAAGATCCAAGATCGGTTTATGTGGCAGCTATAGCAGATTATGAACTGATTTGAATCATACTTAGCATAGTCGTTGGAAGCGATATCAAAACACCATGTGCAAAATTACAGCCACATCGGATAAGAGTTACGCCCTCTAAAAGTTGAAGATGTCAAGATCCCAGGTCGGTTTATATGGCAGCTATATCAGGTTATATACTGATTTCGACAGTATTTAGGGCACTCATTGAAAGTGATAGTAAAACACCACGTGCAAAATTTCAGTGAAATCGGATGAGAATTGTGCCCTCTAGAGGCTCAAGAAGTCAAGACTCAAGAAGATCGGTTTATATGGCAGCTATATCAAAACATCAAATAAAAACTGATTTGGCCGAAATTTTACACAAAGACTTCTACTATGGTCTCCAACATTCAATTGAATTAACAAAGTAATTCTTTTATCCTTTGTTTGTCTAACAAGTAAGAAGGCGTTAATGTGACGAAATGTGAACCACATTTCGTCAAAATCCAGTGAAAAATGCATACCTTATGCCCCATAGCAGCTCTATAGATATCATCCGATTTAGACCAAAGCTTATAAGTACAAGTCATTGTTCAACCGAGAGATCGGTCTATATGGCAGCTATATCCAAGTCTGGACCGATCTGAGCCAAATTGAAGACAAATATCGAAGTGCCCAACACAAGTCATTGTCCCAAATTTCGGCGACATCGGACAATAAATGCACTTTTTATGGGCCCAAAACCTTAAATCGAGAGATCTGTCTATATGGCAGCTATATCCAAATCTGAACCGATCAGGGCCAAATAGGAGAAAGATGTAGAAGGGCCTAAGGCTAATCACTGACCCAAATTTCAGCAAAATCGGATAATAAATGTGGCTTTTATGGGCCTAAGACCATAAATCGGAGGATCGGTCTATATGGCAGCTATATCCAAATTTGGACCGATCTGGGCCAAATTGACGAAGGATGTCGAAGGGCTCAACGCAACTCACTGTCCCAAATTTCAGCAAAAATCGGATAATAAATGTGGCTTTTATGGGCCTAAGACCCTAAATCTGAGGATCGGTCTATATGGCAGCTATATCCAAATTTGGACCGATCTGGACCAAATTGACGAAGAATGTTGAAGGGCCTAACACAACTTTCTGTGCCAAATTTCATCCAAATCGGATATAAAATGTGGCTTTTATGGGCCTAAGACCCTAAATCTGAGGATCGGTCTATATGGCAGCTATATCCAAATTTGGACCGATCTGGACCAAATTGACGAAGGATGTCGAAGGGCCCAACGCAACTCACTGTCCCAAATTTCAGCAAAATCGGATAATAAATGTGGCTTTTATGGGCCTAAGACCCTAAATCGGCGGATCGGTCTATATGGGGGTTATATCAAGATATAGTCCGATATAGCCCATCTTCGAATTTAACCTGCTTATGGACAAAAAAAGAATCTGTGCAAAATTTCAGCTCAATATCTCAATTTTTAAAGACTGTAGCGTGATTTCAACAGACAGACGGACGGACATGTATAGTTCGTCTTAGATTTTTGATCAAGAATATATATACTTTATAGGGTCGGAAATGGATATTTCGATGTGTTGCAAACGGAATGACAAAATGAATATACCCCCATCCTTCGGTGGTGGGTATAAAAAGAGATACCGGGAAAGAACTCGACAAATACGATCCATGGTCGAGTGCATTAGCACGCTTTTACCTCTTTTTAAGAAATTATGTTGGAAGATATGGTTTTAATTTGCGAAATATAACTGTAAAGAAGCTACCCGATCCATCGGTTGGTAAACATTTCGAAATGTTTACCAATGTAAACCATGTAAACTGTATATCCATTTATATTCTTACATACACACATGTAAATGGGTTGTAGTATTAGCATTTAGCTGTATGGGTAATTTGCCAGCATAATATTGTCCGTGCCTTGGAAGCAATATGAAAATATTCTAGCATACTTATGCGCATTTTGAATGATCAATAAGCATGCATGAAACTATAATATAATGTAAAGCAATATTCTTCAAAATTTTAAAAAAAAAATATGGTTTTAACATACTTTTGTGCAGCAATCTATTACTTAGGGTATGCATGAAGAATGGCTTCAAAGTATGGTAAAGACGAATTTGTTGGATGCCAAATCTTTATCCGCGTGCTTTAAAAGGAATTGAATATCTTCAGTTGAATTTGCTAACTCGGACAAAAAGGTTATCGCGCTTATTCAAATTTGAATATTTTTATTTCATTTCATTTAATTTATTTTTATACCCTCGACCATAGGATGGGGGTATACTAATTTCGTCACCCTGTCATATTCGTCTAAGACCCCATATCGTCATAACATTTGAAGTCGATCTAGCCATTTTGGCCAAATCGTACTTAAATAGCGTATTTTGTTTGCTGGTTTAGATGTGCACGAGGTTGTGCACAAAATAGAAGAGTCCTTCGATGCCAAGACGCACAAACTTGCGGTTTGCATTGACATCGAGGTGGCGTTAAATAATGTGCGCACCCACAAAAACCTTAGACCAATATCGGGTGGACCGGGTCCTTAGAGGCTGGATAAACCATATGATACGGATCGGGTGAGTAAATTGTGTGTCCCATGACATAAATATACGGGAGAAAGTGGCACAGGGCACGCCACAGGAAGGCATTTCATCGCCACTCTTATGGGTGACCACCATAAATAACCTATTACGGATGCTGACTGAAGAGGGATTTGAACCCGTCTGCTATACAGAAGATGTTATAATACTTCTTAGGGGTAAGTATCCGAACCAGCTATGCAGAAAAGCCGAAAGGGTCTCTCATATGGCATATGACTGGGCTAGACCCAGAGGTCTCAATGTTAACCCAGAAAAGACTGAAACAAGACTGTTCAGAAGCAAGATAAAGGAGGGCCAATTTAATGCACCCCGTTTCCTCAATAAAAAGATTTCGAAATCTGACAAGGGCAAATACTTAGCTGTGATCTTGGACTGGAGCGTACTCAGAAGGCTCACAGATTTTGGGCACTATGTATACGGGCCGTGGACTCGAAATGGGGCCTGCATCTGAGGATTGTCCACTTGCTCTACAGGAGCGTGATTAGACCAATACTTACTTTCGCCTCAGTAGTTTGGTGGAATGCTATGGAGAAAAAATCCAACATAAGGACCATACAACAGATTCAGAGAACATGTTGTCTTGGCATAGGCGGAGCGATGAGGACTACGCCCACTAGGGCGTTGGAGACTACTATAGATATCCGACCCATTGACATACAGATTAAGTTTGAGGTAGCCACTGCGGCTGTGAAACTTATGGCGATGGCAGAATAGATGGAGGATGGGAGCAGCTCATACCATCGCGGTATAACCGAGGCGACGATAGGAGGCCTGGAAGGAAGGGAAGAGGTTTCCGATCGGATACCTGAGACGACACTTGAGGTCAAGTGCGACTTCTGCCAGCGGCACAGTCTTAGAATGACGGAACCCTAGTATTACTATCTGGAAGATCATGTTAAACGAATGGATTAAAGCTAGGGGACAGAGTGAGCCTGTGGGTCAACTATGAGAACCCAGGGACTAAGATCTGGTTTAGACTGCCTGACCATAATAGGGTCCTGAAGGTGGAGATCAGGGCGATCACGAAATGCGTGAAGTGGTGTGGTCTAGTGTTTAGTGAGGAAACACTAGAACGGACAACGTGGCGCCAGAAGAGGTTGTCATTGGAATGCATTCTTCGGAGGTTATTAAGCCGAAAATTCTGTGGGCGATAAGAAGTTTCGACTCCTTAAAATCGCCAGGCCCTGATTATGTATCACCGCTTGGATTACTAGCTGTGTCTGATAGACTGGGTTTTTGGCTTAGGGAGATATACTCCGCTTGTATCAGAATGTCATATATAAAGGGTGATTTTTTTGAGGTTAGGATTTTCATGCATTAGTATTTGACAGATCACGTGGGATTTCAGACATGGTGTCAAAGAGAAAGATGCTCAGTATACTTTGACATTTCATCATGAATAGACTTACTAACGAGCAACGCTTGCAAATCATTGAATTTTATTACCAAAATCAGTGTTCGGTTCGAAATGTGTTCATTCACCGTAACGTTGCGTCCAACAGCATCTTTGAAAAAATACGGTCCAATGATTCCACCAGCGTATAAACCACACTAAACAGTGCATTTTTCGGGATGCATGGGCAGTTCTTGAACGGCTTCTGGTTGCTCTTCACTCCAAATGCGGCAATTTTGCTTATTTACGTAGCCATTCAACCAGAAATGAGCCTCATCGCTGAACGGTGAATGAACACATTTCGAACCGAACATTGATTTTGGTAATAAAATTCAATGATTTGCAAGCGTTGCTCGTTAGTAAGTCTATTCATGATGAAATGTACAATGCAAAAATGATGAAATGCAAAATACCTGGGTGTTTTGCTTGACAGGAAATTGAACTTCAAATACAACATTTTGGAAAGGGCAAGAAAGTCAACTCTTGCCCTATACACATTCAAGAGAGCCATTAGCACAATTTGGGGACTTAGACCGAGCGTCATGAATTGGGTTTATACTGCAGTTGTCAGAACTATAATGCTACATGGTGTTGTGGTCTGATGGATGGCGCTTCAAAAGTCCACATACTGCTCAATACTCAACCGGATCCAAAGAATGGCTTGTTTGTGCATCACAGCCGCACTTAGGACGACACCATTTAATGCACTAAATTTAATGCTACATCTTAAGCCTCTGGACATCTGGCAGCGACCACTGCCATGAGGTTAAGAGAGCTTTCTCATTAGGCATGTGGCGGATACCAACACTGTTATCCTTGATACAATTACACTATACCTGAGCTGCTTTTTGATAAAAGTACTGTACCACTATTCCTGATAGAACCGATTGGAACTACGATATCCCTGGTAACAGAAGTTACATAGACTTTTATATAGATAATTCCAAATTAAACGACCAGTGGGGCTTTGGGGTGTACTCTAAAGATCTAGAACCACTGCAGTGTGTATCAAGCGTAAATCGTTGCAATTAAGGAAGTGGTGGAATGCCGTAAATATAATGTCATTACGACGATTGGCATAAATATCTTCTCAGACAGCCAGGCAGCCATTAAATCTCTGGAGAATGTTTTTCTGAACACAAAATCAGCCTTCGACTGTCGCAGATCTCTCAACGAGATGGCCGAACACTTCAAAATTCCCCTGTTCTGGGTACCTGTCCACAGAGATATCCCAGGCCATTGTAAAGCGGACGAGCTTGAGAGACTGGGAACTACCTTACACATTCCAGGGAGACTGGAATCTGTGTCTATCAACATGTAAGCTCAGTTTTCAGGACCAGGCCCGAAGGACAGTTTTCAGGACCAGGCCTAATCTAGAATTGAAAAGGTCTACCGCATTGCTGTCACTGGCAGGGACAGACGTCTCAATCACTGTGTCCGTTATGACAGGTCGCTGTCTAATCGGAAAACATGCTGACAGACTGAAGGTTGCCAGTAACAACTTTAGCAGAGGTGAGAACATCGAAGAAGAAGAGACTATAGAACACCTTATGTATGCGTGTCCCGCACTGGCAGTCAGAAGGAGTTCCACTCTAATTTCTCATTTCTTTGAGAACCAGTCTGATGTAGCGGATGTGAATTTTTATATATAAAAGAGTTGCGTGACTGACTGACTGACCGTCGCTCAGCCCAAACAGCTAAAGCTAGAAGCATGAAATATTGTCAGTTCAGTATTCGTTTGTTTAAAAAAAGGATTGAATTATGTCCTTGGGCTCAAATTAAAGAGTGTCTCGAAAAAAGGTTTGGTAAAAACATATTAGGAAAATCGTACCGGAAGTGGGAGATATGCAAATTGCAAATTTTGCCCATGAACTTTCCCCTAAGGAACACTTATCAATGATTGTAGTCCGATTCAAGTTTAAGCTCAATGATAAGGGGCCTCCTTTTTATAGCCGAGTCCGAACGGCGTGCCGCAGTGCGACGCCTCATTGGAGAGAAGTTTTACATGGCATAGTACCTCACAAATGTTGCCAGCATTAGGAAGCGAAAACCACAGTCGAAATTTTTTTTCAGATGGTCTCGAATGGATTCGAACCCAGGCGTTCATCGTCATAGGAGGGCATGCTAACCTCTGCGCTAGTATGTTTTATACCGATATTGGTACTATCGGTACTTTCTTTGTAAATTGAACTAAAACTCAGAATTTTGGAACTTAGGTACACTATAGTGACCTTAATTGGGTGACTATAGGTTACTTAGAGTGGCAGTCTTTAACGGACTCACTTAGACAATTTTAAGTCCATTGTGATACCACAGCAGCGACAGACCAATGATTCTGGTGAGAATCGAACCCACGACCCCTGCACTGGAAATCCAAGCAAGCTACCAACCGACTACCGGGGCGCCAATAATTAATGATTGGGTGACTTTTGGAAATTTTTACATAAGGGTATTAAAGGAAGTTCCAACAAGTTAAAAGGCGTTAAGTTCGGCCGGGCCTTTGGATACCCACCACATCGGCTATGTACTTAAACCACCTTTCATCAAAATCAGGTGAAAATTGCATACCTAATGTCCCATAGCAGTTATATCGAAATATGTTCCGATTTGGACCAAATACTAATAAGTACAAGTCATTGTTCAATTGTGTACAACAAAATATTAATCATAAGTCACTGTGTCAAATTTCAGTTAAATCGGATTTGCATGTGGCATATGACTTTGCTAGACCCACAGGTCTCAATTTTAACCAAGAGAAGACTGAAATATGCCTGTTCACCAGGAAGACGAAGGTGGGCGAATTTAACGCACCACGTTTCCTCAATAAGACGAGTTCGATATCTGACAAGGTCAAATACTTAGGTGTGAACTTGGACAGGAAACTGAATTGGAAGTGTCACATTCAGGAACGTACTGAGAAGGCTCACAGATGTTGGGCACTATGTAGACGGGCCGTAGGCTCGAAATGGGACCTGAATTTGAGGATAGTCCACTGGCTCTACAGGAGCGTGATTAGACCAATACTTACTTACGCCTCATTAGTTTGGTGAGCTGCTATGGAGAAAAAGAGCAACATAAGGACCATACAACAGGTTCAGAGAACATGTTGTCTTGGCATAGGCGGAGCGATGAGAACCACGCCTACTAGGACACTAGAGACTATTCTAGATATCCGACCCATTGACATACAGATTAAGTGTGAGGTAGCCACTACGGCTATGAGAGTTAAGTTAATGGGAGAATGGATTGAGGATGGAAGCAGCTCATACCATCGCGGTATAATTGAGGCGATGATAGGAAACCTGGAAGGATGTGGATAGGTTTCCGATCGGATACCTGAGATGAACCTTGAAATCGAGTGCGAAGCACGGCTGCCAGAGGCACAGTTTTGAATTGAAGGGACCTTAGTATTGCCATCTGGAAGATCATGTTACACGGATGGATCAAAGCTAGAGGACAGAGTGGGCCTGGGGGTTTACATTGAGAACCCAGGGACTGAGATCTGTTTTAGACTGATTGACCATAATACGGTCCTGCAGGCGGAGATCCGGGCGATCACGGAATGCGTGAAGTTGTGTGATGCTAACGCGAGGACGGTCTTTACCGACAGTAAAATTGCCATAAGGGCAATAACGACCAGGACGGTAAGGTCACGAACAGTCTTGCAGTGTAAGGAGATAAAAGCCTTCTCTGAGGATGGGAAAATCCGCATCATTTGGGTGCCGGGCCATAACGGAGTAAGGGGAAATGAAAGGGCAGACGATTTGGCGGTGAAGACCGGAGGACTGCCGTCAATAAACTTGGTTAACCCGAAGCCTTTCGGGTCGACGCAGTCCGAGTTAAACAGTTAAGAGAGTGGGCGACGAATGCGCATGCAACATTGTGGAACAGCGAAACGGTCGGTAGGACGGCGAAAATCCTGTTGGGGGATCCAGATCGTGAGAAGACGAGGCTATTACTGAAAGGAAGCAAGAAGGAGCTCAGTATAGCTATTGGTATCATAACGGGACACATAGGACTACGAGCTCACTTATGTAAAATCGGTGCGGCAAGTGATAGCATGTGTAGGGCATGCGGGGAAGATGATGAGACGTTGGAGCATTTCCTTTGTCTTTGCCCGGCTTTCGCGGCCAACAGATACCGGTACTTAAGTGGAGAAACATTATCAGACATGAACCAACTTAGGGGAGTGGCATTGAAAACTATTAAGGATTTTGTAAGTAGCACGGAATTCCTAACCTAAAATTTTCTTTTTAGAGGTTACTTTACAGTTTTTAGAGCGCACAGCAAGCCGATTACTGGCTTAGGTGTATGTCCATAGTGGCATGGGGCGGATTAATATCTGCATCCTCTTTTCAATCTAACCTAACCTAGCTTGAACCACATTTCATCAAAATCCGGTGAAAATTGCATACCTTATGTCCCATACCAGTTATATCGAAATATGTTAAATATAGGTCACTGTGTCAAATTTCAGTTATGCAAAACTTGATCGATGTAGACCATATTGCAGAAATATGTAGAGTGGCTTAACTTAACTCTCTGTCAGAATTCTCGGCAACATCGGACAATAAATTCGCCTTTTATGGGCCCAAAACATTAAATTGAGAGATGGGTCTATATAATAGCTATATCCAAATCTGGACTGAATTGAGAAATTGAAGAAGGATGTCGAAGGGCCTAACACAACTCACTGTCCCAAATTTCAGCGACATCGGACAATAAATGCGATTTTTATGGTCCCAAAACCTAAAACCGAGAGATCGGTCTATATGGCAGCTATATCCAAATCTTGACCGATCTGTGTCATATTGATTGGAGAAGTATGTCAAGAGGCTTAACTTCACTCACTGTCCCAAATTTCGGCGACATTGGACAATAAATGCGCCTTTTATTGGCCCAAACCTTAAATCGGAGGGATCGGTCTATATGGCAGCTATATCCCAATCTGGACCGATCTGGGCCAACTTGACAAAGGATGTCGAAGGGCCTAACACAACTCTCTGTCCCAAATTTCAGCAAAATCGGATATTAAATGTGGCATTTATGAGCCTATGACCCTAAATCGAAGGATCGGTCTATATGGGAGCCATAACCAACTCTGGACCGATCTGAGCAAAATTGACGAAGGATGTCGAAGGGTTTAACACAACTCACTGTCCCAAATTTCAGCAAAATCGGATAATAAATGTGACTTTTATGGGCCTAAGACGCTAAATCGAAGGATCGGTCTATATGGCAGCTTTATCCCAATCTGGACCGATCTGGGCCAAATTGACGAAGGATGTCGAAGGGCCTAACATAATGCACTGTCTCAAATTTCAGCAAAATCGGACAATAAATGTGGCTTTTATTAGCCTTAGACCACATTTATTAGACATCGAAGGATCGATCAATATGGCAGCTATATCCAAATCTGAACCAATTTGGGCCAAATTAAAGGGGGATATCGAGGGATCTAACACAACCTACTGTCCCAAATTTCAGGAAAATCGGATATTAAATGTAGCTTTTATGGGCATTAGACCCTAAATCGGCCGATCCGTCCATATTGGGGCTATATCAAGATATAGTCCGACATAGTCCATCTTCGAACTTAAACTGCTTATGGATAACAAGTAAAAGCGTGCTAAGTTCGGCCGGGCCGAATCTTATATACCCTCCACCATTGGTCGAATTTGTCGAGTTCTTTTCCCGCCATCTCTTCTTAGGCATAAAAAGATATAAGAAAAGATTTCTGCTATTAAAGCGATATCAAGATATGGTCCGGTTTGGACCACAATTAAATTATATGTTGGAGACCTGTGTAAAATGTCAGGCAATTCGAATAAGAATTGGGCCCTTTGGAAGCTTAAGAAGTAAAATAGAGAGATCGATTTATATGGGAGCTGTATCAGGCTATAGACCGATTCAGACCATAATTAACACGTATGTTGATGGTCAAGAGAGGATCCATCGTAAAAACTTCAGGCAAATCGGATAATAATTGCGACGCCTAGAGGCTCAAGAAGTCAAGATGCCAGATCGGTTTATATGGCAGCTATATCAGGTTATGAACCGATTCGAACCATACTTGTCACAGTTGTTGGATATCATAACAAAATACTTCGTGCAAAAATTCATTCAAATCGGTTAAGAATTGCGCCCTCTAGAGGCTCAAGAAGTCAAGACCAAGATCGGTTTATATGACAGCTATATCAGGTTATGAACCGATTTTAACCAAACCTGGCACAGTTGTTGGATATTATAACAAAATACTTCGTGCAAAAATTAATTAAAATCGCATAAGAATTTCGAGCTCTAGAGACTCAAGAAGTCAAGACCCAAGATCGGTTTATATGACAGCTATATCAGGTTATAAACCGATTTGAACCATACGTGGCACAGTTGTTGGATATCATAACAAAATACGTCGTGCGAAATTTCATTCCAACCAGATAAGAATTGCACACTCTAGATGCTCAAGAAGTCAAGACCCAAGATCGGTTTATATGGCGGTTATATCAGGTTATGAACCGATTTGAACCATGCATGGCACAATTGTTGGATATCATAACAAAACACGTCGTGCAAAATTTCATTCCAATCGGATAAGAATTGCGCACTCTAGAGGCTCAAGAAGTCAAGACCTAAGATCGGTATATATGGCAGCTATATCAAAACATGAACCGATATGACCCATTTACAATACGAACTGACCTACACTAATAAGAAGTATTTGTGCAAAATTTCAAGCGGCTAGCTTTATTCCTTCGGAAGTTAGCGTGCTTTCGACAGACAGACGGACGGACGGACGGACAGTGGGACGGACATGGCTAGATCGATATAAAATTTCGCGACGATCAAGAATATATATACTTTATGGGGTCGCAGATGAATATTTCGAGTAGTTACAAACAGAATGACGAAATAAGTATACCCCCCATCATATGGTGGAGGGTATAAAAACAGAATCTGTGCAAAGTTTCAGCTCAATATCTCCATTTTTAAAGACTGTAGCGTGATTTCAACCGACAGACGGACGGACATGTCTAGATCGTCTTAGATTTTTACGCTGATTAAGAATATATATACTTTATAGGGTTGGAAATGGATATTTCGATGTGTTGTAAACGGAATGACAAAATGAATATACCCCCATCCTTCGGTGGTGGGTATAAAAATGTACATAGAACGAAAAACAAATTTTTAAATTTGTAATTTAATATCGTATTATTTTTCTTTGTGGCACTTAAGTCTCAAAATATTTTTACGTGATCTGTTAAATATTTATAAATCTACCCTTTCTACTTAGTATATGTAAACTTATTAGTTGCTGTTTGATGCATAGAAGGACAGCTTGCTGTTTATTTATTTACTAAGTAAAAGTTGGCACTGTAAATGATTTTCGCTATATATTTCGCCGATTACATTTTTAGATAACAGTTTTCAGAGCTAAACAACTTGCTGATTTCATTCAGTAGGAAAATCCCTCATTACTTATGGTAAAATTTTAATAAAATTGTAAAATGCCGTGGTCAAAGTAATGAAATTATATCATGGTACTTGTTAAAGTTCTGTTTAATCATTTTGTTGTTTGAAATATTTTATTTAACTTTTATTTAAACGTGAGCTAAAAAGCATTAAGTTATAAATATTCTGTTATCTCTAGTCAAAAAAGGGTAAAAGAGTTTCATAACATATTTATTTTCAAATAATTTTGGTATAAAGTCTACGACCCTCGATTAGAGGAACACCCCATTTTAAAATGTTCGTGATTTCGCTTTACGACTCTACCTTATTCCCAAGCGGCCAGTGCATAATGTAGATTTCAATTTTATGGCCAGTAAAAAGGCCAATCCCCGTTAACTACACAGTTTCAAAGAGCACAAAGTTCTCAATCAATGCTTGGTTTAATCTTTAACGATTTTCAGATACAGAGCCTTCTGTTGTTAATCTCTTACTTTGCTTGTACACTTGTCAGTTTAATATACATCCTTATTTGTAAATAAAATTTGCTTACATAAATAAATATGTTGTTTTGCAATTTGAAGTGAATATGTTATATTTGTTGACACATATTTAATCCATAGACGCCGAGCATTAGAAACCATCGCAGCTGAAAAAGGAAAATGTAAAAAGGTCCAAAGGAGATAAACGCAATGCTGCCAATCGAACACAGAGGGACTTTTCTATTTGATACCACAGTGGAACTTTTCTATTTGGTACCAAAGAGTGATTTTTTAAGAGCTATAGGAAAGTTAAAAGAAAACACATAAAATTCAGTAAAATGCATGAAATCTTTATATGAAACAATAGTAGGGTCCATATCATTTAATGTTGACCGTGACTGCGCCTAAAATGATCCATTAGCTTAGTCTAATTTTGGCATAATCTTTCCAACATTTCGGCCAGTATCTCACAAATAAATGCCTCAATGTTGTCTTCGAATGCGTCAATTGAAGCGGTCTTTTCTGTATAGACATGTGCTTTGGGGGGACCCTCTCCCCCATACACTAATTTTCAGAAACGCCAAATCTCGGAGATGGGTGGTGCGGTTTAAGCGAAATTTTGTGTGCTCTCATATAGTACCCTAAAAATAAAAATTTTGTTTCCAAATTTCGGATGGGGTACCTAGGGGGCCGCCCCACCCTAAAACCTACCAAATATATATTTAGACCAATGACGACAATATGGGACTCTACTGAAAGGTATTTAGGATACGAAAACGTATCTGATATCCATTTGTCGAACCAAGTGCTAGGGGGACCACCCCAACCCCCAAAACACCCCTAAATCAGACATATTTACCGACCATGGCAATATGGGACTCAAATGAAAGGTATTTGCGAGTAGAATACGAATCTGATATCCAAATGTGGGACCACGTTTCTGGGGGTCCACCCCTGCCTCAAAACACTCCCCAAACAGAACTTATTTACTGACCATGGGTATATGGGGCTCAAATTAAAGGGTTTTTAGTGTAGAATTCGAATCTGATATCCAAATATAAGACCAAGTGTTTGGGGGGCTGCCTCTCTCCAAAAACCTCCCCCAAAGGGGACACATTTACGACCATAGCCAAATGGGTCTCAAATAAATGGTATTTGGTAGTAAAGCACAAATCTGATATCAATATTCGGGAAAATTGTCTATGGGGCCATCCCACCCCCACAACACCACCCAACCCCCCAAAACACCCCTAAATCGGACATATACCGATCATGGCAATATGGGATTCAAACGAAAGGTATTTGCGAGTAGAATACGAATCTGATATCCAAATGTGGGACCAAGTTTCTGGGGGGTGGACCCCTTCCCCAAAACACCCCCCAAACAGGGCCTATTTACTGACCATGGGAATATGGGGCTTAATTAAAAGGTATTTGAGTGTAGAATTCGAATCTGATATCCAAATATGGGACCAAGTGTTTGGTCCCAAAAAAATCACCCAAAGGGGACAAATTTACGACCATAGCAACATGGGGCTCAAATGAAGGGTCTTTAAGAGTAAAGCACGACTTTGATATCAATATTTGGGAAAAGTATCTATGGGGCAACACCACCCAAATAGTAAGTATTTTCTAACTATTGCAATATGAGGCTCAAATAAGAGGGTTTTTAAAGTGGAACACGAATCCGATATATATTTTCAAGGCCAACTCACTGAGTGGCCGCCCATCCCCCAAAACATCCTCAAGCCGGTCATGTTTGCCGACTATGGAAATATGGGGCTCAAATTAAAGGTATGTGGGAGTAAACCACGTATTTGATATCAACATTAGGGGTCAACTGTCTAGCAGACGTCCCACGACCATATCAACCCCCAAATAGGACGTATTTGCTCACCAAGACAATTTGGGTCCTAAAGAGAGTGGAACTAAATTTTCATGGTTTTTAGGGCCAATACCCCAAACCGGACATATTTGCTGACTTTTGCAATAAGAAGTTTAAATGAGATTTGAAAACGAATTTGATATCCAATTTTAAGGGTAATGGCAATATGGGGTTCAAATGAATGATATATAGAATGGAGCACGTTGCTGATTTATTTTCCGGGCTTAGTGTTTGGGGGACCACCCCAATCCCCAAAACACCCCTTTATAAGGCATATGTTCCGGCCATGTCAATGTGGAGCTAGTATTGGGGTGAAGAGCAAAAATTGGTACCTATTTTCGGGACCAATTTTCTAGGGGTCTAGCCCTTTCCCAAAATACCCCACAAAGAGCAATTTTTTAGTGACCATCGCAATATGGAGCTCAAATAAAGGTATTTGGGAGTAGAATACGAATTTGATATCCAAATGTAGGACCATGTATTTAGGGCATCACCCCTTTCCCAAAACATCCCCAAAGGGAAGAAAATTTTCGACCATGCCAATATGTGGCTCAAATGAAAGGTATTTGAGATTAGAAAACGAATTAGATAACCTATTTTGTGGCCACGTGTTTGGGGGACGCCTCATCCTGTAAACTCCTCTTTAACCAATGGCAATATGGGGCTAAAATAAATGGTATTTGAGAGAAGAGCACGAAGCTGATATTTTTTCATGGCCAAGTATTTGGGGGACCACCTCTTCCCCGAGAACACCACTAAATCAGAAATCATGAGAATATCAGGCTGAAATTAAGTATTTTAGGTATGGGGTACACTTTACATCCAAATTTAAATTCGTAGACCAATAAAGATCATATGGGATTCAGATAAAGGCACTTATATTGTTAAACTCTTAGTCAAGTTAGGATGGTATTTCACTAATAGATCTTCAAAAATAAATATTCCAAGGAAACTTTTGTTCCATATAAAGTAAAAGAAGGCGCAGCGGAGCGGGCCCGGGTCAGCTAGTTTTATTATAAATTAGACATGGTACAAGGAAAACTATTGAAATATAAATTAAAAATTTTTATAAATAGAGCCTTGGATTTAGATTCTGTATTATGGCCTGGCCGAATTAATAGCCTGTTTACGAAAATTGGGTTATTTTATTATACTTGCATAGCACATTCAGTGCCAAGCGGTTTTGACGAAAACCTTCCCAGGAGGCCGAACATATTTCCATACCCTACACCACTACTGTGGTACAGGTCCGTCTGTCTGTACAAGTTAATTTGTGGTTTCATCCGATCGTCATTTCATTTTCATCCGCTCGTCTTTAAATTTTGTACATAAATGTAAAGACGAAGCCTATTGAAGTTGAAAGAAATTAAATTTAATATTGCAATAATGTGGTCATTTGTTAACTGATTCCATCGAAAATTGGCAAATAGGATTTTCTCTTGACTACAGACATTACAAGTGAATTTTATAGAAATCGGTTCAGATGAAGATATAGCTCTTATTTGAACCATGGAGTGGAGCGGACGTTTTGTTATTTCGATCCGCAAGAATTTTCCTCTAACTCGTAATAGGTTATTGTTTTTGGAAGAAAAATGTAGAGGTATCCATTAGGCGGTTGATGATCTGCGTCTGTTTCCCGTCTGTTAGAGCCCGGGAGTAGGCTTAGAATGGACTCCAAAAAACCCAACAGCTGCGGTGGTGGTATCAGGCCGTAGCATATTGTCTGCTACTGAAACCTCGACTGGTGGAGCGGCTGCTCCAGGCTCCACTAGTCGACAGACGAGTGGTCAGCAGAGGCTTTTGACGAAGACACCTGGTTCGACTCTTAAGGACAAGGCCGGCCGAACCTATTCCTTCTTCTCATGCCTATAATTTGCTTAGCCCATCGACCTTCCCCGGCAAACCAACGCGTCCTTTAAGAGGTTGGAATAATAGAAGACGCATCGCTCTCAGATTTATTGGGAGACTTGGTGCGAATGATCCTAAGACTCTCACTAATAGGTAAAGGGACTTCCTGAATTGGGATCGGGAAGTTGCTGCAAAGGCTACCACAAAGCTTACACGTCTAGATTCGGAAACTGCACCGCAGTCGACCAAAAGGAGAATTCCGGGATTTAAAGTTCTCTAGGGTACGGGGTATGGGAGACACAGACCCTGTATTCTTGCAAAGAGTAGTCTAAATGGTTTTCTTCCGTCGCTAAGCAATAAAGATTAAGGAGAAGTTAGCCTTGAAATTAATATGTCTCATTACTGGCTGGCTTCCCTATATATGGCACACGATTCAGAGATGCCGCTTTCAGACCTTAAGTTGCTGGTTGAAGCCGCTTCTGTAGGGAAGAAGAGCCTTATTGTAGGAAGTAATGCTAATGCACATCACCAGATATGGGGATGTTCGGACGTCAAGGAAAGGGGTGAGCTGCTTATCGAATCTTATATATAAAAATCAATTTGTGTTTGTTTGTATGTTTGTGTGTTCCTTATAGACTCAGAAACGGCTGAACCGATTTTCTTGAAATTTCCACAGATGGTGCATAATGACCCCGTGGTGAAAATAGGGTACTAAATTTTTTGATATCTGAAGGGGGGGCGGACCCTCCCCCTTACCCTAATATTCAGAAACGCCAGATTTCGGAGATGGGTGGTGCGATTTAAGCGAAATTTTTTGTGCTCTCATATAGTACCCCAAAAATTAAAATTTGGTATCAAAATTTCGGATGGGGCACCTAGGGGGGCCGTCCCACCCTAAAACCTACCAAACATGTATTTAGACCAATCACGACAACATGGGACTCTAATGAAAGGTATTTTGGATAAGAAAATGTATATGATATCCGTTCGTCGAACCAAGGGCTAGGGGGTCCACCCCAACCCCCAAAACACCCCTAAATCGGACATATTTACCGACCATGGCAAAATGGGACTCAATTGAAAGGTATTTGCGAGTAGAATACGAATCTGATATCCAAATGTGGGACCACGTTTTTGGAGGTCCACCCCTTCCCCAAAACACCCCCCAAACAGGACTTATTTACTGAAAAAGGTATTTGAGTGTAGATACGAATCTGATATCCAAATATGAGACCAAGTGTTTGGGGGATCGCCTCTCCCCAAAAACCTCCCTCAAAGGGGACACATTTACGACCATAGCAACATGGGGCTCAAATGATAGGTATTTGGGAGTAAAGCACAAATCTGATATCAATATTAGGGAAAAGTGTTTATGGGACCACCCCACCCCCACAACACCACCCAACCCCCAAAACACCACTAAATCGGACATATTTACCGACCATGGCAATATGGGACTCAAATGAAAGGTATTTGCGAGTAGAATACGAATCTGATATCCAAATGTGGGACCACGTTTCTAGGGGGTGGACCCCTTCCCCAAAACACCCCCCAAACAGGACTTATTTACTGATCATGGGAATATGGGGCTTAAATAAAAGGTATTTGACTGTAGAATTACAATCTTATATCCAAATATATGACCAAGTGTTCGGGGGGCCGCTTCTCTCCAAAAACTAACCCCAAAGGGGACAAATTTACGACCATAGCAATATGGGGCTCAAATGAATCTGATATCAATATTTGGGAAAAGTGTATATGGGGCCAATAACCCAAACCGGACATATTTGGTGACTTTTGTAATAAGTTTAAATGAGATTTGAAAACGAATTTGATATCCAATTTTGAGGCCAATGGCAATATGGGGTTCAAAAAAATGATATATAGATATATGAGAATAGAGCATGTTGCTGAAATATTTTCCGGGCTTAGTGTTTGGGCGACCACCCTAATCCTCAAACACCCCTAAATCGGCCATTTATACCGACCATGTCAATGTGGAGCTTAAATGAAAGGTATTGGGGGGTCAAACCATTTCCCAAAATTCCCCACAAGCACCAATTTTTTAGTGACCATCGCAAAATGGGGCTCAAATAAAGGTATTTGGGAGTAGAATACGAATTTGATATCCAAATTTATGACCATGTATTTAGGGAATCACCTCTCCCCAAAACACCCCGCAAAGGGTAAAAAATTTTCCACCATGCCAATATGTGGTATTTAAGATTAGAAAACGAATTTGATAACCTATTTTGGGCCATGTGTTTGGGGGACGCCTAATCGTGTAAACTCCCCTAAACCAATGGCAATATGGTGTTTAAATAAATGGTTTTTGAAGGAAGAGCACGATACTGATATTTTTTCAGGGCCAAGTGTCTGGGAGACCACTTCACCCCCGAAAACACTACTAAATCAGATATCATGAGAGTAGCGGGCTGAAATAAAGTATTTTAAGAATGGAGTACACCTTACATCCAAACTTAAATTCGTAGACCAATAAAGATCATATGGGATTCGGACAAAGGCACTTATATTGTTAAATTGTTAGTCAAGCGATATACGATTTTCGCAGGATGGTATTTCACTAAAAGCTCTTTAATTGTCGAAAATAAATATTCCAAGGAAACTTTTGTTCCATATAAAGTAAAAGAAGGCGCAACGGAGCGGGCCCGGGTCAGCTAGTATATTATATGTTACAATCTGGCGATTTGTAATAAAGGGTATAAACCGACCTTTATTACCAGGAACAGGCTGGAGGTACTAGATATTTGCTTTGTGTCGGAAGATAAAAGTTCAAGAATATGCGACTGGGAAGTGTTTGATAACCACAGCTTCTCTGATCATTGTTATATTATTGTAGTTTAAGCCTTGAAGAAAATACTGGAGTAGTGGTCCTTCGGCTCAGCAGAAAAAGGCTGATTGGAATACATTTCGGTACAAATTCTACACGTTTATCCCTTCTAGACCAGAAAAGCAAGTGGAAGTTGCGGAGGATATAGACGTAATGGTCAAGAGGGTCACGAAGGCCCTGAGAGACTCGCTTGTGTCAGCATGTCCTAGTGCCGAGCCAAGGTGCAAACAGCGACCGCCATCGTGGACCCCAGATCTGGTTGTTCTAAGGTAGGACTGCAGAAAACTCTTCAACAGAGTACCACACGATTGGGACGTCTACAAGGCTGAGCTAAGAAAATATATGGGCGAGTTGAGAAAGGCTCAGAACAAATCCTGGGTGGAATTCTGCAGCTCCGTGGAGAACACATCTGAGGCCTCCAGGCTACGGAAGGTTCTATCCTCGAGACCTATTTCGGTGGGGTATATTCAGAAGTCGGAGGATGTATGGACAATGTCTAGTGAGGAACACTAGAACTACTCGTTGACACATTTCCCGGGAAATTCTCCAACGGACAACGTGGCGTCAGAAGAGGTAGTCACTGGTATGCATTCATCGAAGGTTATAGGGAAATTGTGTCTGAGCCAAAAATCCTTTGGGCGATAAGAAGTTTTGACTCCTTTAAGTCGCCAGGCCCTGATGATGCATCACCGGTTGAATTACAAGCTGATAGACTGGTTCCCTGAATTAGGGAGATATACTCTGATTGTATCAGATATACCTTGTGGGATGGAAAGACACGAAGGTAATTTTCATTCTAAAAGCAGGAAAACCTTACCACAGGCAGGTGAGAGATTTTCGTCCTATTAGTCTGTCATCCTTTATGCTGAAGACTCCTGAGACGTTGATGGAAACATGTCTTAGGGCAAATATCACTGGAAATCGCCTGTCTCGGCATCAGCATGCATATAGTAAAGGCAAATCCATTGAAACAGCTCTTCACGACCTAGTCGGCTACGTAGAGGTTTCTCTCGCTGTCAAAGAATATAGAATGGTAGCATTTCTTGACATTGAAGGTGTTTTCAATAACATAAAACCGACGTCAATCATGAAGGAGTTGGAGTGTCTAGGCATCAATTCTACCGTATGAAAGTTTATTAATAACTTACTGACTAAAAGATGCATTACGGCACCCTTGGGATCTGTGGATCCAAACAGATGGGTCAGCGGAGGAACACCTCAAGGTGGTGTACTATCTCCTCTACTTTAGAATATAACCATTAACAATATATAATTGTCTCTGAAAAAAAGGCGTAAAAGTGGTCGCGTGTGCTGATGACGTGGTTAGGGGAAAGTTCCCTAGCACTCTAAGAGATATACAGGAAGGTCTACGTGCAACAGCAAAGTGGGCTACCAAAAAAGGTCTAGGTATAAATCCGTGCAAGACAGAAGTAGTTCTTTTCAGCTAGAGATACAAGTTGCCTACATTGGATCCTGTCTCCTTGGAAATGTTCCATTTACAGAAAGCGCAAAATAATTGGGTGTTTTGCTGGACAGGAAATTGAAACACAAATTCAACATTTTGGAAAGGGCAAGAAAGGCAACTCTTGACCTATACAGCTGCAGGAGAGCTATAGGCAAAAGTTGGGGGTTTAGACCGCGTGTCATGCATTGGGTATACACTGTAGTTGTCGGACCTATAATGTTATATGGTGTTGTGGTCTGGTGGATGGCGCTTCAAAAGTCCACCTACTGCTCAATACTTAACCGGTTTTGAATTTGTAGCCATTGAGTGAAGCGGACGAGTTTTTATACCCACCACCGAAGGATGGGGGTATATTCATTTTGTCATTCCGTTTGCAACACATCGAAATATCCATTTCCGACCCTATAAAGTATATATATTCTTGATCAGCGTAAAAATCTAAGACGATCTAGACATGTGCGTTCGTCCGTCTTTCGTCTCTCTGTTGAAATCACGCTACAGTCCTTAAAAATAGAGATATTGAGCTGAAACTTTGCACAGATTCTTTTTTTGTCCATAAGCAGGTTAAGTTTAAGTCTTAGGCCCATGAAAGCCACATTTATTATTCGACTTTGCTGAATTTTGGGACAGTGACTTGTGTTAGGCCCGTCGGCATCTTTCATTAGTTTGCCCCAGATCGGTTCAGATTTGGATATTGCTGCCATATAGAACGATCGGCCGATTTAGGGTCTCAGGCCCATAAAAGCCACATTTATTATCCAATTTTGCTGAATTTTGGGACAGTGAGTTGTGTTAGGCCTATCGGCATCCTTCATTAGTTTGGCTCAGATCGGTTCAGATTTGTTTAAAGCTGGCATATAGACCGATCCTCCTATTTAGGGTCTTAGGCCCATAAAAGCCACATTTATTATCCGATTTTGCTGAAATTTGGGACAGTGAGTTGTGCTAGGCCCTTCGATATCTTTCGTCAATTTGGATCAGATCGGTACAGATTGGGATATAGCTGCCATATAGACCGATCCTCCGATTGAGGGTCTTAGGCCCCTAAAAGCCACATTCATATCCGATTTTGCTGAATTTTGGGACAAAGAGTTGTCTTAGGCCTCTCGACATCTGTCGTTAGTTTGGCGCAGATCGGTCCAGATATGGACATAGCTGCCATATAGACCTATCCTCCGATTTAGGGTCTTAAGCCCATAAAAGCCAAATTTATTATCCGATGTCGCCGAAATTTGAGATAGTGAGTTTCGTTAGGCTCTTCGATGTCCTTCGTCTATTTGGCCCAGATCGGTCTAGATTTGAATATAGCTTCCATATAGACTGATCTCTCGGTTTTAGGTTTTGGGCCCATAAAAGGCGCATTTATTGTCTGATTTCGCCAAGATTTGGGACAGTTCGTGGTGTTAGGCTTTTCGACATCCGCGTCGCATATGGATCAGATCGGTTTATTTTTTGTCATAGCTTCTAATAAGACCAATATTTTGTTATACACAATTGAACAATGACTTGTGCCGATAAGTATTTGGTTCAAATCTTAACATATTTCGATGAAACTGCTATGGGACATAAGGTATGCAATTTACACCGGATTTAGACGAAAGGTGGTTTATATATTGGGTTGCCCAAAAAGTAATTGCTGATTTTTCATAAAGTCGGCGTTGACAAATTTTAAGCATTAATCGAATTAGAGCGTCATGTAACTGAGCGTGAGATAGGAGAGAAGTTAAATATACCAAAATCAACCATTCATTATCACATAAAAAGTCTTGGACTGGTGAAAAAGCTTGATATTTGGGTACCACATGTATTGAAAGAAATTCATTTAACAAACCGAATCAACGCTTGTGCACCTTATGCACCTATATGCACCTTAAACGCAATGAATTCGATCCGTTTTTAAAACGAATCATAACTGGAGATGAATAATGGATTGTTTACAATAACGTTAGTCGAAAACGATCATGGTCCAAGCATGGTGAACCAGCTCAAACCACTTCAAAGGCTAATATCCACCAAAAGAAGGTTATGCTGCCTGTTTGGTGGGATTGGAAGGGTGTGGTATATTTTGAGCTGCTTCTAAGGAACCAAACGATTAATTCGGATGTTTACTGTCAACAATTGGACAAATTGAATACAGCCATCAAGGAAAAGCGACCAGAATTGGTCAATCGTAAAGGTGTCATATTCCACCAGGACAACGCTAGACCGCACATATTTTTGGTCACTCGCCAAAAACTGAGTGAGCTTGGCTGGGAACTTTTGATGCATCCACCATATAGCCCTGACCTTGCACCATCAGACTACCATCTATTTCGATCTTTGCAGAACTCCTTAAATGGTAAAACTTTCGGCAATGATGAGGCTATAAAATCGCACTTGGTTCAGTTTTTTGCAGATAAAGGCCAGAAGTTCTATGAGCGTGGAATACTAAATTTGCCAGGAAGATGGCAAAAGGTTATCGAACAAAATGGCAATTATATATTTGATTAAAGTTCATTCTAAGTTTTATTAAAATTGCATTTACTTTCTTTTAAAAAATCCGCAATTACTTTTTAGGCAACCCAATATATACCCGAAGTGGTGGGTATCCAAATTCGGCCCGAACTTTACGCCTTTTTACTTGTTTTATTTCGCTCCTCAAAGAAAAAAACAAGTAAAAAGGCGTTAAGTTCGGCCGGGCCGAACTTTGGATACCCACCACCTCAGGTATATATGTAAACCACCTTTCATCAAAATTCGGTGAAAATTTCATACCTTATGCCCCATATCAGTTATATCAAAATAGGTTCCGATTTGGACCAAATACTAATAAGTACACTAGCTATCTCTAAAAATATACCGATCTGAACTATATACAACACTGATGTCGAAAAGCCTAACATAAGTCACTGTGTCAAATTTCAGTGAAATCGGATTATAAATGGGCCTGGACCGATTTGGTTGCATAAAAATGTCGAAGAGCATAACACAAAGCACTGTCGCCAATTTCGGCGAAATCGGACAAATCGAAAGATCGGTCTATGTGGCAGCTATATTCAAATCTGGACCGATCTGGGCAAAATTGAAGAAGGACGTCGAAGAGCCTAACCAAACTCACTGTCTCAAATTTTAGCGATACCGGACAATAAATGCGTTTTTTATGGCCCCAGAACCTGAAACCTAGATATCGGTCTATATGGCAGTTATATCCTAATCTGGACCGATCTGTGCGATATTGCAGAATTATGTCAACGGGCTTAACTTTACTAATTGTCGCAAATTTCGGCGACATCGGACAATAAATGAGCATTTTATGGGCCCAAAACCATAAATCATGAAATCGGTCTATATGGCAACTATATCCAAATCTGAACCCATCTGGGCCAAATTGACGAAGGATGCCGATGGGCCTAACACAATTCACTGTCCCGAATTTCATCAAAATTGGATAATAAATGTGGCTTTTGGGGCCTAAGACCATAAATCGGAGGATCGGTTTATATGACAGCTATATCCAAATTTGCACCGATCTGAGCCAAATTAACGAACCAAATCGAAGGGCCTAACGCAACTCACTGTCCTAAATTTCAGCGAAATCGGATAATAAATATGGCTTTTATGGGCCTTAGACCCTAAATCGGAGGATTGGTCTATATGGCAGCTATATCCATATGTAGACCGATCTGAGCCAAATTAACGGAGGATGTCGAAAGGCCAAGCACAACTCACTGTCCCAAATTTCAGCAAAATCGGTTAATAAATGAGGCTTTTATGGGCCTAAGACCTTAAATCGGCGGATCGGTCTATATGGGAGCTATATCAAGATATAGTCCGATATAGCCCATCTTCGAACTTAACCTGCTTATGGACAAAAAAAGAATCTGTGCAAAAGTTCAGCTCAATATCTCTATTTTTAAAGACTGTAGCGTGATTTCAACAGGCGGACGGACAGACGGACGGATATGTCTAGATCGTCTTAGATTTTTTCGCTGATCAAGAATATATATACTTTATAGGGTCGGAAATAGATATTTCGATATGTTGCAAACGGAATGACAAAATTAATATACCCCCATCCTTCGGTGGTGAGTATAATAAATATATATTTGTATCTCGAAATTAGTACTACCTATTACGAAAAAATTTTAAAGCCTTTTGGAGCAAGCTAGAAATGGACTCCAAAGACTCAACAGCTTCGGTGGTGGCGTTAGACCGCAGCATGTTGTCCTCCCTTCCTATAGGTGTGGGTGCCTTGGCACCTGTAGTCGAGAGTAATGCTTCAAGCGCACAACTAGTCGTCAGACTAATAAATGAGGAAGAGACGTATAAACCAGTGGGATGCACAGTTCGTCCACAGCCTTTAAGTAAAGATGGAGTTTCTGACTCCGATTCAGACAGCGACTGTGCCAATAAAACAGTCATCGCACCCGAATCGAGAGATGAGGGCATGGGGATGACAGCAGAAGTGAGCGATGGTTTTGCTAAGCTCATAAGCAGACCGAGAAAGCGATCCGGTGCTCGACTAAGGAGACAGAAGAGTATGTACCGGCAGCGTAATCGGGCAAAAGTGCAGGATGCCGGAAGGGATAGAACTGACATTCCTGGCACTACTACGGAAGCTGTAAAAAGAATCAGATCTCCCGAAGGGCATAACACTGGTAAAATATTGAAGAAGAAAAAGAGCTCCCCGCGTTCAAGTATTCTGGGAAAACCAAGCCAGCCATCCCGCAATGGAGACTCCAGATTGTGTCCTGCGGAGGTGGACAAAGTTGGAACAGGAACGAAGGAAGCGCACACGGCCCCTGAGTCTTCATGGAGGACTGTGACTTCCAAAAAGAGGCCACATCCATCACGGAAGGGGAAGATGATCGGTGAGAACGGTAAGGAGCCGCCCTCTTACGCCAGAGTGGCAAGGAAGCACAACAGTCATCAATATCGGCTGTGGATCCGGTAGGATTCCACCAGATCATGGGTCCCAAGTGGAGGATCTGGTTAACGATCGGATTTTTGAACACGTGTGGAACTCTGTAGAAGGTCAACCCATACAAATGATGAGCTGCGAGTTTAGAGGGGACATCTTTACGCTGCGTTTTGCGTCGGCGGAATGTATTGATACCGTCAAATAGCTCGTCAGAAGTATTCACGCCCCTGGGAGGGCGCAAAGCTCGACCTTGTGAGAAAGGTGGATATCCCCCAGCTCACAATGGCTACGGTCTTCATCAAGGAATGGGGCAGTAAATTTGTGTCGGAACGCATATTGGGATTCTTGGGCAAGCAAAACCAAGGTTTGGTCGCTGAGAAGTAGGAGGTCTTCCACAGGGAGGAGAAGGAGGAAGGAACTCTCTTTGTGGTTGGCATTGATCAAGTCTCCGTGACGAGTTTGGCTAAGACTAAAGGCATGGCGCACTACAGGACCAAAGCTGTCTTGTTCAAGATTGGGAAGACTAGGAAAGGCAGAAATTTTACCGACAGTAAAACTGCCATAAGGGGAATAACAACCAGGACGGTAAAGTCATGAACAGTCTTGCAGTGTAAGGAGATAAAAGCCTTCTCTGAGGATTTGAAAATACGCATCATTTGGGTGCCGGGCCATAACGGAGTAAGGGGCAATGAAAGGGCAGACGATTTGGCGGTGAAGGCCAGAGGACTGCCGTCAATAAACTTGGTTAACCCGAAGCCTTTCGGGTCGACGCAGTCCGAGTTAAGGGAGTGGGCGACGAATGCACATGCAACATTGTGGAACAGCGAAACGGTAGGAAGGACGACGAAAATCCTATGTGGAGATCCAGATCGTGAGAAGATGAGGCTATTACTGAAAGGAAGCAAGAGGGAGGTCAGTATAGCTATTGGTATCATAACGGGACACATAGGACTACGAGCTTACTTATATAAAATCGGCGCGGCAAGTGATAGCATGTGTAGGGCATGCGGGGAAGATGATGAGACGTTGGAGCATCTCCTTTGTCATTGCCCGGCTTTCGCATCTAACAGATACCGGCACCTAGGTGAACACAATACCAGGCATGAACCAACTTAGGGGAGAGGTATGGAAAACAATAAAGGATTTTGTAAGTAGCACGGAATTCCTAATTTAAAACTTTTTTTAGAGGTTATTTTATAGTTTTTAGAGCATACAACAAGCCGATTACTGGCTTAGGTGTATGTCCATAGTGGCATGGGGCGGATTAATATTTGCACCCTCTTTTCAAACTTACCTAACCTAACCTGTTTCAAAGGATGGGTATGCCTCTGGACGTTGTGGTTACACAAATTGCAGCGACCACTGCCATGAGATTAAGGGAGCTTTCTCTTTGGTCATGTGGAGGCTACGAACACTGTGTTATCCTTGATTCAATATCAGATGTTCCAGTCAGTGTGGATTACACCCTACCTGAGCCGCTTTTTGATAAAACAAGTTAAAAGGCGTTAATTTCGGATACCCACCACCTCGGGTATATATGTTAACCACCTTTCATCAAAATCCGGTGAAAATTGCATACCTTATGTCCCATAGCAGCTATATCGAAATATGTTCCAATTTGGACCAAATACTAATAAGTACAAGTCATTGTTCAACTGTGTATAACAAAATATTAAACATAAGTCACTGTGTCAAATTTCAGTTAAATCGGATTATAAATGCGCCTTTTTTGGGGCCAAGACTTTAAATCGAGATATCGGTCTATATACAAATCTGGACAGATTTGGGCCAAGTTGCATAAAAATGTCGAAGAGCATAACACAAAACACTGTCCCAAATTTCGGCGAAATCGGACAATAAATGCCTCTTTTATGGGCCCACAACCTTAAATCGAGAGATCGGTCTATATGGCAGCTATATTCAAATCTGGACCGATCTGAGTGAAATTGAAGAATGGGCCTAACACAACTCACTGTCACAAATTTCGGCGACATCGGACAATAAATGCGCATTTTATGGCCCCAAAACCTAAACCGAGAGATCGGTCTATATGGCAGCTATATATCCAAATCTAGACCGATCTGTGCCATATCGATTGGAGAAGTATGTCAAGGGGCTTAACTTCACTCACTGTCCCAAATTTCGGCGACATTGGACAAGAAATGCCTTTTATGGGCCCAAACCTTAAATCGAGGGATCGGTCTATATGGCAGCTATATCCAAATCTGTTCCGATCAGGGCCAAATTGAAGAAAGATGTCGAAGGGCCTAACAAAACTCACTGTCCCAAATTTCAGCAAAATCGGATAATAAATGTGGCTTTAATGGGCCTAAGACCCTAAATCGAACGATCGGTCTATATGGCAGCTATATCCAAATCTGAACCGACCTGGGCCAAATTGAAGAAAGATGTCGAAGGGCCTAACAAAACTCACTGTCCCAAATTTCAGCAAAATCGGATAATAAATGTGGCTTTTATGGGCCTAAAACCCTAAATCGAAGGATCGGTCTATATGGCAGCTATATCCAAATCTGGACCAAATTGACGAACGATGTCGAAGAGCCTAACACAACTCACTGTCTCAAATTTCAGCAAAATCGGATAAGAAATGTGGCTTTCATGGGCTTAAGACCCTAAATCGGAGGATCGGTCTATATGGCAGCTATAACCAAATCTGGACCGATCCGGGCCAAATTAACGAAGGATGTCGAAGGGCCTAACACAACTCACTGTCTCAAATTTGAGCAAAGTCGGATAATTAATGTGCCTTTTATTGGCCAAAGACCCTAAATCGGCGGATCGGTCGATATGGGATATCGGACTATATCAAGATATAGTCCGATATCTTCGAACATAACCTGCTTATGGACATAAAAAGAATCTGTGCAAAGTTTCAGCTCAATATCTCTATTTTTAAAGACTAGACTATTTCTAAGACAAGATCGACTTAGATTTTTACGCTGATCAAGAATATATATACTTTATAGGGTCGGAAATGGATATTTCGATGTGTTGCAAACGAAATGACAAAATGAATATATCCGCATCCTTCGGTGGTGGGTATAAAAAGGTACTGTACAACTATTCGTACGAACTACGATATCGCTTGTAATAAAAGTTACATACGGATGGTTCCAAACCAGACGACCAGGTGGACTTTGGGGTGTATTCTGGTGATATCGAAAATGTTACCCGACCACTGCAGTGTGGTTCAGGCAGAGATTCCGACAATTGAGGAAGCGGGGAATGGCTAAGATATATCCATATATATCCATTAAATCCCTGGAGAAAGTATTTTTCAACACTAAAACCTCTCTTGGCTGTCGCAACTAGATGGCTGAACAGTTCAAAATTCACCTTGTCTGGCTGCCGGACCACAGGGATATCCTAGGGAATTGTAAAGCAGACGAGCTTGGAAGACTAGGAACTACCTTACACACTCCAGGGATACTAGAATCTGTGGGTATGCTTCCAGCGACATGTAAGCTAAGTTTTCAGAACCAGGGCCGAAGGGCAACGAATGATAGATGGTCACAAAGAGGGGGCTGTGAGCATTCCAAAACTATGTGGCCTCATCTAGTCTTGAAGAGGTCTACCGCTTTGCTATCATTGGCAAAAACATACGTCTCAGTCATTGTGTCCATCATGACATGTCACTGTCTAATCGGAAAATATGCTGACAGACTGAAGATTGCCAGCAACGATTTTTGCAGAAGCTGTGAGGACATCGAAGAAGAAGAGACTATAGAACACCTTCTGTGTGTGTGTCCCGCACTAGCAATCAGAAGGAGTTCCACTTTAGATTCTCATTTCTTTGAGAACCTGTCTGATTTTGCGGATGTGAATATTCGCAAGTTATTGGGCATTTTAAAGCGATCTGGATGGTTCAACCGTAGGAACTAGAAGGCATCTTCCTTCCTGTGGTATCACAATTACCGAAAACGTCTAAGTGAGTCTGATGGCATACTGCCACTTAAACCTAACCTACCTAACCTAACCTACCAATTTTGGCAATTTTCAATTTCAAAAATATGTGGGGTGGGACCCCAAAATAAAATCCTGGCTACGTCCCTGATGGAAGCTATATCAGCTTATCGACCGATTTAGACCATACTTGGCACATTAGTTGGAGGTCGTTACAGAACACTACGAGCAAAATTTCAACCAAATCGGACAAAAATTGTGGGAGCTACATTTTAGTCTGAACCGATAGGGCCCATTTGCAATCCCCAACATACGACCTACATAAATATAAAGTATCCGTACGAAATTTCGAGCGGCTACCTCTACGCGTTCGACCGCTATCGTGATTTCTTCAGACGGACGGTCGTACATGGCTAGATCGATTCAAAACATCGAGACGATCAAAAATATACAATATATAGTTTATGGGGAAAAATAATGTGGTACTTTCCTACAAAAGCATTCATTGTATTTTTGTACCTGAAAAATTAAACGTTTAATCTTCTAAATAGTTCGATGGTGCTGCATAAAAAACTCTATGAACTCTATGTTAAATTCGGCCGGGCCGAAACTTATATACCCTTCACCATGGACCGCATTTGTCAAGTTCTTTGAAATAGAACAAGTAAAAGCGTGCTAAGTTCGGCCGGGCCGAATCTTATATAACCTCCATCATGGATCGCATTTGTCTTTCTTTCTTTTCCCTGCATCTCTTCTTAGGCAAAAAAGGACATAAGAAAAGATTTGCTCTGCTATTAGAGCGATATCAAGATATGGTCCGGTTTGGACCACAATTAAATTATATGTTGGAGACCTGTGTAAAATGTCAGCCAATTCGAATAAGAATTGCGCTCTTTAGGGGTTCAAGAAGTAAAAACAAGTAAAAGCGTGCTAAGTTCGGCCGGGCCGAATCTTATATACCCTCCACCTTGGATCGCATTTGTCGAGTTCTTTTTCCGGCATCTCTTCTTAGGCAAAAATGGATATAAGAGAAGATTTGCTCTGGTATTAGAGCGATATCAAGATATGGTCCGGTTTGGACCACAATTAAATTATATGTTGGAGACCTGTGTTAAATGTCAGCCAATTCGAATAAGAATTGCGCCCTTTGTGGGCTCAAGAAGTAAAATATAGAGATCGATTTATATGGGAGATGTATCGGGCTATAGACCGATTCAGACCATAATAAACACGTATGTTGATGGTCATGAGAGAATCCGTCGTACAAAATTTCTGGCAAATCGGATAATAATTGCGACCGCTACAGGCTCAAGAAGTCAAGATCCCAGATCGGTTTATATGGCAGCTATATCAGGTTATGAACCGATTTAAACCATACTTGGCACAGTTGTTGGATATCATAATAAAACACGTCGTGGAAAATTCATTCAAATGGGATAAGAATTGCGCCCTCTAGAAGCTCAAGAAGTCAAGACCCAAGATCGGTTTATGTGACAGCTATATCAGGTAATAGACCGATTTGAACCATTCTTGGCAAAGTTGTTGGATATCATGACAAAACACGTCGTGCGAAATTTCATTCCAATCGGATAAGAATTGCGCACTCTAGAGGCTCAAGAAGTCAAGACCCAAGATCGGTTTATATGGTAGCTATATCCGGTAATGAACTGATTTAAACCATTCTTGGCACATTTGTTGGATATTATAACAAAACACGTCGTGCCAAAATTTCATTTCAATCGGATAAGAATTGCGCCCTCTAGAGGCTCAAGAAGTCAAGACCCAAGATCGGTTTATTTGACAGCTATATCAGGTAATGGACCGATTTGAACCATGCTTGGCACAGTTGTTGGATATCATAACAAAATACTTCGTGCAAAAATTCATTCAAATCAGTTAAGAATTGCGCCCTCTAGATGCTCAAGAAGTCAAGACCCAAGATCGGTTTATATGACAGCTATATCAGGCTGTGGACCGATTTGAACCGTACTTTTCACAGTTGTTGGATATCATAACAAAACACGTCGTGCAAAATTGCATTCCCATCGGATAAGAATTGCGCACTCTAGAGACTCAAGAAGTCAAGACCCAAAATCGGTTTATATGGCAGCTATATCAGGTTATGAACCGATTTGAACCATACTTGGCGCAGTTGTTGGATATCATAACAAAACACGTTGTGTAAAATTTCATTCCAATTGGATAAGAATTGCGCACTCTAGAGGTTCAAGAAGTCAAGACCCAAGATCGGTTTATATGGCAGCTATATCAAAACATAGACCGATATGGCCCATTTACAATACCAACGGACCTACACTAATAAGAAGTATTTGTGCAAACTTTCAAGCGGCTAGCTTTACTTCTTTGGACGTTAGCGTGCTTTCGACAGACAGACGGACAGACATGGCTAGATCGACATTAAATGTCGCGACGATCAAGAATATATATACTTTATGGGGTCTCAGACGAGTATTTCGAGTAGTTACAAACAGAATGACGAAATAGCCTATGGTGGAGGGTATAACAATTGATTGACTTAAGCCCGAATTGAAATTTTTGCTCCGTAAATTAAAACATGAAATATTTTCTTTTGTTATGCCATAGGCTTCAATGCCCATATTGAAATATAATATATGTTGAATGGCTAACGGATGTTGAAAACCCTAACATAAATCATTGTTTCAAACTTCAGCGAAATAGAATTGTAAAAGCTCTTTTTATGGGGCCAAGGCTTCAAATCAAGAGATCGGTCTTTGTGGCAGCTATTTCCAAATCCGAACCGATCTGAACCAAATTGCAGAAAGTGAACCAAATTGCAGAAGAAAATGCGCCTTTTGTGGGCCTAAAACTTTATATCGAGAGATCGGTCTATATGGCAGCTATATCCAAGTCTGGACCGATCTGAGCCAAATTGAAGAAGGATGCTGAAGGGCCTAACATAACAGACTGTCCCTAATTTTGGCGAAATCGGATATTAAATGCACCTTTTATAGGACCAAGACCTTAAATCGAGAGATCGGTCTATATGGTAGCTATTTTCAACTCTGGTCCAATTTAGGCTAAACAGCAGAAATACGTCGAGGGCCTAGCCCAACTCACTGTTCCAAGTTTCGGCTACATCGGACAATAAATGCGCCTTTTATGGGCACAAAATCGGTCTCTATGGCAGCTATATCCAAACCTGGACCGATCTAGGCCAAATTGAAGAAGAATGTCGAAGGGCCTAACACAACTCACTCTCTTAAATTTTGGCAAAATCGCACAACAAATGCGCTTTTTATGGGTATAAAACCTTAAATCGAGAGATCGGTCTATATGGCAGCTATATCCAAAACTGGACCGATCTGGGCCAAATTGAAGAAAGATGTCGAAGGACCTAACAAAACTCACTCTCCCAAATTTGAGCAAAATCGGATAATAAATGTGGCTTATATGGCAGCTATATTCAAATCTGAACCGATCGGTGCCAAATTGAGGAATGATATTGACTTGCTTAACACAACTCACTGTCCACAATTTTATTGGAATCGGATAATAAATGTGGCTTTTATGAGCCTAAGCCCCTTAATCGGCGGATCGGTCGATATTGGAGCTATATCTTCGATCTTATGGACAAAAAAGAAGCTGTGCAAAGTTTCAGCTCAATATCTCTATTTTTAAAGACTGTAGCGTGATTTCAACAGACAGACGGACGGACATGGCTAGATCGTCTTAAATTTTTACGCTGCTCAAAAATATATATAGTTTATAAGGTCGGAAATGGATATTTTGATTAGTTTTACAAATCGGAACTTGCAAAATTTAAGCAATGGAAATGGTGCCTGGTGGTCTATCACGTTAACAGAATTGTTAGAACTTTGTCACGTCAGTCGCAGAGGGTTAAATATGAATCCTCCAAGCCAAAAACATATTATTGAAAAGCTTATAAAGTTTTCATAAAATAAAGTTTATATAAAATATACTTGCAATAAAAAATTACAAGTATGGGTCATCGCTATAATTTTCTTCAACATCTTCCTCATCATCACCACCGTTTGCATTCTCCTCGAGAGTTCTTTTGTAGCTTGAATTTGCTGGTTGTAGCATCTAAAAGCATTTCATCCACAACATTAGGCAGCAACACATCAAACAACAGTGTTAATTTTGAAAATATTTGAGAAAAGAAAAAACCTACCTTTGGATAAAAAGCATTAAACGATGGTCTCAAGCCGGACAATATCTTGGTATGTAATCTCGAAAAAACCAAAGAACTATTACATGATGGCACCAAACCAAAACCTTTATCCCTATTTTGTAGTTAAGGATTTTTATGGTACAGCAATTAGCTGTTAAAAAGCAATTACAGATTTTTGCGGTATTTATGGTATCATATTATGGTCCATATTGTATCATATTATGGTCCATATTGATGTAGATACCATGGTGGAGGGTATATAAGATTCGGCCCGGTCGAACTTAGTACGCTCTTGCTTGTTTTTTTATACCCTCCACCACAGGATGGGGGTATACTTATTTCTTCATTCCGTTTGTAACACCTCGAAATATGCGTCTGAAACCGCATAACGTATATATATTCTTGATCGTCATGTCATTTTAAGTCGGTCTAGCCATGTCCGTTCGTCTGTCCGTCTGTCGAAAGCACGCTAACTTTCGAAGAAGTAAAGCTAGGCTTGAAACTTTGGCATGCTACGTTCGGCCGGGCCGAATCTTGGGAACCCAGCACCATGGATTCTGCTAAAAAAGTATACAAAATAAATTTAGTTAAAGAACATAATTTTATTCTACAATATAAACTAAACTTAGGTCCAACCAGCAAAAATTAAAGCTTATAGGAAACGAACAACGATGATCGAGACTGGATTGTATTTGGCGCAGTTGTTGTTGTTGGAAATCTTAACCAAACACCACGTGCTTAATTTCAGCGCAGTCAAATCAGAAGTCAAATCGGGCTTATTAGGGCTCAAGAAGTCTAATCGATATGGGAGCTATATCTGGTTATGGACCAATTCTGACTGTACTTGGCACAGTTTTTGGAAGTCATAACGGAACACCACATGCACAATTTCAGCCAAATCGGACAAGAATTGCTGTTTGTACGGGCTCAAGAAGTCAAATCGGGAGATCGGTTTATATTCGAGCTTTATCTACGCGTTCGACCGCTATCGTGATTTCGACAGACGGACATGACTAGATCGACTCAGAACGTCGAGACGATCAAGAGTATATATACTTTGTGGGGTCTTTGACGAATATTTCGAGGTGTTACAAACAAAATGACTAGATTATTATACCCCCCATCCTATGGTGGTGGGTAAAAAAATTTAACCCTTTAAAATCAACCCATTGACAACATTGTTCATCCCATCCCTCATTTTCTCAAAATCAAAAATTGCCGAAATTCTTCTTTTACTGTGAAATTGGTAAAGATATATTAATTTATTTGCTCTTCTGTGCAGGAACTGACCCATCGGCGGTGACGTTTGGTCATAAAGCTGAATTTGGTAATGATTGCCAACACACTATATATACGCCGATCGTAATCTTTCAAAGCCTTCAAAGTGTTGTTGGCTTCGCGAATATCCTAGTTTTATAGTGAGAGTTTTGGCGAATGATGAAATTTTTTCATCATTCGTCATTCTGTTTGTAACAACTCGAAATATTCGTCTGAGACCCCATAAAGTATATATATTCTTGATTGTCGTGAAATTTTATGTCGATCTAGCCATGTCCGTCCGTCCGTCTGTCCGCCCGTCCGTCTGGCCGTCCGTCTGTCTGTCCGTCTATCCGTCTGTCCGTCTGTCCGTCCGTCTGTCCGTCCGTCCGTCCGTCTGTCTGTCGAAAGCACGCTAACTTCCGAAGGAGTAAAGCTAGCTGCTTGAAATTTTGCACAAATACTTCTTATTAGTGTAGGTCGGTTGGTATTGTAAATGGGCCATATCGGTCCATGTTTTGATATAGCTGCCATATAAACCGATCTTGGGTCTTGACTTCTTGAGCCTCTAGAGTGCGCAATTCTAATCCTATTGGAATGAAAATTTGCACGACGTGTTTTGTAATGATATTCAACAACTGTGCCATGTATGGTTCAAATCGGTCCATAACCAGATATAGCTGCTATATAAATCGATCTTGGGTCTTGACTTCTTGAGCCTCTAGAGTGCGCAATTCTTATCCGATTTGGCTGAAATTTTGCAGGATGTATTTTATTCTTACTTTCAACAATTGTGTCAAATAAGGTTCAAATCGGTTAATAACCTGATATAGCTGCCATATAAACCGATCTGGGATCTTGAATTCTTGAGCCTCTAGAGGTCGCAATTATTATCCGATTTGCCTGAAATTTTGTACGACGGATTCTCTCATGACCATAAACATACGTGTTTATTATGGTCTGAATCGGTCTATAGCCCGATACAGCTCCCATATAAATCGATCTCTCTATTTTACTTCTTGAGCCCCCAAAGGGCGCAATTCTTATTCGAATTGGCTGACATTTTACACAGGTCTACAACATATAATTTAATTGTGGTCCAAACCGGATCATATCTTGATATCGCTTTAAATGCAAAGCAAATCTTTTCTTATATCCTTTTTTTGCCTAAGAAGTGATGCCGGGAAAAGAACTCGACAAATGCGATCCATGGTGGATGGTATATAAGATTGGCCCCGGCCGAACTTAGCACGCTTTTACCTGTTATACCCTCCACCATAGGATGGAGGGTATACTATTTTCGTCATTATGTTTTTAACTACTTGAAATATTCGTCTGAGACCCCATAAAGTATATATATTCCTGATCGTCGCGACATTTTATATCGATCTAGCCATGTCCGTCCAAACGTCTGTCCGTCCGTTTGTCTGTCGAGAGCACGCTAACTTCTGAAGGAGTCAAGCTAGCCGCTTGAAATTTTGCACAAATACTTCTTATTAGTGTAAGTCGGTTGGTATTGTAAATGGACCATATTGGTCCATGTTTTGATATAGCTGCCATATAAACCGATCTTGGGTCTTGACTTCTTGAGCCTCTAGAGTGCGCAATTCTCATCCGATTGGAATGAAATTTTGCACGACGTGTTTTGTTACGATGTCCAACAACTGTGCCAAGTATAGTTCAAATCGGTCCATAACCTGATATAGCTGCCATATAAACCGATCTTGGGTCTTAACGTCTGGAGCCTCTAGAGGACGCAATCCTCGTCCGATTTAACGGAAAATTTGCGCGTAGTGTTTTAGTATCACTTTCAATAACTGTGCTACGTATGATTTAAATCGACTCCATATCTGGTATAGCTGTCATGAAAACCGATAATGGATCTTGACTTCTTGAGCCAATAGAGCCCGCAATTCTTATCCGATTTGGCTGACATTTTGCATGAGGTGTTTTGTAATGACCTCCAATAACTGTGCTAAGTATGGCGTAAATCTGTATAGTACCTGATGTAGCTGCCATATAAACCGATCTGGGATCTTGACTTCTTGCGCCTCTAGAGGGCGCAAATCTCATCCGGTTTGGCTGAAATTATGTACAACGGCTTCTCTCATGACCTTAAACATACGTGTCTAATATGGTCTGATTCGATCAATAGCTTGATACAGCTCCTATATAAACCTATCTCCCGATTTTGCTTCTTGAGCCCCTACCAGGCGCAATTCTTATCGGAATGAACTAAAATATTGGGTTGCCCAAGAAGTAATTGCGGATTTTTCATATTGTCGGCGTTGACAAATTTTTTCACAGCTTGTGACTCTGTCATTGCATTCTTTCTTCCGTCAGCTATCAGATGTTAATTTAAGCTTGCTTTAGAAAAAAAGTGTAGAAAAAGTATATTATATTAAAGTTCATTCTAAGTTTTAATAAAAATTCATTTACTTTATTTTAAAAAATCCGCAATTACTTTTTGAGCAACCCAATATATTAAAAAAAAATAGAGACCGCCGCAGCGCAGAGGTTAGCATGTCCGCCTATGACGCTGAATGCCTGGGTTCGAATCCTGGCAGGAACATCAGAAAATTTTTAAACGGTGGTGGTGGTGGTCCCATTTGTGAGGTACTTTGCCCGACATTTGTGAGGTACTTTGCCATGTAAAAACTTATCCCCAAAGTGGTGTCGCTCTTCGACACGCCGTTCGAACTCGACTATAAAAAAGAGGTCCCTTATCACTGAGCTTAAAATTGAATCGGACAGCACTCATTGATTTGTGAGAAGTTTGCCCCAGTTCCTTAATCGAATGTTGGAATGGAATGGAATGGGCACATTTGTATATTAAACAAGTAAAAGCGTGCTAAGCTCGACCGGGCCGAATCTTATATACCCTCATAACAAAACACGTCGTACAAAATTTCATTCTAATCGGATAAGAATTGCGCACTCTAGAATCTCAAGAAGTCAAGACCCAAGATCGGTTTATATGCCAGCTATATCAGGTTACGGACCTATTTAAACCACACTTAGCACAGTTGTTGAATGTCATAGCGAAATACTTCGTGCAAAAATTCATTCAAATTGGATAAGAATTGGGCCCTCTAGAGGCTCAAGAAGTCAAGACCCAAGATCGGTTTATATGACAGTTATATCAGATTATAGACCGATTCGAACCATACTCGACAGAGTTGTTGGATATCATAACAAAACACGTCGTGCAAAATTTCAGCCAAATCGGATAGGAATTGCGCCCTCTAGAAGCTCAAGAAGTCAAGATCCCAGATCTGTTTATATGTCAGCTACATCAGGTTATTAACCGATTTGAATCATACTTGGCACAGTTGTTGGATATCATAACAAAATACTTCGTGCAAAATTTCATTCAAATCGGATAAGAATTGGGGCCTCTGGAGGCTCAAGAAGTCAAGACCCAAACCGGTTTATATGACAGCTATATCAGGTTCTATACCGATTCAAACCATACTTGGCACAGTTGTTGCATATCATAACAAAACACGTCGTGCAAAATTTCATCCCAATCGGATAATAATTGCGCACGCTAGAGGCTCAAGAAGTCAAGACCCAAGATCGGTTTATAAGGCAGCTATATCAAAATATAGGTTGATATTTCCCATTTACAATACCAACCGACCTATACTAATAGGAAGTATTTGTGCAAAATTTCTAGCGGCTAGCTTTACTCCTTCGGAAGTTAGCGTGCTTTCAACAGACAGACGGACGAACGGATGGACGGACGGACATGGCTTGATCGACATAAAATGTCGAGACGATCAAGAATATATATACTTTATGGGGTCTCAGACGAATATTTCGAGTAGTTACAATCAGAATGACGAAACTAGTATACCCCCCATCTTATGGTGGAGGGTATAAAAATAAGTTTATGCCAATAATCCTACTCTTCTTAGGCTAAAAAGGATATAAGAAAAGATTTGCTCTGCTCTTAGAGCGATATCAAGGTATGGTCCAGTTTGGACCACAATTAAATTATATGTTGAAGACCTGTGTAAAATGCCAGCCAATTCGAATAAGAATTGCGCCCTTTGGGGTCTCAAGAAGTAAAATAGTGAGATCGATTTATATGGGAGCTGTATCGGGCTATACACCGATTCAGACCATATTAAACGCGTAAGTTGATGGTCATGATAGAATCCGTCGTACAAAATTTTATTCAAATCGAATAATAATTGCGCACTCTAGAGGCTCAAGAAGTCAAGACCCAAGATCGGTTTATATGGCAGCTACATCAGGTTATGGACCGATTTGAACCATACTTGGCACAGTTGTTGGATATCATAACAAAACATGTCGTGCAAATTTCATTACAATCGGATAAGAATTGCGCACCCTAGAGGCTCAAGAAGTCAAGACCCAAGATCGGTTTTTTATGGCAGCTATATCAAAACATGGACCGATATGGCCCATTCACAATACCAACCGACCTACACTAATAAGAAGTATTTGTGCAAAATTTCAAGCGACTAGCTTTACTCCTTCGGAAGTTATGCGTGCTTTCGACAGACAGACGGACTGACGGACAGACGGACGGACGGACGGACAGACGGACGGACAGACGGACGGACAGGTTAAGATCGATATAAAATGTCACGACGATCAAGAATGTATATACTTCATGGGGTCTCAGACGAATATTTTGAGTAGTTTCAAACAGAATGACGAAATTAGTACACCCCCCATACTATGGTGGAGGGTATAAAAATGTTTTATTAAAACAAGATAAATTTAAAAGACAAGCAAATAAATTTCGTGCTAAGTTCGGCGGGGCGAATCTTGAGAACCCACCACCATGGATTCTGCATAAAATGTTTACAAAATAAATTTAGTTAAAGGGAATAATTTTAGTTTGTTTCTCTTTCGAGACGAGCTCAATTGTCAGATATTTTCTTCGCAAAGGGAAAAGGAAAGCCAGAGATAGCAACACACATCAACCACTATGGGACGCGTTTCGTCATTGGTTAGAAAACTTTTCAACCATATTAGATGTGATGGCTTCAAGGGCCGTGCGTTGGTATATTGTATTTGAATCGTATTAATCGCGAAAACGCCTCTATGATACAATTAGCACATTAACAACGAAAACCCTGTCTATTAGCTGTAGTTTTTCCCAATGCATATGTTTTTGTGACAGATGGCAGATTTTTTTCAGTGACAATTACACTACTTCCGCGGTACACATGATTCTGTGCATCTGTTGGAAGTTGTATTGATGGCTTCGAACGCTAGACTTCGGTGAACAAGGATGGACGAGAGACCCGTTTATATGGAAGCTATATCAGGTTATAGACTGATTTGGACCGTACTTGGCACAGCTGTTGAAAGACATAACAGAACACTACATGCAAAAATTCAGCCAAATCGGACAAAAATTGTGGCTTTTAAGAGCTCAAGAAGTCAAATTGGGCGATCGGTTTGTGGAACTATATTAGGTTCTTGACCGATATTCCATTCCTAGCGCAGTTGTTGGAAATCATAACAGAATACTACATGCAAAATTTCTGTCAAAACGGAAAAAAATTGCGGCTTTCACGGGCTCAAGAAGTAAATCGAGAGATCGGTATACATGGGAGCTATACCAGATAATTGAACGATTTGGACCATATTTGACACAGTTGTTGGAAGTCGTATAGGAACTTTACGTGTAAAATTTCAGCCAAATCGGACAAATATTGCGGCTATATATATCTAAATCTGAACCGATATGGCCCATTTTCAATCCCCAACGACCTACATTGATATTAAGTTGCTGTGCAAAATTTTAAGCGGCTAGCTTTACGCGTTTGCCCTCTATCGCGATTTCGACAGACGGACGGGAATGGCTAGATCGACTCAGAACGTCGAGACGATCGAGAATATATATACTTTATGGGATCTTAGACGAATATTTGGAGGTGTTACAAACGAAATGACTAGAAGAGTATACCCCAATCCTATGGTGGTGGGAATAAAAACGTTTAGTTAATACTCGTATGTGCCAATTTTTAACAGAGTCCATAGTAGTGGGTATCAAAGCTTCGACAAGGCCGCACTTCGTCACTTATAAGTGGCTTTGCCTGAAGAGATTGAACTGTCGAATACTGAGCACAGGGCACGAAAGTACCCACTTCCAGAGGAAGTAGGGCCCGCGTGGCAGTTGGTTATAACTTTCGTCTATGGTACGGTTTATATAAATTTGGCTCTGCAAAATTTAAAGCCTATGTACTTATGACACTTTTTTAGCAGATTCTATAAACAACCATGTCATTGAAGACGTTGCCAACTTTTCCTACCAGTAAAACAACAAAGGACTGAGGATCAAAGGTAGACATACGCCTTTCTAAAACTCAACAATGTTTGGAAATGCGGTGACATCTCATACAATACAAAAGTAAGAATCTTCATCAGTAGTGTGAAGCCTGTTTTATTATATGGTTGTACAACATGAAGTTTGACACAATCGACTACCCGCTAAGTCCAAGATTTTATAAATCACTGCCTATGACAAATAATTCCAATTTTCTGGTCAAACTGTATTACAAATCACATTAAGTCACATTCTACGACGATCTCGCGATGATATAGCGAGAAATGTCCTCGCCTGGAACCCGCAAGGACAGCGAAGGAGGGGACGCCCGAAAAACACATAGATCCGCTGTACGAAAAGAGACTTGGAATCAACCCATATATCGTGGAATCAAGCCAAGACTTTGGCCAACGAAAGACTTCGATGAAGAGAGCTTGTTGATGCCCTGTGTTCAGACTGAACAGTTTACTATTGGTTATATTTTGTTGTAATATATTTAATATACTCCAATTGTAAATAAAGGACATATGAAAGAGTGATTTTTTAAGAGCTATAGGAAATTTTTCAAAAAAAAAAAAAAACACATTATTTTTTTGAATCGATAGTCCGGTCCATATAATTTTGATTATTTCATGCAAATGTTTCCCATGACTGCGCCTCAAATGGTCCATCCGCTTAGTCCAATTTTGGCATACTCTTTCCAACATTTCGGTCGGCATGTCACGAATAAATGTTTAAATGTTGTCTTCCAATGCGTCAATTGAAGCGGTCTGTTTAGACATAAGCTTTAACATAGCTCCACAAAAAATAGTCTAAAGGCATTGAATCGCACGATCTAGGCGGCCAATTGACCGGTACCAAACGTAAAATAAAATGTTCACCTAACTCGCCTCTCAATAAGCCCATTGTTACACGTGCTGTGTGGTATATGGCACCGTCTTGATGAAACCACATATCTTGCAAGTCAAGCTCTTCCAATTTTAATGTCATCTCTCGGTAGGGCTCACCATTCACAGTTACGTTTCGAATCGCATCATCTTTGAAGAAGTACGGTCCGGATGCTTTCAGCTCATAAACCGCACCAAACTGTGACTTTTTTTAGATGCATTGGTAGCTTTCGCAATGTTTCTGGCTGATCTCCTCTCCAAAATCGAAAATTCTTGTTATTTAGGTACCCATTGATCCAAAAATGAACTTCGTCCATAAAACGTAAGAAGTACGCGATGAACTTTCTTAACAGAGCACGCATTTTGATAATAAAATTCAATGATTTGCAAGCGTTGTTCGTTTGTAGACGATTCATGGTTAAATTATAAACAAACTGAAGATGTTTGACAGTGAGACAAAACACGAAACGTGCGTGATTTATTTAAACCAGTGTTGGCAAAAGGATAATAGTTTAAAAATATCCCTTTATATAGAAAACTGACCTATTATCATTCATGATGTTCCTTACTTTCATCATCACCTGGCCATTTTTATACCCTCCACCATAGGATGGGGGTATACTAATTTCGCCATTCTGTTTGTAACTCCTTGAAATATTCGTCTAAGACCCCATAAAGTATGTATATTTTTGATCGTCATGACATTTGAAGTCGATAAAGCCATGTCTGTCCGTCTGTTGAATTCTTGAGCATCCAGAGGGCGTAATTATTATCCAATTTGGCTGAAATTTTGTGCAACCGCTTCAACCCATGGCATCTATAGCTTGATACAGCTCCCATATAAACCGTTGTCTCTATTTTACTTCTTGAGCCCCTAAAGGGCGCATTTCTTACTCGAATTGGTCCGAATCGGACCATAATTTGATATAGCTCCAATATTAAATCAATTATTTTCTTTTATCCTTTGTTTGCCTTAAAAGAGATATTGGGAAAAGAACTCGACAAATGCGATCTATATTGAAGGGTATATAAGATTCGGCCCGGCCGAACTTTGCACGTTTGTACTTGTTTGTTTTTCACACTTTGCAAAGTATTTCGTTGGTTTTGCGAGTGTTTCGTTGTTACCTATTTTTTAATAAAATTACTTTTCCAGGAACAGAATGATAAAATATCATGTGCTTACATCAAGTTTCTTAATATTATATATTATAAATATTCTGCAAGGATTCTCTGAAAGAAACTTTTCATTCTTGCTTTTAAAATAGTTTATATACTTTTCGCTATATTGTACTTGCGGCATGTCATGTGCTCAGAAATAGTGTAAAACTTTATGGTCATAGAGGCGAGGAGGGTATGAAAACGCAAGGAGAGCTAACAAGAGGACGCCCGAAAAACACATGAATCCGCTATACGAAGAGAGAGTTGGAATCAACCCATGAATTGTGACATCAAGCCAAGGCTATTGCCAAATATAAGGCTCGAGGAAGAGAGTTTGTTGATGCACACTGAACAGTTTACTATTAGTAAAATGTTATTGTAATGCAGTTAATATACTCAAATTGTAAATAAATTGTATATGTATATATAAAAAAAAAAAAAAAAAAATATATATATATATATATATATATATATATATATATATATATATATATATATATATATATATATATATATATATATATATAGACACTCAAAGATTTTGTAATTAATTTTAGGATTTTGATAATAAAATTAAATCAAAGATATGCAATTACTAAATAAAAAGCAAGTAAAAGCGTGCTATGCTCGACCGGGCCGAATCTTATATATCCTCCACCATGGATCGCATTTGTCGAGTTCTTTTCCCGGCATCTATTCTTAGGCAAAAAGTATATAAGAAAAGATTTGCTCTGCTATTAGAGCGATATCAAGATATGGTCCGGTTTGGACCACAATTCAATTATATGTTGGAGACCTGTGTAACATGTCAGCCAATTTGAAAAAGAATTGCGCCCTTTGGGGGCTCAAGAAGTAAAATAGAAAAAATCGATTTATACGGTAGCTGTATCGGGCTATATACCGATTCAGAGCATAATAAACACGTATGTCGATGGTCATGAGAGGATCCGTCGTACAAAATATCAGGCAAATCAGATAATAATTGCGAGAATATATTTTTACTTTATGGGGTCTCAGAAGAATAATTCGAGTAGTTACAAATAGAATGACGAAATTAGTATACCCCCCATCCTATGGTGGAGGGTATAAAAAAAAAACAAGTAAGAGCGTGCTAAGTTCGGCCGGGCCGAATCTTAATACCCTCCACCATGGATCGCATTTCTCGAGTTCTTTGAGCGGTATTTCTTTTTGGGCAAACAAAGAATAATATATACGAATTGTTTTGCTATTGCAACTTTATCAATTCATATTCCGATTCGGACCATAAAGAATTGAATGTTGAAAACCATAGTAGAAGTCATTGGACAATATTTCAGTACATTCGGATAAGCATTGCACTTGTAGACAGACGGACGATGGACATTTAGGACGATGAAGAATATATATACTTTGCTAGGTCTCTGATCAACATTTCGATGTGCTCAAACGGAATATCGAAATTAGTATACCCATCTGCATCTATTTGCATGTATTTTTCTTTGCTTTATCTCAAAACTGGTGTCATCCGTTTCGGTTACGGCGGTGCTGAGCTAGATAAAGTTGCTGACTATTTCAAAGTTGTGGTTCCCAACTTTCTGCATTTTCTTTATCTGCTCGGTTGTACAAAGCGTTTTGGGAGTTTAAACCGTCCATTTCGTCATATCTCTATTTACTGCCAGGCCCATTTTCACTGACTCTCTTTCGATTCTTTCAATGATGTCGATGTCGTCGGCATAGGCGAATAGCATGTGTTCTCTTGTGATTAGTCTGCCATATCTATTCACATCTGCATCTCGTATAATATTCTCCAGCAGGATATGAAAGAGATCACACGATAGGCTGTCTCCTTGTCTGAAACCTCAATATAAAATCAAATTCGATCCGAGAGATTCTTTCCTATTCTTACTGAGGAACGTGTATCAGCAAGTGCCATCCTGCAGAGTCTTTTAGAGGGATATCAAACTCAGAGACATGGCTTGAAATACCTTTGAACGTAAAGGGGTATCGAAAGTAGTTTTGTAGTTAACAAAGAGATGGTAGGTGTTGATTTGTCCTTCTCGGGATTTTCCAGTAATTGTTGCAGTGTGAAAATCTGGTATAGGGTAGATTTACCAGGTCTTAAGCCTCATTGATAGGGTCCAATTTCCTCATTGACTTTAGGTTTTAATCTTTCACACAGTACCCTCGAGAATATCTTGTATGCGATTCCCCATCGACTTATTCCTCTGTAGTTGGCACATTCCGTCTTGTCTCCTTTCTTGTGTACGGGACATAGTATGCTGAGGTTCCAATCATCGGCTATGCGTTCTTCTAGCCAGAGTGCGCAGACAAACTGATCCATACGCCATATCAGCGCGTCGCCTCCGGTCTCAAATAGTTTAGCGGGAAACCTGTCGGCTCCTGCTGCATTGTATAATAATGTTTTTATTTCGGAAATTTTAGATTCTGAAGCGAATAACTTTTTATAGGAAAGAACAATTTGTACAATAACCTTTCTAGTGATGTTAAAAAATTTTTCAATCGGATTACAATCAGTTTCACAATTTCAGAAATACCGAAGATACCTTGGCAAAAAATTTCAAAAAAGACAAGATCCCAGATCGGTTTTTATGACAGCTACATCAGGTTATGAATCGATTTGAACCCTATTTGACACAGTTATTGAAAGTAAGAATAAAATAGGTCTTGCAAAATTTCAGCCAAATCGGATAGGAATTGAGCCCTCTAGAAGCTCAAGAAGTCAAGTCCCCAGATCTGTTTATATGACAGCTATATCAGGTTATGAACCGATTTAAACCATACTTGGCACAGTTGCTGAATATCATAACAAAACACGTCGTGCAAGTTTTCATTCCAATCGGATAAGAATTACGCACTCTAGAGGCTCTAGAAGTCAAGACCCAAGATCGGTTTATATGACAGCTATATCAGGTTATGAATTGATTTGAGCCATACTTGGCACAGTTATAGAATATCATAAAAAATACGTAGTGCAAAATTTCATTCCAATCCGATAAGAATTGCGCACTCAAGAGGCTCAAGCAGTCAAACCCAAGATCGGATTATATGGCAGCTATATCAGTTTATTGACCGATTTGAACCATACTTGGCACAGTTGTTGGATATCATAACGAAACACGTCGTGCAAATTTCATCCCAATCGGATAAGAATTGCGCACTCCAGAGGCTCAAGAAGTCAAGACCCAAGATCGGTTTATATGGCAGCTATATCAAAACATGGATCGATATGGCCCATTTACAATACCAACCGACCTACACTAATAAGAAGTATATGTGCAAAATTTCAAGCGGCTAGCTTTACTCCTTCGTAAGTTAGCGTCCTTTCGACAGACGGACAGACGGACTTACAGACGGACGGACATGGGTAGATTGACATAAAATGTCGCGACGATCAAGAATATATATACTTTATGGGGTCTCAGACGAATATTTCGAGTAGTTACACACAGAATGACGAATTTAGTATACCCCCCATCCTATGGTGGAGGGTATAAAAATGCATGAATCCTTAATGCCGGCAACTTAATAATTAAACAAAATAAAGATTTTTTGCCTTTGAAGCTGAAGGATATGCGGGCTTAAATGATATAAGTTCCTAAATTCAATACAAAAACAGAAATGGATTAAAATTTGCTGCAACTTAAGAAAAAGAAATTGTACTTTTAAAGAAAGATAAATTTATATCTTTTAAAGAAGACAGATCGGTATAAAATAGGGGTTTGAGATTTCCAGGTAAAATTACTTAAATTCAATATTTAAAATGCTTCATTCTGCTTTGTTTAGTGAGTTAAATTTTTTTATTTAATAGGATAATTGTGTATAATTTTGCTTTACCACAAAAATATTAATATAAACAAGAGCGCACAACAAGCTGTTTACTGGCTAAGGTGGATGTCCATAGTGGCATGGGACGGATTAATATCTGCACCATCTTTTCAACCTAACCTAACAAGTAAAGCGTGCTAATTACGGCCTTCCCGAATTTTCATACCATTCACCATGGATCGCACTTGTCAAGTTCTTTAAATGACTTTTTCGAATAGAAAAACACCAGTCATAGAAAAACACTACTTCCAAAATTTCAGACAAAACTAGTAATAATTGCGCCCTCCAGAGGCTCAAAAAGTTAAACTGGGAGATCGGCTTATATGGCAGCTATATCAGGTTATACCGGTTTAGACCATACTTTGAACAGTTGTGGGAAGTTATTACCGGAAAATATCCTGTAATGGAATCTGAATAAGATTTTAGAACCAGACAAGTAAGACCGTGCTAAGTTCAGCCGTGCCGAATCTTATATACCTTCCACCATGGATCGCTTTTGTCGATTCTATGCGCGGTATCTCTTTTTAGACAAACATAGAATATTGAATAAGAACTGTTATGCTATTGGACCTATATCAAGTTATAGTCTGATTCAGACCATAAATGAATGCTGAACATTGTATTCAGAAGTCATTGTGTAATATTTCAGTTCATTCGAATAAGAATTGTGCCTTGTAAGGGCTCAAGAAGCATAATCGGGAGATAGGTTTATATGGGAGCTGTATCAAGCTATTGATCGATTCAGACCATATTAGACATGTATGTTGAAGGCCATGAGAGAAGCCGTTGTACAAAATTTCTGCCAAATGGAATGAGAAGTACGCCCTCTAGAGGCTCAAGAAGTCAAGATACCAAATCGATTTATATGGCAGCTATATCAGGTTATGAACCGATTTGAATCATACTTTGCACAGTTGTTGCAAGTGATACGAAAACAAATCGGATAAGAATTGCGCCCTTTAAAAGCTGAAGAAGCAAAGATTCCAGCTATATCAGTTTATGAACCGATTTGCACCATACTTAGCACAGTTGTTGGAAGCTATAACGTAACACCTCGTGCGAAATTTCAGCCAAATCTGATGAGAATTGCGCCCTGTGGAGGCTCAAGAAGTCATGACCCAAGATCGGTTTATATGGCAGCTATACCAGAACATGGGCCGATTTTGCCCATCTTCAATCCCAACCGACCTACACATAAAATAAAAGTATTTGTGCAAAATTTCAAGTGGCTAGCTTTACTCCTTCGAAAGTTTGCGTGTTTTCGACAGACAGACGGACGGACGGACCCACGGACGGCCATGGCTAGATCGACTTAAAATGACATGACGGTCAAAAATATATATACTTTGTCGGGTCTCAAATGCATATTTCGAGGTGTTACAAACAGAATGACGAAATTAGTATACCCCCATCCTATGGTGGAGGGTATAAAAAGAAAGCGCAGACAGACAAACCAAACATTTGGCACGTCACATGTGGTGTAGGTATCACTGCCTATACGCAAAACAGCACCGACAGCATCAGCCGATGGCTGATCTCAGTGCAGAGAACAAATAAGTTCGGTAAAATTGTGTTTGTTTGTTGCTAATGTCATTGTTGGATAAGTTGGATTTGAGTAAGGGAACTGTTTTCTATATAGCTTGCGAATCAAGTAGTCTTAAAGAGCCATGTTCAAATCCAAATGTGGGCTTTGCAACCTACACTATTAGGGTTGGTATGCAAAGCACCGTGATCCATTTGACAAATTTTTACTGTCTTTACTATATGCATGTCCTAAGATATGTTTCTATCAAACTCTCAAAAGTCTTCACCATGAAGGATGACAGACAAAAAGGGTGACAATTTTTCACTTTCCTATGGTACGGTTTTCATGCTTTTGGAATGAAAATTACCTTTGTGTCCCTCCATCCCACAGGTACATATGATATGCTGATAGAAGCAGAGTATATCTCCCTTGACCAAGGAACCAGTCTATCAGACATAGGGCTGGCGACATAAGGAAACTTCATGTCGTCCAAAGGATTTTCCGCTCAGACACAAGAGGACTATTTGTAGGGATTTTTGTGCACTTTCCAGCAAACCTTTTAGAGACCAAAAAAAAAATCGAATTGCCGAGCTGATGATTTTTAGTGGCCTGCTGAGAGGCACCCGGACGAACAAGGGCCTTGAAATTTTGCCCATAATCCCAAGAACTTTATCCGTTGTCAATCGATAGATTTTTTAGCCGTTGAGTGGAGCAGACGTGTTTTTATTTCGCTCCTCAAAGGAAGAAAAAGAATATAACCGTATATCGGAATAGGTACTACCTATTGCGAAAAAATTTTAAAGCCTTTTGGAGTAGGCTAGAAATGGACTCCAAAGACTCAACATCTGCGGTTGTGCAGGATGCTGGAAGCGATGGAACTGGCATTCCAGGCACTTCTACGGAAGCTGGAAAAATAATCAGATCTCCCGAAGGGCACAACACTGCTAAAATACTGAAGAAGAAAAAGAGCTCCCCGTTTTCAAGTACTCTGGGAAAACCAAGCCAGCCATCCCGCAATGTTGACTCCACACGTTGTCCTGCGTAGGTGAACAGAGATGAGCTGACTTATGAAGTCATCACCACCAGATCATCGGTTCCAAGTGGAGGATCTGGTTAAGATCAGATTTTTGAACATGTGTGGAACTCTGTAGAGGGTCCACCCATACAAATGATGACATGCGAGTTTAGAGGGGACATCTTTACGGTGCGTTTTGAGTTCGCGGAATGTATTGATATCGTCAAACAGCACGTCAAAGGTATTCACGCTCCCTGGGAGAGCGCAAAGCTCGACCTGGTGAAAAAGATGGATATCCCACAGCTAACAAACGCGACGGTCTTCATCAAGGGATGGGGCAGTAAATTTGTGACGGAACGCATATTGGGCAAGCAAAACCAAGGTTTGGTTTCTGAGAAGTGGGGAGTCTTCCACAGGGAGAAGAAGGAGAAAGAAACTCTCATTGTGGTTGGCATTGGTCAAGTCGACGTGACGAGTTTGGCTAAGGCTAAAGGCATGGCGCACTACAGGAGCAAAGCTGTTTTTTTTTAAGATTGGGAAGACTAGGACAGGCCGAAATGCAGTGGCAGGTGACTCAACTCCGCCCAACAATCAGGGGGCTGACAACGAGACAATCACGGCCTCTCTCAATATTGGAAAGACTAGGACAAGCAAAGATCCTAAAAATAAAATATCAGGAAGTGCTGTGGCGAGATACCCAACACAGCCTAACAAACAGGGACTCGACGACGGACCCATCATTTACTTCACGATTCGGAATACTGGAATAGGTAAAGAGCAGACGATGCGATCATCACCTACTCCCAAGATGCCCATTTACTGGAGGACGAATGGTTGGGGTAATCCAGATAAACCTCCATCAGAGTGAGACTGCCACACACGCTCTGATGGATAAAATCAGCAAGGACAAGATTCATATTGCCTTAATTCATGAACCATGGGCGACCCGGAACAAAGATTCTGGACTGAACCATATCAACTACTAATTATTATACACTCCACCATAGGATGGGGGTATACTAATTTCGTCATTCTGTTTGTATCACCTCGAAATATGCGTCTGAGACCCCATAAAGTATATATATATTCTTGATCGTCATGTCATTTTAAGTCGATTTATCCATGTCCGTCCGTCTGTCAGTCGAAGCAGGCTAACTTTCGAAGGAGTAAAGCCAGCTGCTTGAAATTTTGCACGATTGCTTTTTATTAATGTAGGTCTGTTGGGATTGCATATGGGCCAAATCGGTCAATGTTTTGATATAGCGGTCATATAAACCGATCTTGGGTCTTGACTTCTTGAGCCTGTAGAGAGTGTAATTCTCATCCAATTTGACATTTTGCACGTAGTGTTTTGGTATCACTACCAACAACTGTGTTAAGTATGATTCAAATCGGTTCGTAATCTGGTATAGCTGTCATATAAACCGACCTGGGATCTTGAGTTCATGAGCCAATAGAGTGCGCAATTCTCATCCGATTTGGCCGAAATTTTGCATGAGGTGTTTTGTTATGTCTTCCAATAACTATGCTGAGTATGGTGCAAGTCGGAACATAACCTGATATAGCTGCCATATAAACCGATCTGACATTTTGACTTCTTGAGCCTCTAGAGGGCGCAATTCTCATTCGATTTGGCAGAAATTTTGTACAACGGCTTCTCATGACCATCAACATACGTATAAAATATGGTCTGAATCGATCAAAAGCTTGATACAGCTCCCCTATAAACTTATTTCCCGATTTTGCTTCTTGAGCCCCTACAAGGCTCAAATCTTATCCGAATGTACTGAAATATTACACAATGACTTTAACAATGTTCAGCATTCCTTTATGGTCCGAATCGGACTATAACTTCATATAGCTCCAATAGCATAACAGTTTTTATTCAATATTATTTGTTTGCCTAAAAAGAGATACCGCGAATAGAACTCGACAATTGTGATCCATGATGGAGGGTATATAAGATTCGGCCCGGTCGAATTTAGCACGCTCTTACTTGTTCTATGCTAACACTGGTACTCGGCCGAGGACCTGCGTTATCTTCTTCTTATATATAAAAATCAATTTGTGTTTGTTTGTTTGTTTGGTATCCCAATTTCCGATGGGGTATCTAGGGGGGCCGTCCCACCCTAAAACCTACCAAACATATATTTACACGAATCACGAAAATTTGGGACTCAAATTAAAGGTATTTAGGATACAAAAACGAATCTTATATCCAATTGTCGGATCAAGTGTTAGGGGGACCACACCAAACCCCAAAACACCCCTAAATCGGATATATTTACCGATCATGGCAATATGGGACTCAAATGAAAGGTATTTGCGAATAGAATACGAATCTAATATCCAAATGTGGGACCACGTTTCTGGGGGTCCACCCTTCCCCAAAACACGCCCCAAACAGGACTTATTTACTGACGATAGGATTATGGGGCTCAAATGAAAGGTATTTCAGTGCAGAACTTGAATCTGATATACCAATATGGGACTATGTGTTTGAGGGGCCGCTTCTCCCCAAAATCATCCCCCAAAGGGGACACATGTACGACCATAGCAATATTGGGAGTATAAACGAATTTGATATCAACATTCTGGAAAAGTGTCTACGGGGCCCCACCACCCCCACAACAGCACCCAAATATGAAGTAGTTGCTGTCTATTGTAATATGAGGCTCAAATAAGAGGGTTTTTAGAGTAGAACACGTATCCGATATATATATTTTCAAGGCCAATTCACTGATTGGCCCCCATTCCCCAAAACACCCCCAAGCCGATTAAATTTGCTGGCTATGGAAATATGGGGCTCAAATTAAAGGTATTTGGGAGTAGACCACGTATCTGATATCAACATTAGGGACCAACTGTCTAGGGGACGTCCCACCACCATAACAAACCCCAAGTAGGACGTATTTGCTCACCAAGACAATTTGGATCTTAAAGAGAGTGGAACTATATATTTATAGTTTTTAGGGCCAATACCCCAAACCGGACATATTTGCTGACTTTTGCAATAAGGAGTTTAAATGAGATTAGAAAACTAATTTGATATCCAATTTTGAGGGCAATGGCAATATGGGGTTCAAATAAATCATATATAGATATATGAGAATAGAGCACGTTGCTGATATATTTTCTGGGCTTAGTATTTGGGAGACCACCCCAATCCTCAAAACATCCCTAAATCGGTCATATTTACCGACCATGTCAATGTGGAGCTTAAATGAAAGGTATTGGGGGGTAGAGCAAGAATTGATACCCACTTTTGGGACCAATTTTCTGGAGGTCTACCCCTTTCCCAAAATACCCCACAAACAGCAAATTTTTAGTGACCATCGCAATATGGAGCTCAAATAAATGTATTTGGGAGTAGAATACGAATTTGATATTCAAATGTAGGACCATGTATTAAGGGCATCGCCCTTTCCCAAAACACCCCCAAAGGGTAAAAATTTTTTGACCATGCCAATATGTGGCTCAAATGAAAGGTATTTGAGATTAGAAAACAAATTTGATAACCTATTTTGGGGCCATATATATGGGGGACGCCTCATCGTGTAAACTCCCCTAAACCAATGACAATATGGGGTTTAAATAAATGGTATATGGAAGAAGAGCACGGTGCTGATATTTTTTCAGGGCCAAGTGTCTGGGGAACCACCTCACCCCCGAAACACCCCTAAATCATATATTATGAGAATATCGTGCTGAAATAAAGTATTTTAAGAATGGAGTACACCTCACATCCAAACTTAAATTTGTAGAAAAAAGATATTCAGACTGTAAGTCAAGCGATATACTATTTTCGTAGCATGGTATTTCACTAAAAGCTCTTTAATTGTCGAAAATAAATATTCCAAGCAAACTTTTGTTCCATATAAAGTAAAAGAAGGCGCAGCGGAGCGGGCCCGGATCAGCTAGTTTGTCATAAAGTTTGCATTATATATTCTCCTCTGGTTTGTCAACGTCGGATGCAACAGTGGTGAGACAGGGAGACCATAAGAGCATAAGGGCAATTAAAAAGGGAGGAAACTTTTGTTCCATATAAAGTAAAAGAAGGCGCAGCGGAGCGGGCCCGGATCAGCTAGTTTGTCATAAAATTTGCATTATATATTCTCCCCTGGTTTGTCAACGTCGGATGCAACAGTGGGGAGACAGGGAGACGGTGGAACACGCCTGGCATTACTTTATCGGCCTTTCGACTCTCCGACACCGTCACCCACGTCGGAGCTCCAACAACTGGTGAGGCAAGCAAAACAGACAGGAAACGAGGTAGTAATAGGGTGCGATGCGAACTCTTACCACATTTCGTGGGGTAGTATCAACACTAATAAGCGGGACCAAGGCCTGGCTGAGTTCTTGAATACTAACGACCTAATAACACTTAATATTGGTACACCGCTAATAGGATTAGGGAGGAGGTATTAGATGTCACGGTATGTTCGGAAAATCTAATCGATTAGGTTCAGAATTGGAGGGTCTCCATGGAACAATCTTTCTCTGACTATTGCTACGTTAGGTTTAGAATAGCACGGCCAGCGCCGAATCCGATAAGCTTCCGGAATCAGTTGGAAACCAATTGGAAAAATTTGGAAGGCTACTCAGAAAACAACTTCGGCAAGATAATTTAGATTTTCGAAGCATAGAAGACATTGATGAAAATGTAAACAAGATTACGACTGCACTGGTGGGGTCTTTCGCAGATAGGTGTCCTATTCGGGAAAGGAAATCAGCCCAAAAAAACCCTAGATGAACGGGGAAAGAGGTCCGCAGACTTTTTAAAAGAGTACGTCATTAAAAAAAAGTATATTGGGATGTGTATAACAAACGGCTCAAGGAATACAATAATATTACCAGATTACCTCCTGGAAGATATTTTGCGAACAGGTCGATAGCGTTAATAACGCCACCAAGATGATTTCTCTCAAAACACATGTCCAAACTGAAACTTTGGCAGACGACATGGGAGTGAGAGCAGAGACAATGGAGGACATGTTGAGACTTTTGATGAAAACCCTTTTCTACAGGATACAAATGGCTCACCGAGACACCGGAATCTTGGAATAATGACATTGATCGAAAGTTTGAATTTACGGAATATTTTGTAGAGGAATCCTTGAGGAGTTTCAAAGCATTTAAGTCACCCGGACCTGATGGAATATTTCCGGCGTTACTACAGAAAGGGGCAGTCTATCTGGCGCCTCATCTGGCCAATATTTTCACAGCGTGCCCAAGTCTTGCTTATACTCTGAAAGCCTGGCAGGAGTCAAGGGTGGTGTTTATACCCAAGCACGGCAAGGCATGTTATGCGACACCAAAGGCCTACAGACCCATTAGCCTTACGTCCTCTCCACTCAAAACAATGGAAGGTATTGTGGACACCATGATAAAGAGTAGCACATCCAGCGAACTGCTCAAATACAAACAGCATGTCTATGTCAAGGGTAGGTCGGTGGAGACCGCCCTGCACGAAGTTGTGCATAAAAGAGAAGAATCTTTCGATGCCGAAATGTACACCCTGGCGGTATGCATTGACAACGAGGGGGCTTTTAACAATGTGCGGACCGATACACTGATCCAATCCTTGGACCAGTACTGAGTGGACCCGGTCCTTAGAGACTGGATAAACCAAATGCTAAGGAACAGGGCACACCACAGGGGGGGCATTTTATCGCCACTCCCATGGGTGACCACCATAAATGATACGGATGCTGACTGAGGAGGGATTTAAACCCGTCTGCTATGCAGACGATGTTATAATTCTTCATAGGGGTAAGGATCCGAAACAGCTATGCAGAATGGCCGAAAGGGTATTGCATATGGCAATGTTAACCCAGAGAATACTGAAATATGCCTGTTCACGAGGAAGGCGAAGGTGGATCATGACATTTTCGTCTGACATGGTCAAATAGTTAGGTGTGATCTTGGACAGGAAACTGAATTGGAAGTGTCACATTCAGGAGCGTACTGAGAAGGCTCACAGATGTTGGGCACTATGTAGACGGGCCGTAGGCTCGAAATGGGCCTGAAATCGAGGATAGTCCACTGGCTCTACAGGAGCGTGATTGGACCTATACTTACTTACGCCTCATTAGGTTGGTGGACTGATATGGAGAAAAAGAGCAACATAAAGACCATACAACAGGTTCAGAGAACATGTTGTCTTGGCATAGGCGGAGCGATGAGAACCACGCCTACTAGGACACTGGAGACTATTTTAGATATCCGACCCATTGACATACAGATTAAGTGTGAAACAGCCACTACGGCTATGAGAGTTAAGTTAATGGGAGAATGGATTGAGGATGGTAGCAGCTCATACCATCGCGGTATAATTGAGGCGATGATAGGAAACCTGGAAGGATGTGGATAGGTTTCCGATCGGATACCTGAGGTGAACCTTGAAATCGAGTGCGAAGCACGGCTTCCAGAGGCACAGTCTTTGATTGACGGAACCCTAGTATTGCCATCTGGAAGATCATGTTACACTGATGGATCAAAGCTAGAGGACAGAGTGAGCCTGGGGTTTTACATTGAGAACCCAGGGACTGAGATCTGTTTTAGACTGCCTTACCATAATACGGTCCTGCAGGCAGAGATCCCGGCGATCACAAAATGCGTGACGTGGTGTGGTGCTAACGCGAGGACGTCAGGTGTGAACAACTTTACGGACAGTAAAATTGCCATAAGGGCAATTAAAACCATGTCACGAACAGTCTTACAGTGTAAGAGGAAGGGAAAATCCGCATCATGTGGGTGCCGGGCGATAACGGATTAAGGGGAAATGAAAGCGCAGATGATTTGGCGGTGAAGGCCAGAGGACTGCCGTCAATAAACTTGGTTAAACTGAAGCCTTTCGCGTCGACGCTGTCCGTGTTAAGGGAGTGGGCGACGAATGCGCATGCAACATTATGGAACAGCGAAACTCGGTAGGACGGCGAAAATCCTATGGGGTATTCCAGATCGTGAGAAGACGAGGCTATTACTGCTTTTACGGCTTTCGCGTCTTACAGATACCGGCGCTTAGGTGGAGACACAATACCAGACATGAACCAACATAGGGGAGTGGTATTGAAAACTATTAAGGATTTCGTAAGTAACACGGAATTTCTGACATAAAATTTTCTTTTTAGAGGTTATTTTATAGTTTTTAGAGCGCACAGCAAGCCCATTACTGGTTTAGGTGTATGTCCATAGTGGCATGAGGCGGATTAATATCTGCACCCACTTTTCAACCTAACCTAATAGATTTTTTCGATTTTAAGCCACTATAAAACAACTGAATACTCAGGCACCCTAGTGTTTACTGGATACAGTAAATGGCGGATGGCGTTACTTTTTATACCCACCACCGAAGTATGGGGGTATATTCATTTTGTCATTCCGTTTGCAACACATCGAAATATCCATTTCCGACCCTAAAAATTAAATATATTCGTAAAATTCTATGACGATCTAGCCATGTCCGCCCCTCTGTCTGTTGAAATCACGCCACAGTCTTTAAAAATAGAGATATTGAGCTGAAACCTTGCACAGATTCTTTTTTTGTACATAGGCAGGTTAAGTTCAAAGATGGGTTATATCGGACTATATCTTGATATAGCCCTCATATGGACCGATACGCTGATTTGAGGCCTTAGGCTCATAAAAAGCAACATTTATTAATTGTTTTTGCTGAAATTTAAGACAGTGAGTTGTGTTAGGCCCTTCGACATCCTTCGTCAATCTAGCCCAGATCGGTCCAGACATGGATATAGCTGCCATTTAGACCGATCTTTCGGTTAGAGGTTCTGGGCCCATAAAATGAGGATTTATTGTCCGATATCGCTGAAATTTTAGACAGAGGGTTGTGTTAGGCCTCTCGACATCTTTCAGCAATTTGGCCTAGATCGGTCTAGATTGGGATATAGCTGCCATTTAGACCGATCTTTCGATTTAGTGTCTTGGGCGCAAAAAAGGCGCATTTATTGTCCGATTTCGCCGAAATTTAGGACAGTGAGTTGTGTTAAGCCTTTCGACATCCGTGTCGTATACATAAAAAAAGTGACCCCATTGTTCAGTTAAAATGAACTAATCTTATATATAACAATTAAGAGCGTGGTAAGTTCAGACGGGCCGAATCTTTTATACCCTCCACCATGGATCGCATTTGTCGAGTTCTTTTCCCGTCATCTCGTCAAGTCCCCAGATTTGTTTATATGACAGCTATGTCAGGTTATGAACCGATTTGAACCATACTTGGCACAGTTGTTGGATATCATAACAAAATACTTCGTGCAAAAATTCATTCCAATCGGATAAGAATTGCGCACTCTAGAGGCTCAAGAAGTCAAGACCCAAGATCGGTATATATGGCAGCTATATCAGGTTATGAACCGATTTGAACCATACTTGGCACAGTTGTTGGATATCATAACAAAACACGTCGGGCAGAATTTCATTCCAATCGGATAAGAATTGCGCACTCTAGAGGTTCATGAAGTCAAGACCCAAGATCGGTTTATATGGCAGCCATATCAAAACATTGACCCATATGGCCAATTTAAAGGGTGATTTTTTTGAGGTTAGGATTTTCATGCATTAGTATTTGACAGATCACGTGGGATTTCAGACATGGTGTCAAAGAGAAAGATGCTCAGTATGCTTTGACATTTCATCATGAATAGACTTACTAACGAGCAACGCTTGCAAATCATTGAATTTTATTACCAAAATCAGTGTTCGGTTCGAAATGTGTTCATTCACCGTAACGTTGCGTCCAACAGCATCTTTGAAAAAATACGGTCCAATGATTCCACCAGCGTACAAACCACACCAAACAGTGCATTTTTCGGGATGCATGGGCAGTTCTTGAACGGCTTCTGGTTGCTCTTCACTCCAAATGCGGCAATTTTGCTTATTTACGTAGCCATTCAACCAGAAATGAGCCTCATCGCTGAACAAAATTTGTCAAAATTTGAACACATTTCGAACCGAACACTGATTTTGGTAATAAAATTCAATGATTTGCAAGCGTTGCTCGTTAGTAAGTCTATTCATGATGAAATGTCAAAGCATACTGAGCATCTTTCTCTTTGACACCATGTCTGAAATCCCACGTGATCTGTCAAATACTAATGCATGAAAATCCTAACCTCAAAAAAATCACCCTTTACAATACCAACTGACCTTCACTAATAAAAAGTATTTGTACAAAATATCAACCGGCTAGCTTTACTCCTTCGAAAGTTAGCGTGCTTTCGACAGACAGACGGACATGGCTAGATTGACTTAAAACAAGTAAAAGCGTGCTTAGTTCGGCCGGGCCGAATCTTATATACCCTCCACCATGGATCGCATTTGTCGAGTTCTTTTCCCGCCATCTCTTCTTAGGCAAAAAAAGGATATAAGAAAAGATTTGCTCTGCTATTAGAGCGATATCAAGATATGGTCCGGTTCGGACCACAATTAAATTATATGTTGGAGACCTGTGTAAGATGTCAGCCAATTCGAATAAGAATTGTCCCCTTTGTGGGCTCAAGAAGTAAAATAGAGAGATCGATTTATATGGGAGCTGTATCGGGCTATAGACCGATTCACACCATAATAAACACGTATGTTGATGGTCATGAGAGAATCCGTCGAACAAAATTTCAGGCAAATCGGATAATAATTGCGACCTCTAGAGGCTAAAGAAGTCAAAATCCCAGATCGGTTTATATGGCAGCTATATCAGGTTATGAACCGACTTGCACTTTATTTGACAAAGTTGTTGGATATCATAATAAAATACTACGTGCCAAACTTCATTCAAATTTGATAATAATTGCGCCCTCTACAGGCTCAAGAAGTCAAGACCCAAGATCGGTTTATATGGCAGCTATATCAGGTTATGGACCGACGATCAAGAATATATATACTTTGTGGGGTCTCAGACGAATATTTCGAGTAGTTACAATCAGAATGACGAAATTAGTATACCACCCATCTTATGGTGGAGGGTATAATGACATGACGATCAATAATATAGATACTTTATGGGGTCTTAGACGCATATTTCGAGTAGTTACAAACAGAATGACGAAATAAGTATGCCCCCCATCCTGTGGTGGAGGGTACAAAAATTAATTTGTGTTTGTTTGTCGGTTTGTTTTTTTGTGTGTTCCTTATAGACTCAAAAGCGGCTGAACCGATTTTCTTGAAATTTTCACGGATGGTTCAATCGGCCATATATATCGACCATGGCAATATGAGACTTAAATGAAAGGTATTTACTAGTAGAAACCGAATCTAATATCCAAATATGGGACCAAGTTTCTGGGGCTCCAAGTTTCTGGGGGTCCACCCCTTCCCCCAAACCACCCCAAAACAGGACTTATTTACTGACCATGGTAATATGGGGTTGAAATTAAAGGTATTTGAGTGTAGAATTCAAATTTGATACCCAAATATGGGACCACGTGTTTGGGGGGCCGCCTCTCCCCAAAAACATCCCCCAAAGGGGATGGGAGTAAAGCACCAATCTGCTATCAATATTTGGGGAAAGTGTCTATGGGGCCACACCACCACCACAACACCACCCAAATAGGAAGTATTTGCTGACTATTGCAATCTGAGGCTCAAATATGAGGGTTTTTAGAGTAGGACACGAGTCCGATATATATTTTCAAGCCCAACTCATTGAGTGGCCGCCCATCCCCCAAAACACCTCCCAAGCCGGTCATGTTTGCCGACTATAGAAATATGGGGCTCATATTAAAGGTATTTGGGAGTAGACCACTTATCCGATATCAACATTAGGAACCAACTGTCTAGGGAACGTCCCTAGACAATTAGTGAGTTGAACTAAATATTTATAGTTTTTAGGGACAATACCCAAAACCGGACATATTTGACTTTTGCAATAGAGGGTTTAAATGAGATTAGAAAACTAATTTTATATCCAACTAGCTGACCCGGGCCCGCTCCGCTGCGCCTTCTTTTACTTTATATGGAACAAAAGTTTCCTTGGAATATTTATTTTCGACAATTAAAGAGCTTTTAGTGAAATACCATCCTAACTTGACTAACAGTTTAGTAATATAAGTGCCTTTATCTGAATCCCATATGATCTTTATTGGTCTACGAATTTAAGTTTGGATGTAAGGTGTACTCCATTTTTAATATACTTTATTTCAGCCCCATACTCTCATGATATCTGATTTAGGGGTGTTTTCGGTGGTAAAGTGGTTCCCCTGGCACTTGGCCTTGAAAAAATATCAGCATCGTGTTCTTCTTTCAAAAACAATTTATTGAACCCCATATTGCCATTGGTTTAGGGGAGTTTACACGATGAGGCGTCCCCCAAACACATGGCTCAAAATAGGTTATCAAATTCGTTTTCTAATCTTAAATACCCCATATTGGCATGGTCGAAAAATTTTTATTCTTTGCGGGGTGTCTTGGGGAATGGGTGATGCCCTAAATACATGGTCCTAAATTTGGATATCAAATTCGTATTCTACTCCCAAATAGCATTATTTGAGCCCATTTTGCGATGGTCACAAAAAATTGCTGCTTGTGGGGTATTTTGGAAACGGGGTTGACCCCCAGAAAAGTGGTCCCGAAGGTGGGTATCAATTCTTGCTGTACCCCCCAATACCTTTCACTTAAGCTCCACATTGACATGGTCGGTAAATATGACCAATTAAGAGGGGTGTTTTGGGGATTGGGGTGGTCTCCCAAACACTAAGCCCGGAAAATATATTAGCAACGTGCTCTATTCTCATATATCTGGATATCATTTACTTGAACCCCATATTGCCATTGGCCTCAAATTTGGAAACAAAATTCTTTTTATACACTCCACCATAGGATGGGGGGTATACTAATTTCGTCATTCTGATTGTAACTACTCGAAATATTCGTCTGAGACCCCATAAAGTATATATATTCTTGATCTTCGTGAAATTTTATGTCGATCTAGCCATGTCCGTCCGTCTGTCCGTCCGTCCGCCCGTCGGTCCCTCCATCTGCCTGTCGAAAGCACACTAACTTCCGAAGGAGTAAAGCTAGCCGCTTGAAATTTTGCACAAACACTTCTTATTTGTGTAGGTCAGTTGGTATTGTAAATGGGCCATATCGGTTCATGTTTTGATATAGCTGCCATATAAACCGATCTCGGGTCTTGATTTCTTGAGCCTCTAGAGTGCGCAATTCTTATCCGATTGGAATGAAATTTTGCACGACGTGTTTTGTTATTATATCCAATAACTGTGCCAAGAATGGTATAAATCGGTTCATAACCTGATAAAGCTGTCATATAAACCGATCTTGGGTCTTGATTTCTTGAGCTTCTAGAGGTCGCAATTATTATCCGATTTGCCTGAAATTTTGTACGACGGATTCTCTCATGACCGTCAACATGCGCGTTTATTATGGTCTGAATCGGTCTATAGGCCGATACAGCTCCCATATAAATCGATCTCTCTATTTTGCTTCTTGAGCCCCCAAAGGGCGCAATTCTTATTCGAATTGGCTGACATTTTACACAGGCCTCCAACATATAATTCAATTGCGGTCCAAACCGGACCATATCTTGATATCGCTCTAATAACTGAGCAAATCTTTTCTTATATCCTAGTTTTGCCTAAGAAGAGATGCTGGGAAAAGAACTCGACAAATGCGATCCTGGTGGAGGGTATATAAGATTCGGCCCGGCCGAACTTGGCACGCTTTCAATTGTTCAAATTTAATTTAAACTCCTTATTGCAAAAGTCAGCAAAAATGTCCAGTTTGGGGTATGGGCCCTAAAAACTATAAATATTTAGTTCCACTCTCTATAAGACCCAAATTGTCTTGGTGAGTAAATAGTCCTATTTGGGGGTTGTTATGGTGGTGGGACGTCCCCTAGACAGTTGGTCCCTAATGTTGATATCAAATATGGGGTCTACTCCTAAATACCTCTAATTTGAGCACCATTTTTCTATAGTCGGCAAACATGACCGGCTTGGGGGGTGTTTTGGGGAATGGGGGCCACTCAGTGTGTTGGCCTTGAAAATACATATCGGATTCGTGTTCCACTCTAAAAACCCTCTTATTTGAGCCTCATATTGCAAAAGTCAGCAAATACTTCCTATTTGGGTGGTGTTGTGGGGGTGGGGTGGCCCCATAGACACTTTTATCGAATATTGATATCAAATTCGTGCTTTACTCCCAAAGACCTTTCATTTGAGCCCCATATGGCTATGGTCGTAAATTTGTCCCCTTTGGGGAATGTTTTTGGAAAGAGGCGGCCCCCAAACACTTGGTCCCAAATTTGGATATCAGATTCGTATTCTACACTCAAATACCTTTTATTTATACTCCATATTCCCATGGTCAGTAAATAAGTCCTGTTTGGGGGGTGTTTTGGGGTTCTGTTACCAGAAACGTGGTAACACATTTGGATATCAGATTCGTATTCTACTCGCAAATACCTTTCATTTGAGTCCCATATTGCCATGGTTGGTAAATATGTCCGATTTAGGGGTGTTTTGAGGATTGGGGTGGTCCCCCTAGCACTTGGTTCGACAATTGGATATCAGATACGTTTTCTTATCCTAAATACCTTTCATTTGAGTCCCATATTGTTGTGAGTGGTCTAAACATATGTTTGGTAGGTTTTAGGGTGGGGCGGCCCCCTAGGTACCCCATCCGAAATATGGATACCAAATTTTTATTTTTAGGGTGCTATATGAGAGCACACAAAATTTCGCTTAAATAGCACCACCCATCTCCGAGATCTGGCGTTTCTGAAAATTATGGTAAGGGGGGGGTCATCAAAAAATGTAGAACCCTATTTTCACCACGGGATCATTATACACCATCTGTAAAAATTTCAAGAAAATCGGTTCAGCCGTTTCTGAGTCTATAAGAAACACACAAACAAACAAACATATCTACAAACAAACACAAATTAATTTTTATATATAAGAAGATTTCGAGGGCAATGGCAACATAGGGTTCAAACAAATGATATATAGTTATATGAGAATAGAGCACGTTGCTGATATATTTTCCGGGCTTAGTGTTTGGGGGACCACTCCAATCCCTAAAACACCCCTATATCGGGCATATATACCGACAATGTTAATGTGGAGCTTAAATGAAAGGTATTGGGGGGAAGAGCAAGAATTGATACCCACTTTCGGGACCAATTTTCTGGAGGTCTATCCCTTTCCCAAAATACCCCACAAACATCAATTTTTTATTGACCATAGTAATATGGGGCTCCAATAAATGTATTTGGGAGTAGAATACGAATTTGATATCCAAATGTAGGACCGTGTATTTAGGGCATCACCCCTAACCCAAAACAACCCCCAAAGGGTTCAAATTTTTCGACCATGCCAATATGTGGCTCTAGTGAAAGGTATTTGAGATTAGAAAACAAATTTGCCAACCTATTTTGAGGCCATGTGTTTGGGGGACGCCCCATCGTGTAAACTCTCCTAAACTAATGACAATATGGGGTTTAAATAAATGGTGTTTGAAAGAAGAGCACGATGCTGATATTTTTACCCCCGAAAACACCCCTAAATCAGATATCATGAGAATAGCGGGCTGAAATAAAGTATTTTAAAAATGGAGTACACCTTACATCCAAACTTAAATTCGTAGACCAATAAAGATCATGTGGGATTCAGATAAAGGCACTTATATTGTTAAACTGTTAGTCAAGCGATACACTATTTTCGTAGCATGGTATTTCACTAAAGTCTCTTTAATTGTCGAAAATAAATATTCCAAGGAAAATTCTTTTCCATATAAAGTAAAAGAATGTGCAGCGGAGCAGGCCCGGGTCAGCTAGTTTTCAATAAAATTGAACTTCATATAGCGCTAAAGGCATTTTTATTCGATTTTAGTTTATGTTGTTGTTAAAAATAGCGAAATCGTAGGAACTTATGGTTAGTATAACGATTATATGATCAAATTAATTTTTTCTTCATTCTGTACATGTGGTAAACTATTATATATGCCAATTTTTACTAGTTTGAAATTGATTGTTGGATAAAATATTTGAAACTTTTTCTACAAATAAATTATAATTTAAATTTGACAAAATCTGGCTTTGACAAAATTTGGCTTTCTATTTGCCACAATTTTAACTAAATCACAAGAAATAACTCGTTATTCCGAGCATATGGCAAACAATAGCGTAAAAACATTTTAACATTTTTTAAAATAATTGTTGGAATGAATTTTTTAAAATTTAATGTTAACAAATATACTGCAAAAACCGTGTTTAAAAACATATGAACTTTCTTAATTCAGCCATCAATTTATTTGTATATTGACATTCAAATATACAATGCTCAATATATTGTTGGCTATTTAATAGTCATTCGATTTAGATAAATTTTTGCACATTGTAGATAGTTCCTAAAGGATGCTTCTCACTGTATCAATGGATTTAGATTTCCTAGATCCACACTGTTCTAAATATGCAAAATTTTATTATTACTGTTTATTTTCAGTTTAATACTTACTTACCGACAAAATAGGCGTATGTTCGAATTTTATTACTAGTAAACAAGTAAAAGCGTGCTAAGTTCGGCCGGGCCGAATCATATATACCCTCCACCATGGATCGCATTTGTCGAGTTCTTTTCCCGGCATCTATTCTTAGGCAAAAAAGGATATAAGAAAAGATTTGCTCTGCTATTAGAGCGATCTCAAGATATGTTCCGGTTTGGACCACAATTAAATTATATGTTGGACACCTGTGTAATATGTTAGACAATTCGAATAAGAATTGCGCCCTTTGGGTGCTCAAGAAGTAAAATAGAGAGATCGATTTACATGGGAGCTCTATCGGGCTATACACCGATTCAGACCATAATAAACACGTATGTTGATGGTCATGAGAGGATCCGTCGCACATAATTTCATGCAAATCGGATAATAATTGCGACCTCTGGAGGCTCAAAACGTCAAGATCCCAGATCGGTTTCTATGATAGCTATATCAGGTTATGAACCGATTTGAACCATACTTGGCACAGTTGTTGGATATAATAAAAAAACACGTCGTGCCAAAATTAATTCAAATAGGATAAGAATTGCGCCCTCTAGAGGATCAAGAAGTCAAGACCCAAGATCGGTTTATATGACAGCTATATCAGGTTATGGACCGATTTGAACCATACTTATCACAATTGTTGGATATCATAACAAAACACGTCGTGTGTTTATCCAATCGGATAAGAATTGCGCACTCTAGAGGCTCAAGAAGTCAAGACCCAAGATCGGTTTATATAGCAGCTATATCTAGGTTATGGACCGATTTGAACCATACTTGGAACAGTTGTTGAATATTATAACAAAACACGTCGTGCAAAATTTCATTTCAATCGGATAAGAAGTGCGACCTCTAGAGGCTCAAGAAGTCAAGATCCCAGATCGGTTTATATGGCAGCTATATCAGGCTATAAAGTGATTTGAACCTTGTTTGGCACAGTTGTTGAAAGTTAGAATATAATACGTCATGCAAAATTTCAGCCAAATCGGATAGGAATTGCGCCGTCTATAAGCTCAAGAAGTCAAGTCCCCAGATCTGTTTATATGACAGCTATATTAGGCTGTGAACCGATTTGAACCATACTTGGCACAGTTGTTGTATATCAGAACAAAATACTTCGTGCAAAAATTCATTCAAATCGGCTCAAGAAGTCAAGGCCCAAGATCTGTTTATATGACAGCTATATCAGGTTATGAACCGATTTCAACCATACTTGGCACAGTTGTTGGATATCATAACAAAATACTTCGTGCTAAAATTCATTCAAATCGGAAAAGAATTGCCCCTCTACAGGCTCAAGAATTCAAGATCCAAGATCGGTTTATATGGCAGCTATATCAGGTTATTGACCGATTTGAACCGTACTTGGCACAGTTGTTGGACATCATAACAAAACACGTCGTGCAAAATTTCATTCCAATCGGATAAGAATTGTGCACTCTAGAGGCTCAAGAAGTCAAGACCCAAGATCGGTTTATATGGCAGCCATATCAAAACGTGGACCATTTACAATACCAACCGACCTACACTGATAAGAAACATTTGTGCAAAATTTCAAGTGGCTAGCTTTACTCCTTCGGAAGTTAGCGTGTTTTCGACAGACAGACGGACGGACATGGCTAGATCGACATAAAATGTCGCGACGATCAAGAATATATATACTTTATGGGGTCTCAGACGAATAATTCGAGTAGTTACAAACAGAATGACGAAGGAGTAAAACTAGCCGCTTGAAATTTTACACAAATACTTCTTATAAGTGTAGGTCGGATGGTATTGTAAATGGACCATATCGGTCCATGTTTTGATATAGCTGCATATATAAACCGATCTTGGGTCTTGATTTTTTGAGCCTCTAGAGTGCGCAGTTCTTATCCAATTGGAATGAAATTTTGCACGACGTGTTTTGTTACGATGTCCAACATGTCCAACAACTGTGCATAGTATGGTTTAAATCGGTCGATAACCTGATATAGCTGTCATATAAACCGATCTAGGATCTTGACTTCTTGAGTCCCTTGAGGTGGCAATTATTATCCGATTTGCCTGTAATTTTGTACTACGGATCCTCTCATGATCATCAACATACGTGTTTATTATGGTCTGAATCGGTCTATAGCCCGATACAGCTCCCATATAAATCGATCTCTCTATTTTACTTCTTGAGCTCCCAAAGGGCACAATTCTTATTCGAATTGGCTGACATGTTACACAGGTCTCCAACATATAATTTAATTGTGGTGCGAACCGGACCACATCTTGATATCGCTCTAATAGCAGAGCAAATCTTTTCTTATATCCTTTTTTGCCTAAGAATAGATGCCGGGAAAAGAACTCGACAAATGCGATCCATGGTGGAGGGTATATGAGATTCGGCCCGGCCGATCTTAGCACGCTTTCACTTGTTATACCCACCACCGACGGATGGGGGTATATTCATTTTGTCATTCCGTTTGCAACACTTCGAAATATCCATTTCCGACCCTATAAAGTATATATATTCTTGATCAGCGTAAAAATCTAAGACGATCTAGACATGTCCGTCTGTCTGTTGAAATCACGCTACAGTCTTCAAAAATAGAGATATTGAGCTGAAATTTTGCACAGGTTCTTTTTTTATCCATAAGCAGGTTAAGTTCGGAGATGGGCTATATCGGACTATATCTTGATATAGCCCCCATATAGACCGATTCGCCGATTTAGGGTCTTAGGCCAATAAGGGCCACATTTATTATCCGATTTTGTTGAAATTTGGGACAGTATGTTGTGTTAGGCCCTTCGACATTCTCCGTCAATTTGGGCCAGATCGGTCCAGGTTTGGATATAGCTGCCATATAGACCGATCCTCCAATTTAGGGTCTTAGGCCCATAAAAGCCACATTTATTATCGGATTTTGCTGAAATTCGGGACAGTGAGTTGTGTTAGGTTTTTCGACATCCTCCGTCAATTTTGCCCAGATCGGTTTAGATTTGGATATAGCTGCCATATAGACCGATCCTCCGATTTTGGGTCTAAGGCCCATAAAAGCCACATTTATTATCTGATTTTGCTGAAATTTGGGATAGTGAGTTGTCTTAGGCCCTTCGACTTCGTCCGTCAATATGGCTCAGATTGGTTCAGATTTGCATATAGCTGCCATATAGACCGATTCTCCAATTTAGGGTCTTAGGCCCATAAAAGCCACATTTATTATTCGACTTTGAGAAAATTTGGGAAAGTGAATTGTATTAGGCCCTTCAACATCCTCCGTCAATTTGGCTCAGATCGGTCCAGATTTGGATATAGCTGCCATATAGACCGATCTCTCGGTTTTAGGTTTTGGGGGCCATAAAAAGCGCATTTATTGTCCGATGTTGCCGAAATTTGGGACAAAAAGTTAAGTTAAGTCCCTCCACATATTTCTTCAAGTTGGTTTAGATCGATCAAGATTTGCATATAGCTGCCATATAAACCGATCTCTCGATTTGAAGTCTTGGCCCCATAAGAGGTGCATTTTTAATCCGATTGCGATTGAAATTTGACACACTGACTTATGTTATGCTTTTCGACATCCGTGTGGTATATAGTTCAGATCGGATTATTTTTAGATATAACTACTAAAAAGACCAATATTTTGTTATATACAATTGAACATTAACTTTTACTTATTAGTATCTGGTCCAAATCGGAACATAGCTGCAATGAATTTTGCACCGGATTTTGAGGAAAGGTGGTTCACATATATATCCGAGGTGGTGGGTATCCAAAGTTCGGCCCGGCCGAACTTAACGCCTTTTTATTTGCTTTTAAATCATATTAAATTGCCATATTAAAAGATTTTCTGTGGTAAAAAAAAATTTGCAGTCTATACATTGGTTGCGGTGGCGATAGTTTTTACCACGTAAAACTCTTGAACACAAAAGTGTTGCCCAGTTCGTCTATCGGTAAGCTAATAATGGTTGCAACCTTATCGTTAAGGTTTGAAACTCCTGCCTTCACGCTGAATGTTATAATTTCGTGGCTATGGCGGCCTGCACATTAATTAAATCGCACAGTGTCCCGTTTGGTCATTATATTGATCGACTGTTTTGGGGTGAAGTGGTCCGCTAGATATATGAACAGAATAATGATATCAGATTTGCAGTACACATCTTTATACCTTTAATTTAAATTCATATTGTCATGATAGGTGTATAAAGCCGTTTGGTGGAGGGCGTCTATATGAGGATTGTGCGCCACACTGCCTCAAATTTGAATGACGCACTCAACTCAAAATAATGTATCACTTGATTCCCCATTGTTTTAATAGGTCAAATAACCTATTGGAGGCGATTTTAGGAAGTAAAAGACCACCTAGGTTCTTGGACACAAAGTTTAATGTCATATTTGTAATCTGCTCTCAAATGCCTATCATTTAAGTTTCATCAAGCTTTGATTGAGTAGTATTCCCATTTGGGGAGCTTATCGGGGATGGAGCGACTATCAATTACTTGGATCTCGTTTTTTATGTCATAATCGTAGTCTACTCCCGAATACCTTTCATTTGAGTCCTATATTCATATATACGTCCAGTATGTCTATTTGGGGCAATTTTCAGGCTTGAGCTACCCCTTGGATACTTGAACACAAGTTTTTATACCACAATTACTTGGACTCAATTTTTATACCCTCCACCATAGGATGGGGGGTATACTAATTTCGTCATTCTGTTTGTAACTACTCGACATATTCGTCTGAGACCCCATAAAGTATATACATTCTTGATCGTCGCGACATTTTATGTCGATCTAGCAATGTCCGTCTGTCCGTCCGTCTGTCTGTCGAAAGAACGCTAACTGTTGAAGGAGAAAAGTTAGCCTCTTGAAATTTCGCACAAATACTTCTTTTAATTAGTATAGGTCGGTTGGTATTGTGAATTGGCCATATCGATCCATGTTTTGATATAGCTGTCGATCTTGGGTCTTGATTTCTTGAGCCTCTAGAGTGCGCAATTCTTATCCGATTGAAATGAGATTTTGCGCGACAGGTTTTGTCATGCTACCCAACAACTCTGCCAAGTATGGTTCAAATCGATCTATAGCCTGATAGAGCTGTCATATAAACAGAGCGCCTCTAGAGGGCGCAATTCTTATCCGATTTGAATGAATTTTTTCACGAAGTATTTTGTCATGATATCCAATAACTATGCCAAGTATGGTTTAAATCGGTTCATAACCTGATATAGCTGTTATATAAACAAATCTGGGGACTTGACTTCTTGAGCTTCTAGAGGGCGCAATTCCTATCCGATTTGGCTGAAATTTTGCATGAAGTATTTTATTCTTACTTTCAACAACTGTGTCAAATAAGGTTCAAATCGGTTCATAACCTAATATAGCTGCCATATAAAACGATCTGGGATCTTGACTTCTTGATCATCTAGAGGTCGCAATTATTATCCGATTTGCCTGAAATTTTGTACGACGGATTCTCTCATGACCATCAACATACGTGTTTATTATGGTCTGAATCGGTCTTTAGCCCGATAGATCTCCCATATAAATCGATCTTTCTATTTTACTTCTTGAGCCCCCAAAGGGCGCAATTCTTATTCGAATTGACTGATATTTTACACAGGTCTCCAACATATAATTTAATTGTGGTCTAAACCGGACCATATATTGACATCACTCAAATAGCAGAGCAAATCTTCTCTTATATCCTTTTTTGCCTAAGAAGAGAATAGAACTCGACAAATGCGATCCATGGTGGAGGCTATATAAGATTCGGCCCGGCCGAACTTAGCACGGTTTTACTTGTTTATACTCAAGTAACTCATATTTAAACCCCACATTGCAATGTTCAGTAAAAGTTCTTGGGGTGTGGTGAACCGCCAGACACTTGGTCCCAAAAGTGACAGTCAATTTCGTGCTCTATTCCCAAAGAGCTTTCATTTAAGATCCATATTGCTGTGGTCGGTAAATAAAGGGTGATTTTTTTGAGGTTAGGATTTTCATGCATTAGTATTTGACAGATCACGTGGGATTTCAGACATGGTGTCAAAGAGAAAGATGCTCAGTATGCTTTGACATTTCATCATGAATAGACTTACTAACGAGCAACGCTTGCAAATCATTGAATTTTATTACCAAAATCAGTGTTCGGTTCGAAATGTGTTCAAATTTTGACAAATTTTGTTCAGCGATGAGGCTCATTTCTGGTTGAATGGCTACGTAAATAAGCAAAATTGCCGCATTTGGAGTGAAGAGCAACCAGAAGCCGTTCAAGAACTGCCCATGCATCCCGAAAAATGCACTGTTTGGTGTGGTTTGTACGCTGGTGGAATCATTGGACCTTATTTTTTCAAAGATGCTGTTGGACGCAACGTTACGGTGAATGAACACATTTCGAACCGAACACTGATTTTGGTAATAAAATTCAATGATTTGCAAGCGTTGCTCGTTAGTAAGTCTATTCATGATGAAATGTCAAAGCATACTGAGCATCTTTCTCTTTGACACCATGTCTGAAATCCCACGTGATCTGTCAAATACTAATGCATGAAAATCCTAACCTCAAAAAAATCACCCTTTATATTCTTGATAAGCGTAAAAATCTAAGACGATCTAAACATGTCTGTCCGTCTGTCTGTTGAAATCACGCTACAATCTTTAAAAATAGGGATATTGAGCTGAAATTTTGCACAGATACTTTTTTGGTCTATAGGCAGGTTTAGTTCGAAGATGGGTTATATCGCACTATATCTTGATATAGCCCCCATATAGACCGATCCGCCAATTTTGGGTCTTAGGCCCATAAAAGCCACATTTATTATGCGATTTTGCTGATATTTGTGACAGTGAGTTGTATGGGGCCCTTTGACATCCCTCGTCAATTTGGCCCAGATCGGTCCAGATTTGGATATAGTTGCCATATAGACCGATCCTCCGATTTGGGGTCTTAGACAAATAAAAGCCACATTTATTATCTGATTTAGCTGAAATTTGGGATAGTGAGTTGTGTTAGGCCATTCGACATCCTTCGTCAATTTGGGCCAGAGCGGTCAGGTTTCGATATACCTGCCATATAGACCTATCCTCCGTTTGAGGGTCTTGGGCCCATAATAGCCACATTTATTATCCGATTTCACTGAAATTTGGGACAGTGAGTTATGTTAGACCCCTCGACAGCCTTGAATACCTTTAATTTAAGTCCCATATTGTCCCAATCGGTCCACTTTTATTTTTGGCTGTTACTTTTGGGGTAAGGGAGAGGGTCCGCCCCCAATGCGATATTGAAAGGTTATATAGCCTATTGCTCCTTCCGGACCACTCCCCACAATCTGTGAAAATTTCAAAGAAATCGGTTTAGCCGTTTTTGAGTGTATACGGAACAAACAAATTTACAAACCCACAAACAAACCTACAAACAAACAAACAAACATACAAACAAACACAAATTCATTTATATATATATATAGATTCAATTTGTTTTTGTTTGTTTGTATGTTTTTTTTTGTCGGTCTGTTTGTTTGTTCCGTGTAGACTCAAAAACGTCTAAACCGATTACCTTGAAATTTTCACAGATTGTGTAAGTTTGTTCTGGAAGGAACCATAGGCTTTATAATTTTTTGATATCGGGAGGGGGGCGGACCCTCCCCCTTCCCGCAAAAGTACTACCCCAAAATAAAATTAGACCGTTCGGAACAATATGGGATTCAAATGAAAGGTATTCAAGAGTAGAGAATTTCATAGTAAAAGTTGAGTCCAAGTACCTGGAAGACTCCCCAGCCCCAAAACCCCTTAAAATAGCATTATTTGACGATCATTACAATATGGGACTCAAATGAAAGGTGTTCGGGAGTAGATTACGAATATGGGCAGAAAGTAGGAATAGGCTTTATAATTTATTGATAACGGAAGGGGGCGGACCCTCCACCGTTTCCCCAAAAACACCCCTCAAATTCAAAAATGGACCGATAAGGACAATATGAGTATCAAATGAAAAGAGTTCGGGAGTATATAACGATTCTGGCACACAAATTCATTTCGAAGTATAGGGGATCACCCCACCCCCACAAAAACCCCCAAAATTGGTACATTAGCCAATCACGAACAACATATGCGACTAGGTTTATTTATTCGGTATAGACTAAAATACTGCAGAAACGATATTCTCGAAATTTTCGCAAAATGTGTAGGTTGGTCTGGTAGGAAACATGGGCTTTATAATTTTTCGGTATCGAAACTATGATAGACCCGAAAGGTTTTCGGGAGCAGATTTCGAAGCTGGCATACAAAATCAGATCGAAGTATTGGGGGTCACCCTTCAAAAACGCCATTAGACCCATTATGACAATATACTACTTGGATGAACCGATTTTCTTAAAATTTTCAGAGATTGTGTACGTTTGTCTGGAAGGAAACATAGGCTTTATAATCTTTAGATATCGGGTGGAGATGGATCCTCCCCCTTACCACAAAAACACCACCCATATCCGAAAGTGGTCCGATGGGCACAATAAGGATTTTGGAGATCAGAAAACGAATATGGAACTAAAATGTGGGTTCAAGAACCCAACGGGTCCCCCAATCCCAAAACTCCTCTAAACAGATATATTTGAAGTTCACGTCAATATGGGACTCAAATGAAAAGTATTAGGCAGTAGATTACAAATATGGCATAAAACATTAGGTCCAATAATGGGAGGTCGCCCACCCCAAATAACCCCAAATGGGCATATTAGCCGACCATGACTATATGGGACTCAAATGAAAGGAATTAAGGAGTAGATTACAAATATGACATTAAAATTTGTGTTTAAGTCTAGATGGAGCTTTTCCTGTTCAAGATACGTCAAATTGGTTATTTGACCCGTTATGACCATATGGGACTGAAATGAAGGGTATTTGAGAGTTGAAAACGAATTTGAAATCCAATTTTGGAGCCAAGTGTTTTGGGGTACGCCCCCCTAAACTTAATTTCATTTCAATTGGGAATAAAGGACGAATTTGATATCTATTTTCAGTGCAAAGTTCCAGTGGCCCCAGCCCCAAAACACCCTCCAACCGATTCATATTTACCGGCCCTGGCAATATGAGGCTCACATTAAAGTGATTTTGAAGTGCAGTACGAATTTTGTATCCATATTTGAGTCGAAATGTCTGAGGTGCCATCCCTCCCCTAATGAGAAAGGACATGACCACCAAGAACCGAGAAGGGGCAAATTATCACACATCAATGAGTGCTTTCCGATACAAGTTTAAACTCAATGATAAAGAAACTTTTTTTATAGCCGAGTCCCAACGGCGTCCCGCAGTGCGACACCTCTTTGGGGAAAATCTTTCAAATGACCATGCATGGCATTGTACCTCGCAAATGTTGGCAACATTAAGAAGGGATAAACATCAATTTGTCCGATGTTCTCGCCAGGATTCGAACGCGTTCAACATCACAGGTTACAATGGCACGAATTCGATATCCGCATTCAGGGCGAAATGTCCCCACCCTAAAAGGTTATTAGAGAGTTAAAGAACGCACAGCGGAGCTGGCCCGGTTCGGCTAGTTCAAAATATAAACAATCCCATTTTGCTTTGTTAATGATAACTCGTTTCATACGTGAATTTTTCTCGATAATTTCAGGTCATAAACCAAACAAATAAGCGTCGTTTCCAACATTTTATGTAAATAAATGTCCTAACCAATAGGAAAAAAAGTTCAAGTGCATATGACGATTAATTTAAGAAATTTATATTTACACTAAGCAAATCTTGGAATTCGTAGAAAGTTTGTCGTTTCGCTTAGTTCAGTTAAAAATCTTTCAAACCAAATCCATTTTAACAAAATTTTAAGTTAAAACCTGTGTCTTTTTTTAAGTTGCACAAACTATTCAAATTTAGGAAGTTTTATTAACTTATTTTTTACAAATTTATATACAACTTGAAGGAAATCGATTTTACGGATCGTTGAACTGAAAACAACGAAACTTTTATCATGAGTTAATAAAAGAGTTGTCTACCAAAATAATATTTTAATTGTTGAATAGAATTTTGGTTAGGTAAAATTACTTACCAAATTCAAGTTTATGAACTATTTATTTGCAACTAACTAAAGATGTGTAAATTTTATTTAACACTTGCAATTTTTCCTTGTTTTATGCAAAATTTAACCAAATTATATTAAAATTGGCTTACTCAATTGGAGTAATTTTTATACCCTCTACCATATGATGGGGGTGTACTAATTTCGTCATTCTGTTTGTAACGCCTCGAAATATTCTTGATCGTCATGTCATTTTAAGTCGATCTAGCCATGTCCGTCCGTCTGTCTGTCGAAAGCACGCTAACATTCGAAGGAGTAAAGCTAGTCGCTTGGCTGAAATTTTGTACATCGGCTTCTCTCATGACCTTCAACATACGTGTCTAATATGGTCTGAATCGATCAATAGCTCGATCGAGCTCCGATATAAACGGATCTTCCGATTTTGCTTCTTAAGCCCCTACAAGGCGCTATTCTTATCCGAATGAACTGAAATATTACACAATAACTTCTACAATGTTCGGCATTCATTTATGGTCCGAATCGGACTATAAATTGATATAGCTCCAATAGTATAACAGTACTTGCTCAATATTCTTTGTTTGCCTAAAAAGAGATACCGCGCATAGAACTCGACAAATGCGATCCATGGTGGAGGGTATGTAAGATTCGGCCCGGCCGAACTTAGCACGCTCTTACTTGTTTTAGTTAACTCAATAAACCTTTTTTGAACGGTTCCGATCGGTTTATATTTATACCAAAAAGGTCAATATTTTGTTCTATAAGATTGAACAAAGACTTTTACTTGTAAGACCACTCAATGTCCATGCTGAATTTGGTCCAAATAGGACCATATTTCGATATAGCTACATTTTTCACCAGATTATGACGTTTCTTTTGCTGTTTGCTTCATTACTAAGCTCTCCAAGATATGAAATTCGCTATGACATCAAAGCATAAGACATGATGCGTTTCTGCTTGTCTCCGGACCTTACCATTTTGTCAGTCAATGTATTTTTGCTCATAATGCTTGGTGATTTTCGCCAATTTGCAATTTCTACAAAAATGTTATAAAATTTTATTAAAGTAAACTTTATCAAATTTTGTTTTTTTTTAATATGTTTGTAAAAGTTTTAAAATAATTTTTATTCCAAATTTCTTTTCTTGTTTTCTTTTTATTTTGGCAACATTGAAATTTTAAATTAAAAAGTTTTTTTTTTTAATTAAAGTTAAAAAAAAAATATGTAATAATTATATAATAATATGTTTGTTACTAATTTGATAAAAATATTTTTCTTTCAAGTTTTTTTGCTTGTTAAGGCGAAGACGAGCTTGATGATCTTTGATTTTTCTCCAATGGAAAAGTTAAGCCAGAAGATACCACAACACCAATCATAGTTGGTTTAAGAATTTCATCGGATACTGTTAGGAGTGAAGGCTTTAAGGCCCGTACGATGGTAGGTTGTATTAGGTTAAAAATGACACCCTGTCTGCCAGCTGTTCTTTTTCCAATACATGTGTTTATGTGGTGTAGTGATAGATTTTTTGTCCACGCAACTACAAAGACTGCCAAGGCGTGCACAAGTTTGTGTCCATAGCTTCGAACGCTGGACAATTACAACGGCTACCGCTATTGCTTCGAGTGTCCAGTTTCAAGTTCAAGCCGGGCTTGAACGTTATAGGTGCAACCTATCAATGTACGGCTCTTGATGCCATTGCACCTAAAAGTATCCGATGAGATGCTTCAACCAAGAGTCTAAGCGCGTCATACTATGGTTGGTGTTGCTGTATCATCTGGCTTTACTTTTGCATTACTGGCTTTACTTTTGCATTTAGTTAATTTTTTTTTAATTGGGAGAAATTTTCTGAAGAAATAAAATATTAGTTCTAAAATTGTCACAAAATTTTCTTTAATATAATATTGTGCCAATATCAATATAAAAATATTGAAAAAAAAATCTATTGAGTTAAAATATGCCATCATTATAAAAGTAGAAGTAAATAGTTCGACCGGGCCGAATCTTGGGAATTCTGCCAAAAATTTACGCTTATGAATTTAGTTGAAGGGCACATGGGCTCTTACCGTACAAAATTTCTGCAAATCAGCTAAAAGAGCCGTATAATGCTAATCCGGAGATCGTCTTATCAGGATATAGACCAATTCTTACTATGGTTGTCATAAAAGAACACTATGTGCCAAATTTCAGCGAAGTCGGACAATAACAATAGTTTCCAGGGGCTCAAGATGTTTAATCGGTTAATACGGGAGCTATTTCAGGCAATATACCGATTTAGACCATACTTGGCACTGTTGTTGGTAGTCATAACAGAACGCTATGTGCCAAATTTTGACCGAATCAGACAACAACTACGGCTTCCAGGAGCTCAAGATCTCAAATCTTTAGATCATCTCAGGAGCAATATCATGTTAAAGACCGATTTGGACCATAATTTGGCACCGTTTATGGTAGCCATAACAAAACACTATGACAGATTGGTTGATATCTGCGCAAGAAACCGGCTCTTTATTGGAGGCACAAAATTCCCCCATAAAAATTAACACAAATATAGTTGGGAATCACCAGATGGAAACACCTGTTATCAAGTCGACCACGTACTCTTACTCTTTCTGGGTTCGCTGATGGACCTCGAATACAAGGCAACTTAAACGGAGAAGCTGCTAACTAACAGCATATACGGAGACGGTCACCTCTATCATAGGCATTGCTCGACGATCCCAAAAACCATGGATAAGCGAACGAAACTATAGAGAAAATAAAACACCGGAAACGTCTACGTAACGCTCTGCTACGGCCGAAACCAAGTGTAACTGAAATCGCGGCCAGGACTGAATATCGCACATCCTCCTCGCTGGTCAAGCACCTAGTTCGCAGAGATAAGCTAATATATTTTATTAAGCTGGCAGAGCAAGCCAAAGATGCAGCGAATATTGGAAACATGCGTGGTGTCTACGAGTCAGTAAAACAAATGACCGGCAGCAACATAAGCGGCAATAATATAAGATGAGGACGGATCGGGATTAACAACACCCGAACAGCAATTAGAGCGAAGGCACGGTTTGTTTAGCTCCGAAGGATCAGCAAACGAAAACGTAAGCTCCGACCCTCTTAATAACTGGAAATCATTGGACCACGATAAGACAAAAATAAGGTGAGGTATAAGGCGGAGAATAATTCCCTAATACCCAGATATATATAATCTCTTTATTTTTGCGATACTTGATATCACCCACATCTACCACTCCTCATTTTTATAGTAGCCGTTGAGTGGAGCGGACGTGTTTTCATTTCGCTCCTCAAAGAAAAATCTGTATCTCGGAATAGGTACTACCTATTACAAAAAAACAAATAAAAGCGTACTAAGTTCGGCCGGGCCGAATCTTATATACCCTCTACAATGGATCGCATTTGTCGAGTTCTTTTCCCGGCATCTCTTCTTAGGCAAAAAAAGGATATCGGGCTATAGACCGATTCAGATCATAATAAACACGTATGTTGATGCTCATGAGAGGATCCGTAGTACAAAATTTCAGGCAAATCGCATAATAATTGCGACCTTTAGAGGCTCAAGAAGTCAAGATCCCAGATCGGTTTATATGGCAGCTATATCAGGTTATGAACCGATTTGAATCTTCTTTGACACAGTTATTGAAAGTAAGAATAAAATACTTCATGAAAATTTTCAACCAAATCGGATAGGAATTGCGCCCTCTAGAAGCTCAAGAAGCCAAGTCCCCAGATCTGTTTATATGACAGCTATATCAGGTTATGAACCGATTTGAACCACACTTGGCACAGTTGTTTAATATCATAACAAAATACTACGTGCCAAAATGCATTCAAATCGGATAAGAATTGCGCACTCTAGAGGCTGAAGAAGTCAAGACCCAAGATCGGTTTATATGACAGCTATATCAGTTTATAGACCGATTTGAACCATACTTGGCACAGTTATTGGATATCATAACAAAACACGTCGTGCAAAATTTCATTTCAATCGGATAAGAATTGCGCACTCTAGAGGCTCAAGAAATCAAGACCCAAGATCGGTTTATATGGCAGCTATATCAGGTTATGGACCGATTTGAGCCATACTTGGCACAGTTGTTGGATATCATAACAAAACACGTCGTGCAAAATTTCATTCCAATCGGATAAGAATTGCGCATTCTAGAGGCTCAAGAAGTCAAGACCCAAGATCGGTTTATATGGCAGCTATATCGAAACATGGACCGATATGGCTTATTTACAATACCAACCGACCTACACTAATAAGAAATATTTGTGCAAAATTTCAAGCGGCTAGCTTTACTCCTTCGGAAGTTAGCGTGCTTTCGACAGACAGACAGACGGTCATGGCTAGATCGACATAAAATGTCGCGACGATTAAGAATATATATACTATGGGTCTCAGACGAATATTTCGAGTAGTTACAAACAGAATGACGAAATTAGTATACCCCCCATCTTATGGTGGAGGGTATAATAAAATTTAAAGCCTCAAAGTAGGCTCAAAATGAACTCCAAAGACCCAACAGCGGTGGTGGCGTCGAACCGCAGCATGTTGTTCTCCCCTCCTATAGGTGTGGGTGCCTTAGCACCTGTAGTCGAGTATAATGCTTTAAGCGCACAACTAGTCGTCAGACTAATTAGTGAGGAAGAGACAGTTTGTCCGCAGCCTTTAAGTAAAGGTGGTGTTTTTTCGACTCGGATTAAGACAGCGACAGTGTCAATGAAACAGTCATCGCAGCCGAATCGAGGGATGAGGGCGGCGGGATGACAGCGGAGGTAAGCGATGGCTTTGCTAAGCATTCAAGCAGGCCGGGAAAGCCATCCGGGGCACGACGTAAGAGACAGAGATGTATGTATCGGCAGCGCAATCGGGCGAAAGCGCTGGATGCAAGAAGGGATAGAACTGACATTCCAGGCACTTCTAACACTGCTAAAACCCTGAAGAAGAAAAAAACAGCTCCCTGCTTTCAACTACTCTGGGAAGACTAAGCCAGCCGAAATCGCGACGGAACGTATGACGAAAGTCTTAAACAAGCAATACCAATAGTTGGTCGTGGAGAAATGGGAGGTTATCCACAGGGAGGAGAAGGAGGAAGGAACTCTCCTTGTGGTGGGCATTGATCAAGTCTCCGTGACGAGTTTGGCTAAGAATAAAAGCATGGCGTACTACGGGGCCATGACCGTCTTTTTCAAGAATGGGAAGACAAGGATAGGCCAATATCCTCATATTGAGCCATCAGGCGGTGCAGTGGCGAGACACTCAATAACGCTTAACAGATAGAGGGCCGAGACGAGATTATCACCGGCTCTCTCAATTTTGGGAAGACTAGGATAAGTAAAGATCCTAATACTAAAAAATCAGGTAGTGCAGGGGCGATAGACCCAACACGGCCTTACAGGGACCCGACGACGAGCGGGAGTAGGAAGAATAGGATGTATGAAGATCCTAATACTAACACATCAGGCAGTGAGTGACAGAGAACTCAATGCCGACTAATGCACAGGGAGCCGACGATGAGACCAAAACCCATTTATCAAGATTTGGAAGACTAGTATAGGCAAAGATGCTAATATTGGAACATCATGCAGTGCAGGAATGGTTGAATCAATACAGCTAAACGATCAGGGACCCGATTACCGACTTTCTCAAGAGTCGGAAGACTATGATACGCAAAGATCCTAATATTACAACATCAGGCAGTGCAGTGACGGGAAACTCAATGCAGCCTAAAGAACAGGGAGCAGACGTTGAGACCATCCTCCACTCCCAAAAAACCCATATAATAGAGGACTGATGATTGAGGTAATCCACATAAACCTACACCGAAGCAAGACCGCGAGGACCTGCGTTATTTGTCATAAAAATTTAAATTATGTATTTTCCGCAGAGAGATACAATAGTGATGAGACAGGGAGACGTTGGAGCATACCTTTATTTGCCTTTCGACTCTCCGACATTGTCACATACGTCGGAGCTGCAACGGTTGGTGAGCAAAGCAAACTCGACAGGAAACGAGGTACTAATAGGGTGCGATGCGAACTCTCAGCACATTTCGTGGGGCAGTACCAGCATTAATAAGCGGCGCCAAGCCCTGGCAGAATTTTTGAATACTAACGACCAAATAACACTTAATATCGGTAACACCGCTACCTTTGTTAATAGGATTAGGGAGGAGATTTTAGATGTGACAATGTGTTCGGAAAATCTAATCGATGAGTTTCAGGATTGTAGAGTCTCCATGGAGCATTCGTTCACTACATTGGGTATATAATAGCATGGCCAGCGCCGAATCCGAAAGGCTTCTGGAATAAGTTGAAAACCAACAGGACAAAATTCAGAAGACTACTCAGAAGAAGACTTGGGCAAGATAATTTAGATTGTCCAAGCATAGAAGACATTGACGAAAATGTCAACAGGATAACTGCTGCACTGGTGGGGTCTTTCGAAGATAGTTGTTCTATTCGGGAACGGAAATCAGCCCAAAAAAAAAACCCTGGATGAAAGGGGAGATTCGCATCATTGGGAAAGAGGTCCGTAGACTTTTTAACAGAGCACGTCATAAAAAAGCGAAAGAATATTGGGATGTGTATTACCGACTGTCTGGCACCTCATCTTATCACTATTTTCAGAGCGTGCCTAGAACTTGCATATACTCCGAAAGCCTATGCTAAGAAACAGGTGGATAAATTGCGCGTTCCACAACATAAATATAAGGGAGAAAGTTGCACAGGGCACGCCACAGGGGGGCATTTTATCGCCACTCCTTTGGGCGACCACCATAAATGACCAATTACGGATGCGGACTAAGAAGGGATTTAAACCCGTCTGCTATGCAGACGATGTTATAATTCTTCTTAGGGGTAAGGATCCGAAATAGCTATGCAGAAGGGCCAAAAGGGTCTTGCATATGGCAATGTTAACCCAGAGAAGACTGAAATATGCATGTTCACGAGGAAATCAAAGGTGGGCCAATTTTATGAACCATATTTTCTCAATTAAACGATTTCGTTATCTGACAAGATCAAATACTTATTAGTGATCTTGGACAGGAAACTGAATTGGAAGTGTCACTTTCAGGAACGTACTGAGTAGGCTCGAAATAGGGACTGTGTCCGAAGATAGTCCACTGACTCACAGAAGCATTAGATGGCCATAACTACTTACGACGAAATGCAATGTAAGGTAATACAACAGGTTCAAAGAACATGTTGTCTTGGTATAGACGGAGTGATGAAGACCTCGCCAATTAGGGCACTGGAAACTTTTCTAGGTATCCGACCCATTGACAAATTAAATGTGAGGCAGCCATTGCGGCAATCAGACTTAAGCGATGGGAGAATGGATTGAGGATGGGAGCAGCTTTTACCATCGCGGTATAATCGAGGCGACGACAGGATATCTGGAAGGAAGAGAAGAGGTTTCCGATCGAAAATCTGGACGACGCTTGAGGTCGGGTGCGAGAGGGGCACTTGGATTGACGGAACCCTAGTATTGCCATCTGGAAGATCATGTTACACGGATGGATTAAAGGTATAGGATAGAATGGGTCTACATTGAGAACCCAGGGACTGAGATATATTGGGTTGCCTAAAAAGTAATTGCGGATTTTTTTAAAAGAAAGTAAATGCAATTTTAATAAAACTTAGAATGAACTTTAATCAAATATATATAATTGCCACTTTGTTCGATAACCTTTTGCCATCTTCCTGGCAAATTTAGTATTCCACGCTCATAGAACTTCTGGCCTTTATCTGCAAAAAACTGAACCAAGTGCGATTTTATAGCCTCATCATTGCCGAAAGTTTTACCATTTAAGGAGTTCTGCAAAGATCGAAATAAATGGTAGTCTGATGGTGCAAGGTCAGGGCTATATGGTGGATGCATCAAAAGTTCCCAGCCAAGCTCACTCAGTTTTTGGCGGGTGACCAAAGATGTGTGCGGTCTAGCGTTGTCCTGGTGGAATATGACACCTTTACGATTGACCAATTCTGGTCGCTTCTCCTTGATGGCTGTATTAAATTTTTCCAATTGTTGACAGTAAACATCCGAATTAATCGTTTGGTTCCTTGGAAGCAGCTCAAAATATACCACACCCTTCCAATCCCACCAAACAGACAGCATAACCTTCTTTTGGTGGATATCAGCCTTTGAAGTGGTTGAGCTGGTTCACCATGCTTGGACCATGATCGTTTTCGACTAACGTTGTTGTAAACAATCCATTTTTCATCTCCAGTTATGATTCGTTTTAAAAACGGATCGAATTCATTGCGTTTAAGGTGCATATCACAAGCGTTGATTCGGTTTGTTAAATGAATTTCTTTCAATACATGTGGTACCCATATTAAAATTGACGCCAAACAAACAAATGTAAACAAAATTTCGCGCACTTTTTTTCTAAAGCAAGCTAAAAGTAACAGCTGATAACTGACAGAAGAAAGAATGCAATTACAGAGTCACAAGCCGTTAAAAATTTTGTCAACGCCGACTATATTACCGACAATTACTTTTTGGGCAACTCAATAATTTAGAGTGCCATAAAACAGTCCTGCAGGCGGAGATTCGGGCGATCACGGAATGCGTAAGGTGGTGTGGTGGTAACGCAAGAGCGTCGAGTGCTAACATTTTTACGGACAGTAAACTGGCCATAAGGGCAATAACAACCAGGGCGGTTAAGTCACCAACAGTCTTGGAGTGTAAGAAGGAGATTAACGCCTACTCTGAGAATGGCACGAGCCGCATCGTTTGGGTGCCGGGCCGTTACGGAGTAAGGGAAATGAAAAGCATATGTTTTGCAAGTGAAGGCCATAGGACTGCCGCCAACAAACTTGGTTAACCCGAAGCCTTTCGGGTCGACGCAGTTCGAGTTAAGAGCGTGGGCTATGCTGTTCCACATGTAACACGGTGGAATAGCGCAACGAACGGCAGCACGAAGAAAAACCTAAGGGGAGATCCGGATTGTGAGAAATGAGGTTATTACTGAAAGGAAGCAAGCAAGAGGTCAGTAAAGTTTTCGGTATCATAACAGGACACTTAGGACTACGAGCTCACTCATTTAAAATCGGTGCGGCAAGTGATAGCATGTGTAGGGCATGTGGGGAAGATGTTGAGACGTTCGAGCATTCCTATGTCATTGCCCGGCAGTCGAGGCTAACAGGCACCGGTACTTAGGTGGGGACACGATACAAGACATGAACCAACTTAGGGGAGTGGTATGGGAAACAATTAAGAATTTTGGAAGTAGCACGGAATTCCTAAATTAAAATTTTCTTTTTTGAGGTTACTTTTTATACCCACCACCGAAGGATGGGGGTATATTCATTTTGTCATTCTGTTTGCAACACATCGAAATATCCATTTCCGACCCTACAAAGTATATATATTCTTGATCAGCGTAAAAATCAAAGACGATCTAGACATGTCCGTCCGTTTGTCCGTCCGTTTGTCCGTCTGTCTATTGAAATCTCGCTACAGTCTTTAAAAATAGAGATATTGAGCTGAAATTTTGCACAGATTCTTTTTTTTTTTTGTCCATAAGCAGGTTAAGTTCGAAGATGGGCTATATCGGACTATATCTTAATATAGCCCCCATATAGACCGATCGGCCGATTTAGGGTCTTAGGCCCATGAAAGCCATATTTTTTATCCAATTTTGTTGAAATTTAAGACAGTGACTTATGTTAGCCCCTTCGACATCCTTCGTCAATTTGGCTCAGATCGGTCCAGATTTGGATATAGCTGCCATAAAACAGAGAATCTTAGGGTCTTAGGCCCATAAAAGCCACACTTATTATACGATTTTGCTGAAATTTGGGACAGTGAGTAGTGCTAGGCCCTTCGACATCCTTCGTCAATTTGACCCAGATTTGGATATAGCTGCCATATAGACAGATCCTCCGATTTAGGGTCTTAGGTGCATAAAAGCCACATTTATTCTCCGATTTTGCTGAAATTTGGGACAGTGAGTTGTGTTAGGCCCTTCGACATCCTTCGTCAATTTGGCCCAGATCGGTCCAGATTTGCATATAGCTGCCGTATGGACCGATCCTCCGATTAAGGGTCTTAGGCCCATAAAAGCCACATTTATTATCCGATTTTGCTGAAATTTGGGACAGTGAGTTGTGTTGGGTCCTTCGACATTTTCTTCAATTTGACCCTGATCGGTTAAGATTTGGATATAGCTGCCATATAGACCGAACTCTCGATTTAAGGTTTTGGGGCCATGAGAGGCGCATTTATTGCCCGATGTCGCCGAAATTTGGGACAGCGAGTTAAGTTATGCCCCTTGACATACTTCTGCAATATGGTACAGATCGGTCAAGATTTGGATGTAGCAGCTTAGACCGATCTTTCGGTTTAAGGGTTTGGGGCCATAAAAGGCCCATTTATTGTCCGATTTCGCTGATATTTGGGACAGTGCGTTGTATTAGACTCTTCGACATTTTTCTACAACTTGGCCCAAATCGGTTCAGGTTTGGATATAGCTGCCATGTAGACCGACATCTCGATTTAAAGTCTTAGCCCCATAAAAGGCGCATTAATAATCCGATTTCCCTGAAATTTAATACAGTGACTTGTGTTCTGCTTTTCAACATACGTGTTGTATATGGTTCAGATCGGTTTATTTTTAGATATAGCTACTAAACAGATCACTTTTTTGTTATGTACAATTGAACGACCTGTACTTATTAGTATTAGGTCCAAATCGGAACATATTTCGATATAACTGCTATTGGACATATGGTATGAAATTTTCACCGAATTTTGATGAAAGGTGGTTTACATATATACCCGAAGTGGCGGTTATCCAAAGTTCGGCCCGGCCGAACTTAATGCCTTTTTACTTGTTAGTTTTAAAAGCGCACAACAAGCCGATGACTGGTTTAGGTGTATGTCCATAGTGGCATGGGGCGGATTAATATCTGCACCTTTTTTTTCAACCTAACATAACCTAACCTATCACTCAACACAGTTTTGAACGAAATCTTAACTTGTTTACAATAGTAATGCATCTCTTACATATTTGCCATGTTTTATTTAAGTATTGAATAGATAAGGCATGAAGGGCAAAAATAAAACGCTAAAAAAGTTTCCAGTGCAAGTCTGTTTGTTTGCCATGAAGTGGTAACGCCATTTGCCAACCTTTCAAAACAATACGAGGAAAAAGTGCGAATATTTCTAAAATTTAAAACTAAAATTTCCAAAACATGTGTGTGCATAGCAGTCGAATAAAATTTTTAATTTTATTTAACCATTCACAATAGAAGTATTTCTGCAAAAGGCCGAACTTATCATGGCAATCCTGAAGATATTTTCTATATGAGCCTGTACTGGTAATCTATCCTGAACTTCCGTTGTTCTGGATATATGTCATATTCCTACAAATTTAATTGCACGTGAATGTGGCACGTGTACACGTGGCAATTTTAGACGTACATTTTTTGTTAAATAAATATGCTTTTACTAGATATTTTGTGTAAGAAAATTGGATAAAGTCAAGTTCTGAAACACAAATAAAAAAACCGAATGAAAAGATAATGTCTTATATATAACTTCTAATGTTATTTGAGACATTTTTAAGGTACAGCCAACTTTTTACCATCTGAAAACACCAGAAAAGCTTTGCCGTATTTGAAAATTTACTTATGTTCCATTTCTAGCAGACTTTCTTTCTTTTGTTACACCAAAAATGTCAGGTAATGTTATACATAAACCTTTAAAGGCACCATAAAACCTATAAGCTTAGATTACAAATATAAGGTAATTTTTATTCTGTATATTGTAAGAGAGGGCACAGCGGAGCCGCAGAGCCGCAGACAAATGTTTAAATCAAAAATTACATATTTTTATATTGGAAAGCGCCGTAGGGAATGTTTTTTCTGCCAAAAGAATGAGACCAATTCAATATATAACATCTTTTTCTTAACGGCTGAGTAGTGAATTTTATAACAAAGTTTATATCAAGGCGTATTTATCAGGTGGCCGCATCAAACCAGCTGAGAGAATTTTATATGTCAATTAATTTTGGAATTCGCCGAACAAAAATATAAACTCCACAAGTAAAAAGGCGTTAAGTTCGGCCGGGCCGAACGTTGGATAACCACCACTTCGGGTATATATGTAAACCACATTTCATAAAAATCATGTGAAAATTGCATACCTTATGTCCCATAACAGTTATATCGAAATATGTTCCGATTTGGACCAAATACTTATAATAACGAGTCATTGTTCAATTGTGTATAACAAAATATAAGTCTTTTTAGTAGCTATATCTAAAAATAAACCGATCTGAACCATATACAACATGGATGTCGAAGAGCCTAATATAAGTCACTGTGTCAAATTTCTGACATCGGATTATAAATTCGCCTTTTATGGGGCCAAGACTTTAAATCGAGATATCGGTCTACATGCTACATCCAAATGTGGACCAACTGCAGGAGTATATCAAGGGATTCAACTTAACTCACTGTCCCAAATTTCAGCTAAATCGGATAATAAATGTGGCTTTTATGGGCCTAAGACCGTAAATCGGAGGATCGGTCTATATGGCAGCTATATCCAGATCTGAACCGATCTGAGCCAAATTGACGAAGGTTGTCGAAGGGCCTAACACAACTTTCTGTCCTAAATTTCTACAAAATCGGCAAATAAATGTGGCTTTTATGGGCCTAAGACCCTAAATCGGAGGATCGGTCTATATGGCAGCTATATCCAAATTTGAACCGATCTGAGCCTATTTGGCGCAGAAAAATGACAGACTTAAGAATGAAGAAGATTGGGTGCCAATATACATGACAAAATGGCCAGGTTGCAGGCTACGGTAGTCAAGAATGGCGAAAGTCTATTACATGAAGATAATTCACACAGGAAAATAGGTTTTTGTGTAGCCATAATCCTACACCTATTCTCTTTATATCAGAGCAGTCTCACAATGGGAGCTCAAGCGTCTATGACTCGTCCTCATCCTTACAAATCAATTTTAAGTCCACCATGTGTCCAGCGCAAGGACTTTCAGTAGTGAGAGCTGCAGCTCCATCACATTTAGGAGAGGTCCCCTGATGATACCAATTCGCAATTCTCATCCGATTTGGCAGAAATTTTTTACGACGGCTTCTCTCATGACCTTCAACATACGTGTTCAATATGGTCTGAATCGATGTATAGCTTGATACAGCTCCCATATAAACCGATATCCCGATTTCGTTTCTTGATCCCCTGCAAGGCGCAATTCTTATCCGAATGAACTGAAATATTACACAATGACCTCTACAATGTTCAGCATTCATTTATGGTCCGAATCGAACTTGATACAGCTCCAATAGCAAAACAGTTCTTATTCAATATACTTTGTTTGCCTAAAAAAGATTATGCGAGTTACGTGCAGACATTGCTGATATCAGTGATAGAGTCACGAAACTAGAGACTGCAGTATGTGAAATCGATGTGCTCAAACTGGAATTAAAAGAGATCAAACTGCAAGTCTTACGTCAAGAAAATGCTCCAGTTGCTGCAGATCTTCGTATAAATGGAATCCCTTTCAATGAAAATGAAAACCTAAATAACATTTTCACAAAAATCTGCACAAGCTGTAATATTCGGACTCCAAAACTCAAATCTATACACCGGCTAAGAAACAGAAACAACACTAAAGAAAGAAATTCACCGGATGGAGTAATTATTGCTACATTGATGTCTCCGTATGACAAAAATTTCCTTTTGAAAGGACTATCTGAATTTCGGAAGAGAAACAATACCACCTTATCTCTCAACCTGATTGGATTTGACTCAACATGTCAGTTCTATATAAATGAAAACCATTTCGAATTCAAATTATAGAATCTTACAAGATGCCCTTTCCCTAAAAAGAAAGAAACTTTTACACTCAGCTTACACTTTCAAAAGGACTAGTGTATGTGAAGCGTGATCCCAGCGACGTTCCGGTATGCATTGAAAATTCTGATGCTTTAAATGGGTTTCGTCATACTAATCACACACAAAATTCTACTAGTAACATCATCTCATAAACCACAACTAATCTCATGTCATTTATATTATCCTATATTTAGTTCTTTTGCCATGCATTGCTTACATTTTTATTATAGTACCTTATCATTCATCAAAACTAATTTATCTTCACCCATAACATTTATCATCTTCCGAGTTGCTGAGGATTTAATTAAATCTTTTTACTTCTTTAAATATGACTGCTACAACTAATACTAGAGATACAACGGCGAATATGATCAGGATATTGTCTAGGCAACATAAGGGATTAAATAACTGTCATATTAATGCCCAAAGCCTGAATAACAAGCTTGACGAATTCAAGATGATTTTTGAGAACTCTGATATTGATATAGTGTGTGTATCGGAGACATGACTGAATCAATCAACACCTAATGCGTTTTTTGATCTCTCAGGATATAGCGTGCATAGAGCTGATAGATTACGTCGTGGGGGCGGCACCGCTCTGTATGTGAGAAACTACCTGAATACTCAGTTACGTACAAAGTCAAACCCAGGTGGCCCAATTGAGTATGTTTTCGTTGAGGTGTCTGCTGCCGATACCAAGCTCCTAGTGGGGTGCGTTTATAGACCGAACAACCGTACGGATACGCGAGATTTTTTCTCTGTCCTTGAACCTCTCTCTCTTGCTTACTCAGACATTGTGGTTGCTGGGGACTTTAACTCTAATGTTTCACAGGACACGGGCATGACGTTTGAAATGTCTTCCTTGGGGCTTTTGCCTGTCAATTCAACAATTCCCACGCATTTTTCCGCATCCTCCAGCACGCTTCTCGATCTGTACTTTGTTAGTGACACTTCGAAAGTCCTCCTATACGACCAACTGTCAGCCTCATGTTTTTCGAACCATGACTTGATCTTTTTATGTTATAAATTTGAGCTCACCAGGACTAGGGAAACTTATTCATATAGAGACTTTGCCCGTCTCGACCATGATTTTTTGCTTTCGAGTGCTGTGCTCATCGACTGGGATCTGATATTTCGTATGGAAACTATCGATGAACAAACTGACTTTCTACAGAGAAATATCCGTGACCTACAGGAACTTACGGTTCCACTCAAGACTAGAGAAGTGTCCTCCAGATCGAAACCGTGGTTCTCCCGGGATATTCGTTCGGCTATTCACGTGAGGAATATGTCGCATCGCAGGTGGAGACGTTTCAGGACGCCTGAGTTACATGATGCCTTTCGCTTAGCAAGAGACCATGTCAATAAGTTGATTAAGATAGCCAAGAAAGACTACTATTACAGACGCTTTACTTCTGCAATAGGCTCCAAGAGAACGTGGAAGGTTATTCGAGACATAGGAATTGGGAAAGATATTTATAAATGTTCAACAAACTTGGACATCAATGGGCTTAACGATGCTTTTGTTAATGTCCCACAGATCCCAGTTGATCCCAATTTCTATGGCTTCAATGGTCCCACCGATGTCCTTGAGTGCGTCGCGACTGTAAAGTCTAACGCTGTCGGATCTGATGGCATTGATCCTAGATTTGTAAGACTCTTGCTCCCCCTTATTGTTCCTCATGTAACCTATGTTTTCAATAGGATTTTGACCACGAGTTACTTTCCATCAGCGTGGAAACATGCCAAAGTCATCCCACTGCCTAAAAATTCCAAGGTATATAGACCAATTGCTATTCTTTGTTACTTGTCAAAGGTCTTTGAGAAATTGTTGTATTTGCAAATGTCGTCTTTTGTCAACGAGAACTCTTTGTTATATGTGAGACAGTCCGGGTTTCGACCTAACCACAGCTGCGTAACTGCCTTGGCAGAGGTCACTGAGAGGATCAGGGTCAATTTGGAGAATGACAAGATAAATTTCCTTGTTCTTCTTGACCATTCTAAGGCATTTGACACTGTGGATCATTCCTTGTTATGTGATAAGATGAGACATCTTTACAATTTTTCCTCTACGTCCGTTCGTCTTATTTTGTCGTACCTGTCACACCGCACTCAGTCCGTCAGTTATAAGTCTTCTCTATCGGCACCTCTGCTTGTTTCAAAAGGTGTTCCTCAGGGATCAATTCTGGGTCTTCTTCTCTTTTCATTGTACAGTAACGACTTGGCGGGTCAATTGTCTTATTCTGAGGTACATATGTACGCTGACGATGTACAAATTTATATCGGCAGTCCGAGGGATGAGATTGCTGAAAACATACGTCTGCTTAATCATGATCTGTCTAGAGTAAGCACGTGGGCGAAAGCCAATGGCCTGTGTCTCAACCCTGTAAAGTCCAAGTGTGTGGTTATCAGAAACAGGCTGTCTCGTTTTTCATGTGATGTCGGTATATTCATTAACGACTCTAGATTGGAAATCGTTCCTCATGCAAAGAACTTGGGCGTTGTTATTAACAGCACTCTGACTTGGAGTAATCATATCGACTCCGTCGTTGGTCAGGGATATTCAAAATTGCGTGCTCTCTGGGCCACTCAGTCGGTTACTCCGCTGCGGGTTAGGTCTCTCTTGGCAAAGACTTATCTTGTTCCTGGCATTCTCTACGGCTGTGAGTTGTTTGCTAATTGCGACTCGGTAAGTAGACGTAAGCTAAACACCTTTTTTAATAGCGTTACTCGTTATGTATTTTGCTTGAGACGGCGCGATTCCATCTCTGAATACTGTTTATCTCTGTATGGCGTCTCTTTACAGCAATTGTTGTTCCTAAGATCGCTTACTTTCCTGCATAAACTGATCTACACGCTGGCACCACAATATCTGTATGGATTTATTGAATTCGCCATATCTACTAGAGGTAAAAAAATCATTCCCAAAATGTATCGGAGGCTTGTTTCTGAATGGCATATGTTCATATTGGCTGTACGTCTCTGGAATTCTCTTCCTAACGATCTGCAATTACTCAGTAACTCGGCAACATTTAAAACCAGACTTTCGAAACATTTTACTGCATTAAGTTGATGAATGTTAAGACTCATTTATATATTTATTTTTATTCTTCTATACTTACCTTAATTTCTTTTTTTTTCGGATCAACTAAGTCTACAAATTCCTCTTTAATTGATAAATTCACTTTTGTTTTTTTTTTTCTTTTAAATTCAAATCTACAAAGCCACAATTGTTAGTTTTTTCCGTAAGTTATTCATTCAAAATCTGTGATGTATTGTATAGCTATAGATTCTTAGTTTTAAGTGTTTACTATGTACAATTGTTGGAGATATTACCCGCACTTTAATTATAAGAATTTTATATTCTTGTTGTGCGGGTGTAAATAAATAAATTACAAATTACAAAAGAGATACCGCATATAGAATTCAACAAAAGCGATCCATGATGGAGGGTATATAAGATTCGGCCCGGCCAAACTTAGCACGCTCTTACTTGTTATATATAAGATTTTTCAAAAAGCGCGCTGTCAAGGGCGAACCCTCAATTTCGATGCAACATAACTTTACAACTTTATGAATTACATGCATTGAGGAAATAAACCAACAAAAAGAATGTGTCTAGAATCTTTTTATATATAAAAATCAATTTGTGTTTGTTTGTGTGGTTCTTATAGACACAGAAACGACTGGACCGATTTTCTTGAAATTTTCACAGATGGTGCATAATGATCCCGTGGTGAAAATAGGGTATTACATTTTTTGATATCTGAAGGGGGGCGGACCCCTCCCCTTACCCTAATTTTCAGAAATGTTTGTGCTCTCAAATGGTACCCTAAAAATAAAAATTTGGTATCCAAATTTCGAATGGGGTATATAGGGGGCCGCCCCACTCTAAAACCTACCAAACATATATTTACACCAATCACGACAATATGGGACTCAAATGAAAGGTATTAAGGATAAGAAAACGTATCTTATATCCAATTGTCGAACCAAAACAGCCCTAAATCGGACATATTTACCGACCATGGCAATATGGGACTCAAATGAAAGATATTTGCGAGTAGAATACGAATCTAATATCCAAATGTGGGACCACGTTTCTGGGGGTCCACCCCTTCTCCAAAACACGCCCCAAACAGGACTTATTTACTGACCATGGGATTATGGGGCTTAAAAAAAGGTATTTGAGTGTAGAATTTGATTCTGATATCCAAATATGGGACCAAGTGTTTGGGTGGCCGACTCTCCCCAAGAACATTCCCCAAAGGGGACAAATTTAGGACCATAGCAATATGGGGCTCAAATGAAAAGTCTTTGGGGGTAAAGCACGAATTTGATATCAATATTCGGGAAAAGTGTCTATGGGGCCACCCCACCCCCACAACACCACCCAAAAAGGAAGTACTTGCCGACTATTGCAATATGTCTCAAATAAGAGGGTTTTTAAAGTGGAACACGAATCCGATATATATTGTATTTACAAAACCAACTCACTGAGTGGCCGCCCATCCAAGGGCCAGGGCCAAGTATCTAGGAGACCACCTCTCCAACGAAAACACCACTAAATCAGACATCATGAGAATATCGAGCTAAAATGAAGTATTTTAAGAATGGAGTACACTTTACATCCAAGCTTAAATTCGTGGACCAATGAAGATCATATGGTATTCAGATAAAGGCACTTGTATTATTAAACTATTAGTCAAGTTAGCATGGTATTGTATTTCATTGTCGAAAATTAATTTTCCATGAAAAATTTTGTTTCATATAAAGTAAAAGAAGGCACAGCGGAGCGTGCCCGTGTCAGCTAGTATGTAATAAATTAAGGTTTATCATATGTTAAATTTTTATGAAATTGGTATTGGAACGTATAAGAATTTTTTTTATAACTATGTTCAAAAAATGCTGAAATTGAGTTCACGTATCCCAATATCTCGAAAATTTCAACCAGATTTTAGGTCACTCGCAATATCTAAAATAAGGAAATGTATGTATCAAACGGGACAAAAAAATCTAAAGTGTCAAATCATGGAAAATTTTGTATCATATAGCTCAAATTTCATTCATTTGGGGTTCACATTTTCACTCGAAATTTGGCAGGAATCGCACATGGCACATCAAATATGAAACAAGTAAGAGCGTGCTAAGATCGGCCGGGCCGAATCTTATATACCCTCCACCATTGATCGCATTTGTCGAGTTCTATGCGCGGTATCTCTTTTTAGACAAACATAAAATATTGAATAAGAACTGTTATGCTATTGGAGCTATGTCAGGTTTTAGTCCGATTCGGACCATAAATGAATGCTGAACATTGTAGAAGTTATTGTGTAATATTTCAGTTCATTCGGATAAGAATTGCGCCTTGTTAGGGCTCAAGAAAAAAATCGGGAGATAGATTTATATGGGAGCTGCATCAAGCTATTGATCGATTCAGACCATATTAGACACGTATGTTGAAGTTCATGAGAGAAGCTGTTGTACAAAATTTCAGCCAAATCGGATGAGAATTGCGCCCTCTAGAGGTTCAAGAAGTCAAGATCCCAGATCGGTTTATATGGCAGCTATACCAGGTTTACGCCATACTTAGCACAATTATTGAAAGTCATAATAAAACACCTCATGCAAAATTTCTGCCAAATCGGATGAGGATTGCTCGCTCTATTGGCTCAAGAAGTCAAGTTCCAAGATCGGTTTATAAGACAGCTATACCAGATTATGAACCGATTTGAATCATATATAGCACATTCGTTGAAAGTGATACCAAAACACTACGTGCAAAATTTTAGTTAAATCGGAGAATTGCGCCCTCTAGAGTCTCAAGAAATCAAGACCCAAGATCGGTTTATATTACAGCTATATCAAAACATCGACCAATTTAACCATACTTAGCGTAATTGTTGAAAGTGATACCAAAACACTGCATGCAAAATTTCAGTTAAATCGGAAGAGAATTGCGCCCTCTAGGGGCTCAAGAAGTCAAGACCCACGAACGGTTTATATGGCAGCTATATCAAAACATGAACCGATTAAAACCATACATAGCGTAGTTGTTTGTTGGAAGTGCCACCAAAACACTTCGTGCAAAATTTCAATAAAATCGGAGTAGAATCGCGCCCTCTAGAGGCTTAAGAAGTCAAGACCCAAGATCGGTTTATATGGCAGCTTTGTCCAAACAGGGAATCGATTTGGCCCATTTACAATATTGACTGACCTACACTAATAAAAAGTATCAAAAATATATATACTTTATGGAGTTTTAGACGCATGTTTCGAGGTGTTACAAACAGAATGACGAAATTTCTCACCAAATATATAAAAAAATGTGTTTGTTTCATCTCATATTTTAATGTTAGGCGCATAAAGCGTATGTTTTCTTTTTATTTTCTGCATTTTAATAATTCTTAAACTATTTTAAATAACAGCAAACAAAATAACTTCTAAATTAATATATACATATGTTGCTTGAAATTTCGAACATTTTGTATGGTTTCATTAAAAAAAAAAGTTTAATTTGTTATCAGCAGACAGTGTTCGCTGATATCAGCAGACTAATTTATCTGGGTGTTGTTATGTGAGAAGTTTGCCCCATTCCTTAATGGAATTTCCATGGGCAAGTTTGCAATCCCCAACGTTTACGGGCAAATTTGCATTTGTGCATTATTTTAAGCGGATATGTTTATTCGTTCGAGCGCTATCATGATTTCGCTCGACGGAGGGACGGGCGGATGGACATGGCTAGATGGATAAACAATGTTATGACAGTCACACAATCGATTGGGGTGTTACAAACGGAATAACTAGATTAATATACCACCTCCTATGGTGGTTGGCATACAAAATGGGTATTAAGTTTGGCCTATACAAATTTTTTGTAGATTCATCATGGTGGATTTTCCGCAAAATAGTATATAATTTAGCGTGGTTTATATTGGCATAACTGAACATAATGTCGTAAGTGAAAGTTCCATTCAATAGGATAAAGCTTAATTCGGAAAATTGGTTAATGTTGAGATACATATATAAAGGTTAATGGGCAAGCTCTTTACGTTGTTAGTTTCTGTCAGCTAAAATTATGAAGTTGGGTGATCGAAAACAGAAAAGTTTTTCTATCTGTTTCGTAAACAGCATGGACTTTTACAATTTTAAATTCCAGAAGAATTATTGACAGGTATGGTATATGACTAAATCGTTTTTGTTTTTATTCTTATACTTTACAGAACTAGATATTGTTAAAAAATTTAATTGAATTTTTTATATTACTACCTGACCCGGTCCCGCTCCGCTGCGCCTTCTTTTACTTTATATGGGACAAAAGTTTCCTTGGAATATTTATTTTTGACGAAAATAGTATATCGCTTGTCTAGCAATTTAACAATATAAGTGCCTTTGTCCGTATCCCATATGATCTTTATTGGTCTACGAATTTGAGTTTGTAGGTAAGGTGTACTCCATTCTTAAAATACTTTATTTCAGCCCGCTACTCTCACGATATCTGATTTAGGGGTGTTTTCGAAGGTGAGATGGTCCTCCAGGCACTTGGCCGTGAAAAAATATCAGCATCGTGCTCTTCTTTCAAAAAACCATTTATTTAAACCCCATATTGCCATTGGTTTAGGGGAGTTTACACGATGAGGCGTCCCCCAAGCACATGGCCCAAAATAGGTTATGAAATAAGTTTTCTAATCTTAAATACCACATATTGGTATAGTCGAAAATTTTTTACCCTTTGCGGGGTGTTTTGGGGAAGGGATGATTCCCTAACCCCACGGTCCTAAATTTGGATATCAAATTCGTATTCTACTCCCAAATACCTTTTTGTGTGCCCCATTTTGCAATGTTCACTAAAAAATTGCTGCTTGTGGGGTATTTTGGGAAAGGGGTTAACCTCCAGAAAATTGGTCCCGAAAGTAAGTATCAATTCTTGCTCTACCCCTCAATACCTTTTATTTAATCTCCACATTGGCATGGTCGGTAAATATGGCCGATTTGGGGGTGTTTTGGGGATTGGAATATACAAATTGTATAATGGATTAAAATTGGATATAAAATTCGTTTTGTAATCTCATTTAAACTCCTTATTGCAAAAGTCAGCAAATATGTCTGGTTTTGGGTATTGGCCCTAAAAACTATAAATATTTAGTTCCACTCTCTTTACGACCCAAATTGTCTTGGTGAGCAAATACGTCCTATTTGGGGGTTGTTATGGTGGTGGGACGTCCGCTAGACAGTTGGTCCCTAATGTTGATAACAGATACGTGGTCTACTTCCAAATACCTTTAATTCGAGCCCCATATTTCCATAGTCGGCAAACGTGACTGGCTTAGGGGGTGTTTTGGGGGATGGGCGGCCACTCTGTGAGTTGGCCTTGAAAACATATATCGGATTCCTGTTCCACTATAAAAACCCTCTTATTTAAGCCTCATATTGCAAAAATCAGCAAATACTCACTATTTGGGTGGTGTTGTGGGGGTGGGGTGGCCCCATAGACACTTTTCCCAAATATTGATATCAGATTCGTTCTTTACTCACAAAGACCTTTCATTTAAGCCCCATATGGGTATTGTCGTAAATTTTTCCCCTTAGGGGGATGATTTTGGGGAGAGGCGGCCCCCAAACACTTGGTCCCATATTTGGATATTAGATTCTAATTTTACACTCAAATACCTTTTATTTAAGCCCCATATCCCCATGGTCAGTAAACAAGACCTGTTTGGATATCAGATTCGTATTCTACTCGCAAATACCTTTCATTTGAGTCCCATATTGCCATGATCGGTAAATATGTCCGATTTAGGGGTGTTTTGGGGCTTGAGGTAGTCCCCCTAGCACTTGGTTCGACAATTGGATATCAGATACGTTTTCTTATCCTAAATACCTTTCATTTGAGTCCCATATTGTTGCGATTGATCTAAGTATATGTTTGGTAGGTTTTAGGGTGGGGCGGCCCCCCTAGGTACCCCATCCAAAATTTGGATACCAAATTTTTATTTTTAGGGTACTATATGAGAGCACACAAAATTTCGATTAGATCGCACCACTCATCTCCGAGATCTGGCGTTTCTGAAAATTAGGGTAAGGGGGAGGGTCCGCCCTCCTTCAGATATCAAAAAATGTAGTACCCTATTTTCACCACCTGGGTCATTATGCACCATCTGTGAAAATTTCAGGAAAATCGGTTCAGCCGTTTCTGAGTCTATAAGGAACACACAAACATACAAACCACCAATCACAAATTGATTTTTATATACAATATAAGATTTGTTATATCACATATATATTGGGTTGCCTAAAAAGTAATTGCGGATTTTTTAAAAGAAAGTAAATGCAATTTTAATAAAACTTAGAATGAACTTTAATCAAATATATATAATTGCCACTTTGTTCGATAACCTTTTGCCATCTTCCTGGCAAATTTAGTATTCCACGCTCATAGAACTTCTGGCCTTTATCTGCAAAAAACTGAACCAAGTGCGATTTTATAGCCTCATCATTGCCGAAAGTTTTACCATTTAAGGAGTTCTGCAAAGATCGAAATAAATGGTAGTCTGATGGTGCAAGGTCAGGGCTATATGGTGGATGCATCAAAAGTTCCCAGCCAAGCTCACTCAGTTTTTGGCGGGTGACCAAAGATGTGTGCGGTCTAGCGTTGTCCTGGTGGAATATGACACCTTTACGATTGACCAATTCTGGTCGCTTCTCCTTGATGGCTGTATTAAATTTTTCCAATTGTTGACAGTAAACATCCGAATTAATCGTTTGGTTCCTTGGAAGCAGTTCAAAATATACCACACCCTTCCAATCCCACCAAACAGACAGCATAACCTTCTTTTGGTGGATATCAGCCTTTGAAGTGGTTGAGCTGGTTCACCATGCTTGGACCATGATCGTTTTCGACTAACGTTGTTGTAAACAATCCATTTTTCATCTCCAGTTATGATTCGTTTTAAAAACGGATCGAATTCATTGCGTTTAAGGTGCATATCACAAGCGTTGATTCGGTTTGTTAAATGAATTTCTTTCAATACATGTGGTACCCATATTAAAATTGACGCCAAACAAACATATGTAACAAAATTTCGCGCACTTTTTTTCTAAAGCAAGCTAAAAGTAACAGCTGATAACTGACAGAAGAAAGAATGCAATTACAGAGTCACAAGCCGTTGAAAAAAACTGTCAACGCCGACTTTATTACTACTATATTACCGACAATTACTTTTTGGGCAACCAATATAACAACAACAAGTAAAAGCGTGCTAAGTTCGGCCGGGCCGAATCTTACATACCCTCCACCATGGATCGCATTTGCCGAGTTCTTCTCCCGGCATCTCTTCTTAGGTAAAAAAGGATAAAAGAAAAGATTTGCTCTGCTATTATTATATTATTACATGTTGGAGACCTATGTAAAATGTCAGCCAATTCGAATAAGAATTGCGCCCTTTGGGGGCTCAAGAAGTAAAATAGAGAGATCGATTTATATGGGAGCTGTATCGGGCTATAGACCGATTCAGATCATAATAAACACGTATGTTGATGGTCATGAGAAGATCCGTAGTACACAATTTCAGACAATTCGGATAATAATTGCGACCTCTAGAGGCTTAAGAAGTCAAGATCCCAGATCGGTTAATATGTCAGCTATATCAGGTTATGGACCGATTTGAACCATACTTGGCACAGATGTTGGATATCATAACAAAACACGTCGTGCAAAATTTCATTCCAATTGGATAAGAATAGCGCACTCTAGAGGCTCAAGAAGTCAAGACCCAAGATCGGTTTATATGGCAGCTATATTAGGTTATAGACCGATTTGAACCATACACTGGCACAGTTGTTGGATATCATAACAAAACACGTCGTGCAAAATTTCATTCCAATTGGATAAGAATTGCGCACTCTAGAGGCTCAAGAAGTCAAGACCCAAGATCGGTTTATATGGCAGCTATATTAGGTTATGGACCGATTTGAACCATACTTGGCACAGTTGTTGGATATCATAACAAAACACGTCGTGCCAAAATTAATTCAAATGGAATAAGAATTGCGCCCTCTAGAGGCTCAAGAAATCAAGACCCAAGATCGGTTTATATGGCAGCTATATCAAAACATGGACCGATATGGCCCATTTACAATACCAACCGACCTACACTAATAAGAGGTATTTGTGCAAAATTTCAAGCGGCTAGCTTTACTCCTTCGGAAGTTAGCGTGCTTTCGACAGACAGACGGACGGACGGACGGACATGGCTAGATCGACATAAAATGTCGCGACGATCAAGAATATATATACTTTATGGGGTCTCAGACGAATATTTCGAGTAGTTACAAACAGAATGAATAAATTAGTATACCCCCCATCTTATGGTGGAGGGTATAAAAATTTACAGCTGCTGCAGATAGCATATACTATATTTCTCTGATACACAATTCAACTATTGTTGCGAAAACGTATATAAAGTAACGAAATATCTCTCTGAATTTTAAAAGAAACCATGTGATTAAATTTGGTTTCCTAAAAATATACCGACTCTACTGAAACCTTGTCAAAACATCAAAGTCTTCAAAATATTTAAATTATTCGATAGTTATACATGCACACTATTACATACAAATATGAGCACATTCGTTCAAAGTACCAAACTTACAGAATAGCTTTAACAAAGATGTTTCCACAACAATCATCAGTAAAATGGCCCTATTGAAATACAAGCACACACACACACATCTAACATTTATCTTTGCGAACATATAGAGAAAGGCAATCTTTCATCTCCATATCAGGTTAACAAAACAGTCTTTTGACATCCGGTAGCTATTTGTAAACTTGACAAACAACAACACAGCTGCGAAGACAGAATCGAAAAGAACAGCCATTAGTTGGCAAATGGACATTATGCTTTGTTAGCATTTGGGCGCCATTACAAGAAGTGCTGTTCAAATGTCTGTCTGATTTTCTTTTCACAACTGATTGATCATAGGTGACCAACCAACTTGAGCAGCCATTGAATAACAACATAATTGCTTCTACCGCCCTTTGAAGTGTAGAATGGAAAAGTTCGTGAAAGAACCTCTATTGATAAAAGATAACAAGAGAAAACATTATAATTTGTTTAGACATTTTGAGTAAGTCTTCTTATTAATAAAATATGCATCAAGGTTGACATCAAAATAAAATCGAGTTTTTTACAAATGTCAGTTAAGAGAACTGGTATGGTTATTGATTTAAGGGAATTGCGTTATTTCGCCCAAAACGATAAATGTCATACCGCCTAGAAGATAACACAAAGCCCAAAACCAATTTTTTCAAATGAGAGAAAGCTTAAATAACCGTCACAAAATTAGGATTTGGGTATAGTGAGATTTTTGCTTTCTAATATGTCATAATATCCAAAACCAACTGTGTCACATAGTCCAACTTTATTTATTCCATAACACCCAAATCGAGAAAAAATGTCATTACATCAAAAATATCCACTGAATTTTTTGGGCTTGCGACATATCTTCTTCTTTTTATATATAAAAAATCAATTTGTGTTTGTTTGTGGGTTTGTTTGTTTGTTTGTATGTTTGCGTGTTCCTTATAGACTCAGAAACGGATGAACCGATTTTCTTGAAATTGTCAAAGATTGTGAAAACAGGGTACTACATTTTTTTGATATCTGAAGGAGGGACGGACCCTCCCCCTTACCCTAATTTTCAGAAACGCCAGATCTCGGAGATGGGTGGTTCGATTTAAGTGAAATTTCGTATGCTCTCATATAGTACCCCAAAAAATTTAGTATCCAAAATTCGGATAGGGTACCTAGGGGGCCGCCCCTCCCTTAAACCTACCAAACATATATTTAAACCAATCACGACAATATGGGACTCAAATTAAAGGTATTTACGATAAGAAAACGTGTCTGATATCCAATTGTCGGACCAAGTGTTAGGGAGACCACCCCAACCCCTAAAATACCCCTAAATCGGACATATTTACCAACCATGGCAATATGGGATTCAAATAAAAGGTATTTGCGAGTAGAATACGAATCTGATATCCAAATGTGGGACCACGTTTCTGGAAGTCCACCCCTTCCCCAAAACACCCCCCAAACAGGACTTATTTACTGACCATGGCAATATGGGGCTTAAATAAAATGTATTTGAGTGTAGAATTCGAATATGATGTCCAAATATGGGATCAAGGGGCCGCCTGTTCCCAAAAACATCTACCAAAGTTGACAAATATACGACGATAGTAATATGGGGCTCAAATGAAAAGTCTTTGGGAGTAAAGCACGAATCTGATATCAATATTCGAGAAAATGTGTATGGGGCCATCCCACACAATAGGAAGTATTTGCCGACTATTGCAATATGAGGCTCAAATAAGAGGGTTTATAGAGTAGAACACGAATCCGATATATATTTTTAAGGCCAGCACACTAAGTGGCCGCCCATCCCCCAAAACACCCCCAAGCCGGTCATGTTTGCCGACTATGGGGCTCAAATTAAAGGTATTTGGGAGTACACCATGTATCTGATAACAACATTAGGGACCAACTGTCTAGGGGACGTCCCACCACCATAACAACCCCCATATAGGACGTATTTGCTCACCAAGACATTTTGGGTCTTAAAGAAAGTGGAACTAAATATTAATAGTTTTTAGGGCCAATACCCAAAACTGGACATATTTTCTGACTTTTGCAATAAGGAGTTTAAATGAGATTTGAAAACGAATTTGATATCCAATTTTGAGGCCAATGCCAATATGGGTTTTAAATAAATGATAAATAGATATATGAGAATAGAGCACGTTGCTGATATATTTTCCGGGCTTAGTGTTTAGGGGACCATCACAATCCTCAAAACACCCCTAAATCGGTCATATTTACCGACCATGTCAATGTGGAGCTTAAATGAAAGGTATTGGGCGGTAGAGCAAGAATTGATACCCACTTTTGGGACCAATTTTCTAGGAGCCTATTAGCGAGCATGCTAATATGTGGCTCAAATGAAAGGTATTTGAGATTATAAAACGAATTTGATAACTAATAGTGGGGCCATATGTTTGGGGGACGCCTCGTCCTGTAAACTCCCCTTAAACCAATGGCAATATGGTGGTTAAATAAATGATATTTGAGAGAACAGCACGATGCTGATATTATTTTAGGGCCAAGTGTCTGGGAGACCACCTCACCCCCGAAAACACCCCTAAAACAGATATCATGAGAGTAGCGGGCTGAAATAAAGTATTTTAAAAATGGAGTTCACCTTACATCCAAACTTAAATTCGTGGACCAATGAAGATCATATGGGATTCAGGTTAAGGCACATATATTGTTAAACTGTTAGTCAAGCGAAATGGTATTTTCGTAGCGTGGCGTTTCACTGAAAGCTCTTTAATTGTCGAAAATAAATAGACTTGTTCACCCAAACACGCTTTGCTGTGCCTCCTACAATACACAGAATAGAAATTTTCTTTATTTATAATTCAAACCTCTACGTCTCATGGATATATCTCGACTTCAAAAAATCTCCACATTGTTGTCATACAAGACTTGCCAATACCTTTCGGTTGAATGCTGTGCATATTTCAAAAAGTTAAGATAGTGAAGCCGCACAGGCACTTAGCCCAAAATGTTTTTTTTTTTTTTTATTTGCAATCATTATTCGCAAGGTTCGTACTCATCTTATTCCCATATTGTTATTATCATATTGTTTGGTGGGTGGAATAATGGTATTGGTACGTTCCGTTGGGCAATAATAGTATTGGTATGGATACAAGCAAATTTGGCTTTAGGCATTTTTCAGAGGAAGAAGTTTATAATTGTTTAAGGGAGATCAAGTCGAATGCCGTGTGTTTCGAAGGAATTGATCCAAAGTTTTTACGGATAGTTTTTGCATACATTTATTCTTATGTTTTGCACATTCATAATTCAATCCTTTCTAGATCAACTATCCCAGAATCACGCGAAAGTAATTCCGATTTCAAAAGACAAGGGCAAATATCGGCCCATAGCTATAATTCCAGTTCTTCCTAAGTTATTTGAAATGCTTTTTAGTAAACTAATGAAGGAGTATATATCCGAAAATCGGCTATTAACAGAGTTTCAGTCCGGATTCAGAACCAATCACAGTTGTCTGACGGCTTTGCAAAAAGTTTCTGAGGACTTAAGGGCGAGTATGGACAAGAGGGATATTTCATGTTTGGTATTGTTGGACCATTGAAAGGCATTCGATACAGTTGACCTTGTGATACTCCGGTTTGAGCTTGAGAACTATTTTAATTTGCTACTGATGCATGTTGTCTCATACAGTCTTATCTTGGATCTAGATTTCAATCTGTCTATGTCAATGCCACAACGTCAAGTCCGGCAATGATAAAAAGTAGAGTACCGCAAGGGCCCAGTTTGGGTCCATTATTGTATTCTTTGTACAGCAATGACTTACCGTCGCAAATTAGAAATTCCTGCATCCATATATATGCGGATGATGTTCAGGTATACATTATTGCGCCACAATCAGATTTTCGAAACTGTATTGAACGTTTAAATAGCGATCTCGACAGAATCGTTTTATGGCAAGGGCTAACGGTTTGAGCCTTAATCCAAAGAAATCGAAATGTTTAATTATAAGTACGGAATCATTCCGCAGACCAGACGATATCTCGATAAGACTGTCAGATATGGAAATTGAGATGGTTGACCCAGTTTAAAAACCTTGGGGCGATATTTTATAGTCGTTTGACGTGGCGTGACCAGCTAAAATCGGCGGTTGGCAGGACTGACGGAAATCTAAGAAATCTCTATGTTAATTATAATCATACTCCTTTAAGGATTCATTTGGCTAAAACAATGTTGGTTGCAACATTATTATATATTTTAGTCAGAGAATGATGAACAAATTGAAAGTGGCGTTTAATAATTATGTCAGATATGTTTATGGTCTGCAAAGACGAGATCATATTACCCCATATACGAAACTTTTATACGGTGTTTCATTTAATATAAGATGTATTTTAAGTTTTTCATAAAATTGTGTATAGTAATGTGCCACAATACTTATTTGAACTCATACGCTTGGCAAGATCGGCTACAGGAAATAGAATAATACAACTGAGACATCTTAAACAATTTTCAAATAATTTCTTCTTCATACATTCAATAAGACTTTGAAACAATCTTCCTTCTAATATCCAAACAATCTCCAACGAACGGCGGTTTAAGTCTGTACTATTTAACCATTTCCAACATAAAGTAACAAATTTAATAAATATACTTGTATCTTCTATTCAAATTAATACTACTTCTTAATTTATTTTGCTTGCAATTTCGATAAATATTCAATTATATTTAATAAAATTAATTCAAATACTTTTGTTCAAATTTTAAATTATTTATGTTATGATTCAAATTTTTAACCTGTTTTATACACTAATTTTAAATTTTATTTATTTTAAATTTTATTTAAAATTATATTATTTTTGAGCTTTAGAGGGCGCACTTCTTATCCGATGTGGCCGAAATTGTGCATGAAGTGTTTTATTTTGACTTTCAACAACTGTGTCATTTATGGTCCAAATCAGTCCACATCCTTATATAGCCACCATATAAACCGATCTGACCATTGCCCATTCATCGGTCCATGTATTGATATAGCTGCCATATAAACCGATCTTGGGTCTTGACTTCTTGAGCCACTAGAGGGTGTAATTCTTATCCTATTTTATTGAAATTTTGCACATAGTGTTTTGGTATCACTTCCAACAACTACGCTAAGTATGGTTTACATGGGTCCATGTTTTGATATAGCTGCCAGATAAACCGAAATTTTTCACGTAGTGTTTTAGTATCACTTACAACAACTGTGCTAAGTATGATTCAAATCGGTTTATAATCTGGTATAGCTGTCATATAAACCGATCTTGGATCTTGATTTATTGAGCCATTAGAGCGCGCAATTCTCATTCGATTTGGCCGAAATTTTACATAAGGTGTTTTGTTATGACTTCCAAAAACTGTGCTCAGTATGGTATGCTATATCCAGTATGGGAGCTATATCCAAATCTGAACCGATATGGCCAATCCCCAACTACCTACATCAATACAAAGTATCTGTGCAAAATTTCAAGCGGCTACCTCTGCGCGTTCGACCGCTATCGTGATTTCGACAGACGGACGCACGGACGGACATGGCTAGTTCGAATCAGAATTTCGAGACGACCAAGAATATATATACTTTATGGGGTTCTAGATCAATATTTCGAGGTGCTACAAACGGAATGACTATCCTACGGTGGTGGGTAAAATAAAAGAGAATGCAATTCAATGCATTAATCCTGCCAGATGTATACCACTCTCTCTGAGAGAACCATTGAGAGAAGAGATAAAAAGATTATGTGAGAAAAATTTCATTGAGAAAAGTGAGGAAAGAAAGATTTTAATATGGCCATTCAGGAACATTATTATGAAATTTCATCTTTTGAACAATTTAAGCCCAGATTTTTGGGTAAAATATTATCTTTAGTTACTATAGCCTCCACCATAGGATGGGGGTATACTAATGTCGTCATTCTGTTTGTAACACCTCGAAATATGCGTCGGAGACCCCATAAAGTATGTATATTCTTGATCGTCATGTCAATTTAAATCGATCTAGCCATTTCCGTCCGTCTGTATGTCGAAAGCACTCTAACTTCCGAAGGAGTTAAGCTAGCCACTTGAAATTTTACACAAATACTTTCTATTGGTGTAGGTCGGTTGGTATTGTAAATGGGCCCAATCGGTCCATGTTTTGATATAGCTGTCATATAAACCGATCTTAGGTCTTGACTTCTTGAGCCAATATAATGCGCAGTTCTCATCCGATTTGGCTGAAATTTTGCATGAGGTGTTTTGTTACGACTTCCAATAACTGTGCTAAGTATGGCGCAAATCGGTACATAACCTAATATAGCTGCCATATAAACCGATCTGGGATCTTGAATTCTTGAGCCTCTAGAGGACGCAATTCTCATCCGATTTGCCAGAAATTTTGTACAACGGTTTCTCTCATGACCTTCAACATGCGAGTCTGGTATGATCTGAATCGATTAATAGCTTTCTACAGCTGCCATATAAACCTATCTCCCGATTTTTCTTCTTGAGCCCCTACAAGGCGCAATTTTTATCCGAATGAACTGAAATATTACACAATGACTTCTACAATGTTCAGCATTTATTTATGGCCCGAATTGGTTCTTGTTCAATATTCTTTGTTTGCCTAAAAAGAGATACCGCGCATATAACTCGACAAATGCGATCCATGGTGGAGTGTATATAAGATTCGGCTCGGCCGAACTTAGCACGCTCTTACTTGTTGATATAAAAGACGGCTTTTGGAATATTGCCTTGGATGAAGAATCAAGATAAATTTGTACTTTAAGCACGCCTAGATGGGTTACCGTTTGGAATAAATGGGTTACCGTTTGGAATAAAAATAGCCTCTTAAGTTTTTCAAAAACTAAATGAGCATGGCTGCCAGGACATGAGAGTTATCTCACACAGATAAAGGAATTGATTATAAAAGCACCGTCACTAAAACCATTTGACTGCAATGAGGAAAGTGTATTGTAGGCAGATGCATCAAAGAATGGGTTGGGTTGTCCTTAACTGCAAAACAAATATCAGTCTGTTTTGCGTCGCGAAGCCTGTCGGATGCAGAAACAAGATATGCTCAAATAGAAAAAGATATGCTAGCTGTAGTTTTGGTTGTGAAGAATTTCACAATTAAATTGACGGTAGAAAGATTAAGATTGTAACAGACCATAAGCCATTACCGGGAATTTTGAAGAAGGACTACCATAAAACAGATTCATTGAAATTTCATCGTGAAACTCGAATTGGAAAAATATTCCCCTGACTTTTCTTATTAACCAGTCATCTCGAAGTTATACTCAACAAGTAAAAGCGTGTCGAGTTATTTTCGCGGCATCTCTTCTTAGGCAAAAAAGGATATAAGAAAATATTTGCTCTGCTATTAGAGCGATATGGTCCGGTTTCGACCACAATTAAATTATATGTTGGAGACCTGTGTAAAATGTCAGCCAATTCGAATAAAAATTGTGTCAATTGGGGGCTCAAGAAGTAAAATAGAGAGATCGATTTCTATAGGAACTGTATCAGGCTATAGACCGATTCAGACCATAATAAATACGTATGTTGATGGTAATGAGAGGACCAGTCGTAGGCAAATCGGATAATAATTGCGACCTCTAGAAGCTCAAGAAGTCAAGATCCCAGATCGGTTTATATGGCAGCTATATCAGGTTATGAACCGATTTGAACCATACTTGCAACAGTTGGTTGGAAATCACAACAAAACACGTCCTGCAAAATTTCAGTCAAATTGGACCAGAATTGCGCCCTCTAGAGACCCAAGAAGGCAAAACCCAAGATCGGTTTATATGGCAGCTATATAAAAACATGGACCGATATGGCCCATTTACAATCCCAACTGACCTACTCAAATTAGAAGTATTTGTGGAAAATTTCAAGCGGCTAGCTTTACTCCTTTGAAAGTTAGCGTGCTTTCGACAGACAGACGGACGGACATGGCTAGATCGACATAAAATGTCACGACGATCAAGAACATATATACTTTATGAAATTAGTATACCCCCCATTCTATGGTGGAGGGTATAATAACAAGTAAAAGCGTGCTAAGTTCGGCCGGGCCGAATCTTATATACCCTCCACCATGGATCGCATTTGTCGAGTTCTTTTCCCGGTATCTCTTCTTAGGCAAAACAGGATATAAGAAAAGATTTGCTCTGCTATTAGAGCGATATTAAGATATGGACCACAATTAAATTATATGTTGGAGACTTGTGTAAAATGTCAGCCAATTCGAATAAGAATTGCTCCCTTTGGGGGCTCAAGAAGTAAAATAGAGAGATCGATTGATATGGGAGCTGTATCGGGCTATAGACCGATTCAGACCATAATAAACACGTATGTTGATGGTCATGAGAGGATCCGTTGTACAAAGGCAAATCGGATAATAATTGCGACCTCTAGAGGCTCAAGAAGTCAAGATCCCAGATCGGTTTATATGGCAGCTATATCTGGTTATGAACCGAATAGAATCATACTTAGCACAGTTGTTGGATATCATAACAAAACACGTCGTGCAAAATTTCATTCCAATCGGGTAAAAATTGCGCTCTCTAGAGGCTCAAGAAATCAAGACCCAAGATCGGTTTATATGGCAGCTATACCAGGTTATAGAACGATTAGGACCATACTTAAGTGATACTAAAGCACTATGTGCAAAATTTCAGTCAAATCGGATGAGAATTGCGCCCTCTAGAGGCTCAAGAAATCAAGACCCAAGATCGGTTTATATGGCAGCTATATCAAAACATGGACCGATATGGCCCATTTACAATACCAACCGACCTACACTAATAAGAAGTATTTGTGGAAAATTTCAAGCGGCTAGCTTTACTCCTTCGAAAGTTAGCGTGCTTTCGACAGACAGACGGACAGACGGACGGACATGGCTATGTCGACATAAAATGTCGCGACGAACAAGAATATAAATATACTCAGACGAATATTTCGAGTAGTTACAAACAGAATGACGAAATTAGTATACCCCCCAGCCTATGGTGGAGGGTATAAAAAATGTAAACAATAAGAAATGCCACTACACAAATGCTACTAAATATATTGTAAAATGGCGATTAATTGTCTGCTGTGGCGTGCCTTGAGCCATTTTCGCCCTGATATTTACAATATGTAATGGGACACACAATTTATTCATCTGCTCCTTAGCATATGGTTTACCGAGCCTCTAAGAACAGGGTCCACCGGGTTGTGATCTAAGGATGGGATCACTGTGTAAAATGTAAACCATAAGAAATGCCAGTACACAAATGCTACCAAACATATTGTAAAGAATCTGTATTCTTTTGAAAAGGGAGATGTAGTGGTACCCACAATTGACAACACTGAATTTCTTATACAGTCAATTCCAAATCTCTTATACTCATAAGTATGTACATATTTAAATCTGTGGTTCAGCTATCAATTAAGACAAGTTCTCAACCAGTAACTGATCTGTTTATTACAGGAGTGGCGATTAATTGTCCCCTGTGGCGAGCCTTGTGCCATTTTCGCCCTGATATTTATGTCATGGGACACAAAATTTATCCACCTGTTTCTTAGCATATGGTTTACCGAGCCTCTAAGTGTAGTTATCTAAGGATGGGATCACTGTTTAGGTCCGCACATTGTTAAAAGCCCCCTCGATGTCAATGCATACCGCCAATTTACGTTGTGGCATGGAAGGATTCTTCTATTTTATGAACAACCTTGTGCAAAGCAGTCTCCACCGACCTTCCCTTGACATAGGCATGCTGTTTGTATTTGAGCAGTTCGCTGGTCAATCATGGTGTCCACAATACGTTCCATGGTTTTGAGTATAAAGGACGTAAAGGTTATAGGTCTGTAGGCCTTTGTAGGCTTGGATATACCACCCTTGCCTCCAACCAGACTTTCGGAGTATATGCAAGTCGTAGGCACGCTGTGAAAATTTTGGCCAGGCGAGGCGCCAGATAGTCTGCTCCTTCTGTAGTAACGATGGAAATATTCCATCAGGTCCGGTTGAGTTAAATGGTTTGGAGCTCTCCAAGGATTCCTTCACCATAAATTTTGTAATGATAAGCCTTCGATCAACATCATTATTCCAAGATTCCGATATTTCCGTGAGTCCCGTCGTATCTTGTGGAAAATGCGCTTTTATACAAAGCCTCAACATATCCTTCGTTTCAGTTTGGATCATAAACGCTATTGACCTGTTTCCAGAAAAGCTTCCAAGAGGCACGTTTTGCCGCTTTGCTAATCTTATTGGAGTCCTTAAGCCATGTTTAATACACATCCCAATAAAATTCCGTTTTTTTTTACGTCGTGCTCTGCTAAAAAGTCTGCGGATCTCTTTCCCAAAGTTGGAAATTTCCCCGGTCATCCAGGGGCTGATATTCTTTCCCGAAGAGGACAACTATATTCGAAAGATCCCACCAGTTCTGTTGTTATCTTCTTGACATTTTCGTAAATGTCTTCTATGCTTGGACAATCAAAATTATCTTGCCCAAGTTTGTCCAGTTGGTTTTCAACTTATTCCGGAAGCTTATCGCATTCGGCGCTGGTTGTGCCATTCTTAACTTAATGTACCTATAATCAGAGAAAGAGTGTTCCGATTAGATTTTCCGAACATATCGTCACAGCTTATACCTCCTCCCTAATCCTATTAACAAAGGTAGAGTTGTTCCAATATTAAGTGTTATTAGGTCGTAAGTATTCAACAACTCTGGCAGGGTTTGGCCCCGTTTATTAGTGTTGGTACTACCCCACGAAATGTGGTAAGAGTTCGCATCGCACCCTATTCGTACCTCGTTTCCTTTGTGTTTTCTTTAATCACTAGCCGTTGCAGCTCCGACGTGGGTGACGTTGTCGAAGAGTCGAAAGGCAGATAAAGTGATACCAGGTATGCTCCACCGTCTCCCTGTCTCACCACTGTTGCATCCGACGTTGAAAACTCTGGGGAAAATATAATTCAAATTTTTATGACAAATAACGCAGGTCCTCGGCCGAGTACCAGTGTTAGCATAGAATAATTGGTAGTTGATATGGTTCAGTCCAGAAACATTGTTCCGTGTCGTCCATGGCTCCTGAATTAAGGCAATATGAATCTTGCTCTTGCTCATTTTCTCTATCAGAGCGTGTGTAGCAGTCATGCTCCGGTGGAGGTTTATCTGGATTACCTTAGTCATTGGTCCTCCAGTAAATGGGCATCTTGGGAGTAGGTGATGATCTCATCGTCTGCTCCCTGTTCTTTAGACTGCATTAACTTTCCTGTTACTGCACTGCCTGATGTTGTCGTATTAGGTTCTTTGCCTGCCCTAGTCTTCCGACTCTTTATAAAATCGGTAATGATCCCATCGTCGGGTCCCTGTTCGTTAGTCTGTATTGAGTTGCCAGTCCCTGTACTGCCTGATGTTTCAATACTAGGATCATAAGTAAATGGGCTTCTTGGGAGTTGATGATGATTCCATCGTCGGATGCTTGTTCGTTAGTCTGCATTAAGACTCCTTTCGCTGCACTGCTTGATGTCTCAATATAAGGATCTTCCGAATCTTGAAGTCGGTGATGGGTCCGTCGTCGGGTACCCGTTTGTTAGGCTGTGTTGGGTCTCTCGCCACTGCACTGCCTGCTGTTTTAGTGTTAGGATCTTTGCTTATCCTAGTCTCTCCAATATTGAGAGAGGCGGTGATTGTCTCGTCGTCAGACCCCTGTTTGTTGGGCGGTATTGAGTCACCTGCCACTGCACGGCCTGATGTCACAATATGAGAATTTCTGCATATCCTTGTCTTCCCAATCTTGAAAAAGACAGCCTTGCTCCCGTAGTGCGCCATGCTTTTAGTCTTAGCCAAACTTGTCACGGAGACTTGATGAATGCCAATCACAAGGAGAGTTCCTTCCTCCCTGTGGAAGACCTTCTCCTCCCAAGAATCCCAACATGCGCTTCGTCGCAAATTTGCGGCCCCATCTCTTGATGAAGACCGTCGCCTTTGTAATTTGGGGGATGTCCATCTTTCTCACCAGGTCGAGCTTTGCGCCCTCACAGGGAGTGTGGATACCTCCGACGAGCTGTTTGGCGGTATCAGCCGACGCAAATCGCAGGCCAAAGGTGTCCCCTCTGTACTCGCGGTCCATCATATGTGTGGATGGGCCCTCTACAGAGTTCCATGTATGTTCGAAAATCCGTTCATTCTAGCCTACTCTAAAAAAGGCTTTAGATTTTGTTCGTAATAGGTAGTACCTATTCCGAGATACGGATATTTTTCTTTGAAAAGCGAAACGAAAACACGTCCGCTCCATTCAACGGCTACTTTAATTCAGATATTAATATGTAAATACAAAATTTCGTACGGATCTCGCATTCATCGCACGGCATGTGTTTTTATCAAGAAAAACTATTATAGAACAAGTAAAAGCGTGCTAAGTTCGGCCGGACCGAATCTTATATACCCTCCACCATGGATCGCATTTGCCGAGTTATTTTCCCGGCATCTCTTCTTAGGCAAAAAAGGATATAAGACAAGATTTGCTCGGCTATTAAAGCGATATCAAGATATGGTCCGGTTTGGACCACAATTAAATTATATGTTGGAGACATGTGTTAAATGTCAGCCAATTCGAATAAGAATTGCGCCCTTTTGGGGGCTCAAGAAGTAAAATAGAGAGATCGATTTATATGGGAGCTGTATCGGGCTATAGGCCGATTCAGACCATAATAAACACGTATGTTGATGGTAATGAGAGGATCCGTCGTACAAAATTTCAGGCAAATCGGATAATAATTTCGACCTCTTGAGGCTCAAGAAGTCAAGACCCAGATCGGTTTATATGGCAGCTATATCAGGTTATGAACCGATTTGAACCTTATTGGACACAGTTGTTGAATGTAAGGATAAAATACGTCATGAAAAATTTAAGCCAAACCGGATAAAAATTGCGCCCTCTAGAAGCTCAAGAAGTCAAGTCCCCAGATCTGTTTATATGACAGCTATATCAGGTTATGGACCGATTTGAACTATACTTGGCACAGTTGTTGGATATCATGACAAAATACTTCGTGCAAAACTTCATTCCAATCGGATAAGAATTGCGCACTCTAGAGGCTCAAGAAGTCAAGATCGGTTTATATGGCAGCTATATAAAAACATGGACCGATATGGCCCATTTACAATCCTAACCGAACTACACAAATAAGAAGTATTTGTGCACAATTTCAAGCGGCTAGCTTTGCTCCTTCGAAAGTTAGCATGCTTCCGATAGACAGACGGACGGATAGACGTACTTACATGGCTAGATCGATATAAAATGTCATGACGATATGTGGTCTCAGACGAATATTTCGAGCAGTTAGAAACAAAATGACGAAATTAGTAAACCCCCAAGGTGGTACAAACAGAATGACGAAATTAGTATACCCCTATCCTACGGTGGAGTGTATAAAAACGGCTGAACCGATTTTCATGAAATGGCCCAGTAGTAGGGTTTGGGCCTCCAGTGAAAATAGGGCACTTAGTTTTATGATATCTGAAGGGGGCGAGGACCCTCCTCCTTACCCCAATTTTCAAAAACGCCAGATCTCGGAGAAGTGTGCACCGAAATTTTGTATGCCACTTCATGGTACCACAAAAACAGGAAATTGGTATAAAATTTTTGGGTCAACTAACCCTGGCGCCCCTATCTCAAAACTTACCCGAACGGACATGTTTACCGATTGGGTATCAAATGAAAGGTATTTAAGAGTAGAGTACGAACTTGGTGTAAAAATGTCACATTTAGTGTCGGGGAGTCCCTCACCCCTAAAAACACCACCAACAGGACACTTTTACTTGCCCAAAGCAGTATCAAATTAACGGTATTTAAATGTAGAATACAAATCTGACATAAAAATTTATTCCTTTGTGTCTGAGAGGCCTCCCCACCCCCAAAACGCTTCAACAGTACAATTTTGCCGCTTTCGACAATATAGGTATCAAATGAAATGTATTTAAAAGTAGAATACAAACTGACATAAAAGTGTATTCCTTGGTGCCTAAGGGCCTTCCCAACCCTCCAGCAGAACATATATACCGATTGGGACAATATGGATATTAAAGGAAAGTTATTAAAAGAATAGTACAAGTCTGACATAAAAATGTATTTCTTGGTGTCTAAAGGGCTTTCCCATCCCCTCAAACCCCCCAGTAGGACATATATGCCGATCGCGACAATATGGATATCAAATAAAAGGTATTTAAATGTTTAGTAAAAATCTGATATAAAAATTTATTTCTTGGTGTCTGAAGACATATTTACCGATTGGGACAATATGGAAAGGTGTTTGGAAGTTGATTACACCTTTGTTATAAGAATATGTTATATGTGCAAAGTGTCTACGGGCCCTATCCAACTCCAAAAACCCACAAAACGGGATGAGGTCTTTGAGAGTTGACTACGAATCTGATATACACGTTTGGGACAGAGTCTGGTGGGCCAACCCACCTAATACGCTTCAATAAGACGTGTAGGTCGATCGGGATAATATTGGAATTAAATGAAAGCTCTATTACAGTAGAGTTTAAATCTAATGTTGATAGAACGATTCAACTATCTGGGTCGCACTCTGCCGTCCTGCCGTTCAGCCGAACATGTAGATCTCGATTTTAAACGACTTAAATAAATTGTTTTTGGGGTCTTAGGGTCGGGGGGAGCGACCTTCTCCTCTCAATAAAAACAACACCAAACTGACATGTAGGGCGACCGAGAATATATTGTACTCAAATGAAAAGACATGTCAGAAGGCAATCGCCCTCCCTCCATCCTACCCAAAACAAGAAATTAAGAATAAACAAGTAAGAGCGTGCTAAGTTTGGCTGGGTTGAATCTTATTTACCCTCGACCATGGATCGCATTTGTCGAGTTCTATGCGCGGTATCTCCTTTTAGGCCAACAAATAATAAGGTTGAATAAGATCTGTTATGCTATTGGAGCCATATCAAGTTATAGTCCTATTCGGATGGTAAATGAATACTAAACATTGTAGAAGGCATTGCGTTATAGTTCATTCGGATAAAAATTGCGCCTTGTATCAAGCTAATAATCGATTCAGACCATATTAGACACGTATGTTTAAGGTCATAAGAGAAGCCGTTGTACAAAACTTCTGCCAAATCGGATGAGAATTGTGCCCTCTAGAGGCTCAAGAAGTCAAAATCCCAGATCGGTTTACATGGGAGCTATATCAGGTTATGTACCGATTTGCGCTATACTTAGCACGGTTATTAGAAGACACAACAAAACACCTCATGCAAAATTTCAGCCAAATCGGATGAGAATTGCGCGCTCTATGGGCTCAAGATGTCAAGATCCCAGATCGGTTTATATGACAACTATAGCAAATTATGAACCGATTTGAACCATACTTAGCGCAGTTGTTGGAAGTGATAATAAAACAACCCGTGCAAGATGTCAGTCAAATCGGATAAAAATTGCGCCTTGGCTAAATCGACTTAAAATGACATGACGATCAAGAATATATATACTTTATGGGGTCTCGGACTCATATTTCGAAGTGCTTCAAACAGAATAACGAAATTAGTATACCCCCATCCTATGGTGGAAGGTATACAAATTAAGGCCGATCAGGATATAATAGGACACCAACAAGTAAAAGCGTGCTAAGTTCGGCCGGGTCGAATCTTTTGTATCCTCCACCATGGACCTCATTTGTCGAGTTATATGGTCCGGTTTGAAGCACCATTAAATTATATGTTGGAGACCTGTGTAAAATGTCAGCCAATTCGAATAAGAATTGTGCCCTTTGGGGGCTCGAAAAGTAAAATAGAGAGATCGATTTATATGGGAGCTGTATCAGGCTATAGATCGATTCAGACCATAATAAACAAGTATGTTGATGGTAAATGAGAGGATCCGTCGTACAAAATTTCAGGCAAATCGGTTAATAATTACGACCTCTAGAGGCTCAAGAAGTTAAGATCCCAGATCGGTTTATGTGGTAGCTATATCAGGTTATGAACCGATTTGGACCTTATTTGACACAGTTGTTGAAAGTAAGAATAAAATACGTCATGCAAAATTTCAGTCAAATCGGTAAGGTATTGCACCCTCTAGAAGCTCAGGAAGACAAGTCCCCAGATCTGTTTATATGAGAGCTATATTAGGTTATGAACCGATTTGAACTATACTTGGCACAGTTGTTGAATATCATAACAGACTACTTCGTGCAAAAATTCATTTAAATCGGATAAGAATTGCGCCCTCTACAGCCTCAAGAAGTCTAGACACAAGATCGGTTTATATGACAGCTATACCAGGTTAAGAACCGATTTGAACCATACTTGGCACAGTTGTTGGATATCATAACAAAACACGTTGTGCAAAATTGCATTCCAATCGGATAAGAATTGCGCAATCTAAAGGTTCAAGAAATCAAGACCCAAGATCGGTTTATATGGCAGCTATATCAAAACATGAACCGATGTGGTCCATTTACAATACCAACCAACCTACACTAATAAGAAGTATTTGTGCAAAATTTCAATCGGCTATCTTTACTCCTTCGGAAGTTAGCGTGCTTTCGACAGACAGACGGACGGACATGGCTAGATCGACATAAAATGTCGCGACGATCAAGAATATATATACTTTATAAGTTCTCAGAGAAATATTTCTAGTAGTTACAATCAGAATGACGAAATTAGTATACCCCCATCTTGTTGAGGGTATACAAATTTTATTCGTGTGCATCTGAACGAGACCCCTAGACCTGAATATCTTGATAGCCACCTTCCAAATGGTTGACTTATAGGGCTCAAACAAAATTGTGGTCCCGCACGGTGCTAGTATTATTTCAGGGTTCGCCCTCTAAACTCCCTTCAAACCGGCCATGTTTGCCTACTATGGCAATAAATAATATGTATTTGATAGTAGAAAACGAATTTGATATCCAATTTTGAGGCCAAGTTATCTCAGCCCATAAACTCTTCCTAAACCTATGACTATATTGGCTCCAATAAATGAAATTTGAGGGTAGAGCACGATGCTCATATTTTTTCAGGGCAAGGTGCGTGGGTGGTCGCCCCGCACTACAAGGTTCAAATAAAAGAAATTTGGGAGTAGAGCACAAATATGATATCTACATTGGGGCGAAATATTTAAAAGGCTGAACCAGCACCACCAAACATGCCTTTTTTCCTGACCGTGCCAATATAGGGCTCAGACGAAATAGTAGAGTGAAAGAAGGTGCAGCGGAGCGGGCCCTGTCCAGCTAGTCTTCTTCTTTTCATATATAAAAATCAATTTGAGTTTGTTTGTAAGTTTGTTTGTTTGTATGTTTGTGTATTCATTATAGACTCAGATGCGGCTAAACCGATTTTCTTAAAATTTTCACAGATGGTGCATAATGATCCCGTGGTGAAAATAGGGTACTTTTTGATATATGAAGTGGGGACGGACCCTCCCCCTTACCTCAATTTTCAGAAACGCCAGATCTCGGAGATGGGTGGTGCGATTTAAGCGAAATTTCGTGTGCCCTCATATAGTACCCAAAAAATAAAAATTTGGTATCCAAATTTCGGATGGGGTTCCCCCCCACCCTAAAACCTACCAAAGATATATTTGGACCAATCACGACAATATGGGACTCAAATGAGAGGTATTTAATTTTAGGAAACCTAACTGATATCTAATTGCCAGGCCAAGTGTTAGGGAGACCACCCCAACCCCGAAAACACATCTAAATCGGACATATTTACCGACCATGGCAGGATGGGACACAAATGAAAGGTATTTGCGAATAGAATACGAATCTAATATCCAAATGTGGGACCACGTTTCTGGAAGTCCACCCCTTCCCCAAAACACCCCCCAAACAGGACTTATTTACTGACCATGGGAATATGGGGCTTAAATAAAATGTGTTTGAGTGTAGAATTCGAATCTGATGTCCAAATATGGGATAAAGTGTTTGGGAGACGCCTCTTCCCAAAAACATCTTCCAAAGGGAACAAATTTACGACGATAGCAATATGGAGCTCAAATGAAAGGTCTTTGGGAGTAAAGGACGAATCTAATATCAATATTCGGGAAAAGTGTCTATCGGACCACCCCACCCCCACAACACCACCCAAATAGGAAGTATTTGCTGACTATTGCAATATGAGGCTCAAATAAGAGGATTTTTAGAGCAGAACACGAATCCGACATACATTTTTAAGGCCAACACACTGAGTGGCAGCCCATCCCCCAAAACACCCTCAAGCCGGTCATGCTTGCCGTCTATGGGGATCAAATTAAAGGTATTTGGGAGTAGACCACGTATCTGATTCTAACATTAGGGACCAACTCTCTAGGGGACGTCCCACCACCATAACAACCCCCAAATAGGACGTATATGCTCACCAAGACATTTTGGGTCTTAAAGAAAGTGGAAATAAATATTAATAGTTTTTAGGGCCAATACTGATACTACTGACTTTTGCAATAAGGAGTATAAATGAGATTAGAAAACGAATTTAATATCCAATTTTAAGGCCAATGGCAATATGGGGTTCAAATAAATGATAAATAGATATATGAGAATAGAGCACGTTGCTGATATATTTTCCGGGCTAAGTATTTGGGGGACCACCCCAATACCCAAAACACCCCTAAATTGGGCATATTGGGCCATGTCAATATGGAGCTTAAATGGAAGGTATTGGGCGGTATTGAAAGGTATTGATACCCACTTTCGAGACAAATTTTCTGAATTTCGGTGTCCTTTAAACCTTCCTAAAGTATATGTATACTATACATTTTTCAACACTTTGTAAATTTTACCTAAGTTTAAGTTCATTTGTATATACCTAAGATAATGATATAAGTCAACCAAGCTTGAGAGAAAAATCTTTGGTGCCAAATCACGTCAAAATTTATCATGATTTAATTGATTTTTCGTTAATTTTTGTGCTTTTTTTATGTTCACTGAAATAAACATTAAATATTGCTAAAAAAAGTTGAAAATAACAATACATTGTTAATTAGTATTCTCCGCAACTTATGGTGGTGGGTATAAAGCAGCTCAGGCAACATTAACATATAACGATGAATGAATTAAAACTCAAATTATTTTTTGCTAGCAAACACTGGTACGTTTAAATTGCAATGATTTTATAAGACACGTTTGCTTACCAAATCACAAAGAAGCAAATATTTAAAACAATATTTAGCAAAAAGTCTTTGGTTAGTAAAGACACAAATGACAACCCAAAAAATATAGTTAAAATTATGTTTAACTAGCTGACCCGGGCCCGCTCCGCTGCGCCTTCTTTTACTTTATATGGAACAAAAGTTTCTTGGAATATATATTTTCGTTTGACTATTTGTTTAGCAATATAAGTGCCTTTGTCCGAATCCCATATGATCTTTATTGGTCAACTAATTTAAGTTTGGATGTAAGGTGTAGTCCATTCTTAAAATACTTTATTTCAGCCAGGGGTAAGGTGGTCCCCCAGGTACTTGGCCATAAGAAAATATCGGCATCGTGCTCTTCTTTCAAAAACCATTTATTTAAACCCCATATTGCCATTGGTTTAGGGGAATTTACACGATGCGACGTCCTCCAAACACATGGCCCAAAAAAGGTTATCAAATTCGTTTTCTAATCTTAAATACCACATATTGGCATGGTTGAAAAAATTTTACCATTTGTGGGGTGTTTTGGAGAAGGGGTGATGCCCTTAATACATGGTCCTAAATTCGGATATCAAATTCGTATTATTTATTTGAGCCCCATTTTCCGATGGTCACTAAAAAATTGCTGCTTGTGGGGTATTTTGGGAAAGGGGTTAACCCCCAGAAAATTAGTCCCGAAAGTGGGTATCAATTCTTGCTCTACCCCCTAATACCTTTCATTTAATCTCCACATTGACATGTTCGGTAAATATGGCCGATTTAGGGGTGGTCCCCCAAGCACTAAGCCCGGAAAATATATCAGCAACGTGCTCTATTCTCATATATCTATATATCATTTATTTGAACCCTATATTTTGGGAAAGGGGTTGACACCCAGAAAATTAGTCCCGAAAGTGGGTATAAATTCTTGCTCTACCCCCCAATACCTTTCATTTAAGCTCCACATTGACATGTTCGGTAAAAATGGCCGATTTAGGGGGTTAGGGTTGGTCCCCCAAGCACTAAGCCCGGAAAATATATCAGCAACGTGCTCTATTCTCATATAGAGAATATTGGCCTCAAAATTGCATATCAAATTCGTGTTCAAATCTCATTTAAACTCCTTATTGCAAAAGTCAGCAAATATGTCCGGTTTGGGGTATTTACCCTAAAAACTATGAATATTTAGTTCCACTCTCTTTACGACCCAAATTGTCTTGGTGAGCAAATACGTCCTACTTGGGGTTGTTATGGTGGTGGGACGTCCGCTAGACAGTTGGCCCCTAAAGTTGATATCAGAAACGTGGTCTACTCCCACATACCTTTAATTTGAGCCCCATATTTCCAAAGTAGGCAAAAATGACCGGCTTAGGGGGTGTTTTGGGGGATAGGCGGCCACTCAGTGAGTTGGCCTTGAAAATAAAGGGTGATTTTTTTGAGGTTAGGATTTTCATGTATTAGTATTTGACAGATCACGTGGGATTTCAGACATGGTGTCAAAGAGAAAGATGCTCACTATGCTTTGACATTTCATCATGAATAGACTTACTAACGAGCAACGCTTGCAAATCATTGAATTTTATTACCAAAATCAGTGTTCGGTTCGAAATGTGTTCATTCACCGTAACGTTGCGTCCAACAGCATCTTTGAAAAAATACGGTCCAATGATTCCACCAGCGTACAAACCACACCAAACAGTGCATTTTTCGGGATGCATGGGCAGTTCTTGAACGGCTTCTGGTTGCTCTTCACTCCAAATGCGGCAATTTTGCTTATTTACGTAGCCATTCAACCAGAAATGAGCCTCATCGCTGAACGGTGAATGAACACATTTCGAACCGAACACTGATTTTTGTAATAAAATTCAATGATTTGCAAGCGTTGCTCGTTAGTAAGTCTATTCATGATGAAATGTCAAAGCATACTGAGCATCTTTCTCTTTGACACCATGTCTGAAATCCCACGTGATCTGTCAAATACTAATGCATGAAAATCCTAACCTCAAAAAAATCACCCTTTATATATCGGATTCGCGTTCCACTTTAAAACCCCTATTATTTGAGCCTCATATTGCAATAGTCAGAAAATACTTACTATTTGGGTGGTGTTGTGGGGGTGGCGTGGCCCCATAGACACTTTTCCCAAATATTCATATCAGATTCGTGCTTTACTCCCAAAGACCTTTCATTTGAGCCCCATATGGCTATGGTCGTAAACTTGTCCCCTTTGGGGGATGTTTTGGATTTCAGATTCTAATTCTACATTCAAATACCTTTTAGTTAAGCCCCATGTTCCCATAGTCAGTAATTAAGTCCTGTTTGGGGGGTGTTTGGAGAAGGGGTTCTTATATATAAGATTAAATAAATCTTTTCGAACCATTTTGGCATTGGTCGTAGTGCAATTTTGTTTCTCGTGTAGAACATAATAATTGGTAACGGTAGCAAAGAATTATGTAAATCGGTTCACTACAGTTATGGGCTCTAAAAATTTTAAGAAATCAAAAGTGTCAAATCTTGCTCGCTGTGTTTTTGATATGAACAAACATAACAAAACATGTTTCTGAGCATATGCCCTTCTCTATAAATGCCTAGAACATTTTAACTGCTCAGATCAATTATTCAAAAGTGTGCGATCGAATACAAATACAATTAAATTTTAACAAAAATTGTCCGAATAATCTCTTAACATAGTGACTAATTGAATAAACTACAATCTGGAAGAAAGGACACCCTAATCTAATGCGGAACATGGAATATAATAAGGGGACTCCAAAAGATGTTCTATGTATACAAAGTGCAGGATGTTCCCATACCCTTCCGGCCTTTTTCCGACAGCCTTTTGCTAGATTATGTCTGCATAAAGCCAAATATTTGTGCATTGTTCCCCATGAGATGATGAGTATGTTCGTATGCAGATGTACATAAAGAACTCAGAATGTAAACATTGACAAAGAACAAGACTGACATCTTCGTTGTATGTGGCTGGCTTTAATCTTGAACATCAGGACACTGTGGATGTAACCCCACCAACAAGCACATATAAAGAAAACAAATAACGTTAATGGCTGTTTGCCGAAATTCATGTTCTTCTTGGGTCTGAGCAATAAAACAGCATACCAAGTCGCCAAATGACAATATATTTCAACACCATAAAGATATGTTCCAGCAAGTCTTATGAACGGATATTTTCGTTTTTACGGCTTACACATTCATAACTGCCCGTATTTAGTCAGTTAAATATAAGAGAATGAGGGTCTGGGGCTTGTAGTCTACTAACTTGTGTTGTGGTTTTAATACTAATACAGAAGAAAACTCTTCAATGAAATCCACGTTAAGTGAAAATAGTAGCTATCTTAAAGAAATAGAAGATAATTAGCGGGGACAATCTCATCTTCGGACCATGAAAGAAATTTAATCTTTGAAACTAACGAAGTTTTAAACACAAGATATATACAACTTTATGCAAATAATAAGTGTGTTTAGTTTGACAAACTTAGATGATTTGCTGGCACAGGGAAATAAAACAAGTAAAACAAACTATGATGAGGTCGAAAACTACACATTTTAAGCGGTTTTAAACATTCGAACCAAAAATTTTCCAACTTTTAAAGAAAACATTTCCTTTGGTGAAAGATTTTTAGTTTTAAATGGTAGGTTGATAGATCCTTTACTTTGCATCCTATTATTACAGACAAAAATCTAAAACAAATGTCAAAATATCGTTAAATGTTAGTGTTCAAAGCAGGGCAAATCCAGGCAAATTGCTCGACTGCGACTCCGGAGACGACTCTGGGCACTTAAAAATGGTATATTTTATACCCACCACCCAACCTAACCTAATCATAGCCACCACTAAAGTATGGAACTTGAGGATTCTGGGACCCCCAATTGAAAGGTATAAAGGAGTAGATTATAAAAACGCAAAAAACAAAAAAGTAAAAATATTGTAAATTTTGGTTGGGATTATTAATGAGCCATATCGGCCCATGTTTTGATTTAACTGCCATATAAGCCGATCTTGGACATTGCCTTCTTAAGCCTCTGGAAAGCGCAATTTTTAGTTGATATGCTTGATTTGTTTGATTTGCTTAATTATGAGATTTGAATGAAATTTTATATGAGGGATTTTGTTTTGACTTCCAATAACTGACAAATGTTGTTGGGCTTATAACCTGATTAGCTGGCATATAAACCGATCTTTTGATTTGATTTAATTTTTTTGTTACCAGAATTTCTAATAAAGACACCCATGATATTGTTGGGAGATGCCAAAGACACGTTGAGCAAAAAAAAAAAAATTTTTTTGTTTTCATTTTATAAATTTTAGTAAACAATAAAATTGGCCAAAGTAAGAAAAATAAAATAAATATTGTTAAAAATTAAGTTAATTTTTATACCCTCTACTATAAGATGGGGGGTATACTAGTTTCGTCATTCTGTTTGTAAATACTCGAAATATTCGAAATATTCGACATTTTATGTCGATCTAGCCATGTCCATCCGTCTGTCCGTCCGTCTGTCTGTCGAAAGCACGCTAACTTCCGAAGAAGTAAAGCTAGCCGCTTGAAATTTTGCACAAATTCTTCTTATTAGTGTAGGTCGGTTGGTATTGTAAATGGGCCATATCGGTCCATGTTTTGATATAGCTGTCATATAAACCGATCTTGGGTCTTAAATTCTTGAGCCTCTAGAGTGCGCAATTCTTATCCGATTTGAATGAAATTTGGCACGACGTGTTTTCTTATGATATCCAACAACTGTGCCAAGTATGGTTCAAATCGGTCCATAACCTGATATAGCTGCGATATAAACCGATCTTGGGTCTTGATTTCTTGAGCCTCTAGAGTGCGCAATTCTTATCCGATTGGAACGAAATTTTGCACGACGTGTTTTGTTATAATATCCAACAACTGTGCAAAGTATGGTTCAAATCGGTCCATAACCTGATATAGCTGCCATATAAACCGATCTTGGGTCTTGACTTCTAGAGCCTCTAGAGTCCGCAATTCTTATCCGATTGGAATGAAATTCTGTACGACGGATTCTCTCATGACCATCAACATATGTGTTTATTATGGTCTGAATCGGTCTATAGCCTGATACAGCACCCATATAAATCGATCTCTCTTTTTTACTTCTTGAGCCCCCAAAGGGTGCAATTCTTATTCGAATTGGCTGACATTTTACACAGGTCTCCAACATATAATTTAATAGTGGTCCAAACCGGACCAAATCTGATATCGCTCTAATAGCAGAGCAAATCTTTTCTTATATCCCGTTTTGCGTAAGAAGAGATGCCGGGAAAAAAAACTCGACAAATGCGATCCATGGTGGAGGGTATATATATGATTCGGCCCTGCCGAACTTAGCACGCTTTTACTTGTTTATATATAAAAACAAAAATAATTTTTTTCTTTTCCCCAAAAAGTATATATATTCTTGATCGTCTTGACCGCCCGTCCGTCTGTCTGTCGAAAGCACGCTAACTTTCGAAGGAGTAAAGCTAGCCGCTTGAAATTGTGCACAAAAACTTCTTATTTGTGTAGGTCGGTTGGTATTGTAAATGGGCCATATCGGTCCATATTTTGATATAGCTGCCATATAAACCGATCGTGGGTATTGACTTCCTGAACCTCTAGATGGTGCAATTCTTATCCGATTGGAATGAAATTTTGCACAAAGTGGTTTGCTATGACTTTCAACAACTGTGCTAAATTAGGTTCAAATCGGTCAATAACCTGATATAGCTGCCATAAAAACCGATCTTGGGTCTTAACTTCGTGAGCCTCTAGAGGGCGCAATTCTTATCCGATTGGAATGAAATTTTACAGGAAGTATTTTGTTCTGATATCCAACAACTGTGCTGAGTATGTTTTAAATCGGTCCATAACCTGATATAGCTGTCATATAAACCGATCTGGGGACTTGATTTCTTGAGCTTCTAGAGGGCGCAATTCCTTACCGATTTGGCTAAAATTTTGCATGAGGTGTTTGGTTCTGATTTCCAACAACTATGCTAAGTACGGATGAAATCGATGCATATCCTGATATAACTGTCATATAAACCGATCTGGGGTCTTGACTTCTTAAGCCTTTAGAGGGCGCAATATTATCCGATTTGCCTGAAATTTTGTACGACGGATCCTCTCATGACCATCGACATACGTGTATTATGGTCTGAATCGGTCTATAGCCTGATACAGCCGCCATATAAATCGATCTCTCTATTTTACTTGTTGAACTCACACAGGGCGCAATTCTTATTCGAATTGGCTGACATTTTACACAGGTCTCAAGCATATAATTTAATTGTGGTCCAAACCGGACCATGTCTTGATATCGCTCTAATGGCAGAGCAGATTTTGTCTTTTATCCTATTTTTTGTGCTTATGAAGAGATGCCGGGAAAAAAACTCGACAAATGCGATCCATAGTGGAGGGTATATAAGATTCGGCCCGGCCGAACTTAGCACGCTTTTACTGGTTTATTTTAAATTCTTCCAGGACATTATTTAAGATTTGCTTTAGCTCCTCACTTTTGTGCTTCGCATTTGTGTTTTTGAATGCAAGTATTTTTGTTTCGGTCTCATCATTGTTATTTAGAAATTGGATACTAATCCCAAAATAGTTGGTACGATGGCGTATGCACCCATCCATTTTTATGTAAATGTATTTATTTTTTATAGCTTAAATAATTTTACTTTGTTTGTTTGCCTTTGCCTAAAGGAATTTCGAATTTTTGAGCAATTTCTCCATTAATGGAACGAGATGGACTGTCTGAAAAAAAGTCAATGAAACAGCATGATGGACAACTATATCTATAGTTCCCTATTTAAAAATATCGGCAGTCATGGAAATAGTATTTTTTTTTTTGATACAAAATATATTTTTTAGTCATTTTGCTTGGGGTCGTTAGTAAAATTGGTTTCTGAAATGATTTCCAAATTTTTTTTTTGCACTTTGCAACCAATTACCTTTCTGCAAACTCCCTCCTCGCCTCCTTCCTTGTTTACACAGTTGTCCATGTTTACAAAAATGTTCAAAAATATTATGCAGTTTTACAAGCTCTTCCTTTTTGCAATTTTTTTTAAAATTTATTTCACCATAATTAAAAGTTATGTAAACAATAATATGGAGGTCACCGGTTAGCATGTCCGCCTATGACGCTGAACGCCCGGGATCGAATCCTGGCGAGACCAGCTGAGAAAATTTTCAGCGGTGGTTTTCCCCTAATGCTGGCAACATTTGTGAGGTACTATGCCATGTAAATCTTCTCTCCACGCCGTTCGGACTAGGCTATAAAAATGAGGCCCCTATCATTGAGCTTAACAACTTGAATCGGTCCGCACTCATTAATATGTGAGAAGTTTACCCCTGTTCCTCAGTGGAATGTTCATTGGCAAAATTTGCAATTTACCGTTTTCGTTTTATTTGAAACGGTCTAACTCTTGCTTGAAATCTATTTCAAGGGATTTGGCTGGGCCGAATCATATAATGGTTTCTTTATAGAGAGACTAGCTGACCCGGGCCCGCTCCGCTGCGCCTTCTTTTACTTTATATGGAACAAAAGTTTCCTTGGAATATTTATTTTCGACAATTAAAGATTTTTTAGTAAAATACCATGCTACGAAAATAGTATATCGCTGACTAACAGTTTAACAATATAAATGCCTTTATCTGAATCCCCTTATGATCTTTATTAGTCTACGAATTTAAGTTTGCATGTAAGGCGTACTGCCAGATACTTGGCCCTGAAAAAATATCAGCATCGTGCTCTTCTCTCAAATACAAATTATTTTAATTCCATATTGCCATTGACTTAAGAGGAGTTTACAGGATGAGGCGTCCCCCAAACACATGGCCCCAAAATAGGTTATCATTTGGATATCAAATTCGTCTTCGTCTCCAAAATATCTTTATTTGAGCCCCAATTGCGATGGTCACTAAAAAATTGCTGCTTGGGAAAGGGGCAGACCACCAGAAAATTGGTTCCGAAAATGGGTACCAATTCTCACTCTACCCCCCAATACTTTTCATTTAGGCCCATATTGTCATGGTCGGTAAATATTTGGGGATTGGGGTGGTCGCCCAAACACTTAGCGCGGAAAATATATCAGCAACGTGCTCTATTCTCATATATCTATATATCATTTATTTGAACCCCATATTGCCATTGGCCTCAATATTGGATATCAAATTCGTTTTCAAATCTCATTTAAACTCCTTATTGCAAAAGTCAGCAAATATGTCCGGTTTGGGGTATTAGCCCTTAAAAACAATAAATATTTAATTCCACTCTCTTTACGACCCAAATTGTCTTGGTGACCAAATATGTCCTATTTGGGGGACGTCCCCTAGACAGTTGGTCCCTAATGTTGATATCAGATACATTGTCTACTCCCAAATACCTTTAATTTGAGCTCCATATTTCCATAGTCGGCAAACATGACCGGTTTGAAGGTGTTTTGGCTTTGAAAATATATATCGGATTCGTGTTCCACTTTAAAAACCCTCTTATTTGAGCCTCATATTGCAAAAGTCAGCAAATACTTCCTATTTGGGTGGTGTTGTGGGAGTGGTGTGGCCCCATAAACACTTTCCCAAATATTGATATCAGATTCGTGCTTTACTCCCAAAGAACTTTCATTTGAGCCCCATATGGCTATGGTCGTATGTTTGTACCCTTTGGGGGATGTTTTTGGGGAGAGGCGGCCCCTCAAACACTTGGTCCCATATTTGGATATCAGATTCTAATTCTACACTCAAATACCTTTTATTTAAGACCCATATTCCAATGGTCTGTAAGTAAATCCTGTTTGGGGGTGTTTTGGGGAAGGGGTCCACCCCCCCCCCCAGAAACGGCATCCCACATTTGGATATCATATTCGTATTCTACTCGCAAATACCTTTCATTTGAGTCCTATATTGCCATTATTGGTATATGTCCGATTTAGGGGTGTTTTAAGGGTTAGGTGGTGTTGTGGGGGTGGGGTGGCCCCATAGACACTGCCCTTTGGGCAGGTTTTTGGGGAGAGGCGGCCACCCAAACACTTGGTCTCATATTTGGATATCAGATTCTAATTCTGCACTCAAATACCTTTTATTTAAGCCCCATATTCCCATGCTCAGTAAATAAGTCCTGATTTAGGGGTGTTTTGGGAAAGGGGTGGACCCCCAGAACGTTTACGTTTTCTTATCCTAAATACCTTTCATTTGAGTCCCATATTGCCGTGATTGGTGTAAATATATGTTTGGTAGGTTTTAGGGTGGGGTGGCCCCCCTAGGTACCCCATCCTAAAATTGAACACCAAATTTTTATTTTTAGGGTGCTACGTATGAACGTACACAAAATTTCGCTTAATTCGCATCACCCATCTCCGAGATCTGGCGTTTCTGAAAATTAGAGTAAGGGGGAGGGTCCGGCCCCCCTTCAGATATCAAAAAATGTAGTACCATATTTTCTCCACGGGATCATTATGCACCATCTGTGAAAATTTCAAGAAAATTGGTTCAGCCGTTTCTGAGTCTATAAGGAACACACAAACATACAAACAAACAAACTGATTTTTTATATAAGAAGATTAGGCGGATAATATGGGCGCCAATTTGGACCATACTTAGTACGAGTTTCTTGCATATAGGTAGCACTGTGGAACAGTGAAACGGTCAGTAGGACGATAGAAATTCTCTGGGGAGTTGCGGATCGTGAGAAGGCAAGGCTAATAGTGAATAATAGTATCATTATGGGACATATATGACTACGAGCACACTTATACGGAATAAATGCAGAAAGTTATAGCATCTGTTTGAACCGTTGAGTGGAGCGGAATTTTTGTTATTTCACTCCGTAAGATTTTTTCTGTAACTCGTAATAGGTCATTGTTTTTGGAAGAAAAATTTAATTCACCCAAGGATAGTTGCAATTGAGGTATCAACTAGGCGGTTGATAATCTGCTTCTGTTTACAGTGGAGCGGTAGATCTAGAGCCCGGCAGTAGGCTTAGTATGGACTCCAAAAACCCAACGGCTACGGTGGTGATATCAGGCCGTAGCATGTTGTCTGCCACTGATACCGCGACTGGTGAAGCAGCTGCTACAGGATCCACTAGCCGACAGGCGACTGGTCAGCAGGGTTTTTTGGTGAAGACACCTGGTTTGAGTCTTAAGGACAAGGCCGAACCTATTCTTCCTTCCTATAATTTGCATAGGCCACCGGCCTTTCCCGGCAAACCAACACACTCTTTAAGAGGTTGGAATAATAGAAGACTCATCGCTCTCAGGTTTATTGGGAGGCTTGGTGCGAATGATCCTAAGACTCTCACTAATAGGGAGAGAGACTGCCTAAATTCCAGTCACCTGGAGGGCTAGGGGCAGTTTGGTGGTGGCATTTGTCGATAATTGAGAAGAACAGGGCTCCATAGCTAGGAATAATTGGAGTGGCATAGTCAATGCAATGTCATCAGTACACTCCCATGTGCCTACGGAATTTCCTGGGTCACTTCCAGTTTGTGACGATGCAGGCTGGTATCGGGGCCGAAACAAACCAATTGTCTTCGGGAATCAACGCTCAATTCAAATGTATCGTTGTACGCTAAACAAGTAAAAGCGTTCTAAGTTCGGCCATGCCGAATCTTATATACCCTCCACCATGGATCGCATTTGTCGAGTTCTTTTCCCGGCATCTCTTCTTAGGCACAAAAGGATATAAGAAAAGATTTGAAAGGTGGTGAAGTGGCATACAAAGTTTCGTTTAAATCGGTGCGCACACCTCCGAGATCAGGCGTTTTTGAAAATTGGGAAAGGGGGTCCCAAACTCTGCTATCTGTGAAAATTTCATGAAAATCGGTTTAGTCGTTTTTGAGTTTATACGAAACAGATAAACAAACTAACAAACAACCAAAGCGCAACAATTTAATTTTTATATAATAGAAGTAGATATAATTGTATCAGATTGCATCTAATTGGAACTAATTTGATGCAATTAGATCCAATTATATGTAACCATTTTTCGTCTGATCCAATTATATCTGATGGCAGATATTATTGGATCTCGCAATATAAATTTTTTTAGCGTGACTGACTGACTTACTGATCATCGTCCAGCCCAAACGGATAATGCTAGAATCATGAAATTTTATACGAATGGTGACCTTGGGTCATAAGCACGGAGTAAGGCTGGATTTGAGGATATTCGTACGTTTAAGCACTATAAAGTACGAAATGGTATATATTTGCCCAGCACGAACGGAAAAAATTAAAATTATATTATTGGGCTGAAACGAAAGAGCGTCTCGAAAAAGTAAGGTATTGTAAAACAAGTAAAAGCGTGCTAAGTTCGGCCGGGCCGAATCTTATATACCCTCCACCATGGATCGCATTTGTCGAGTTCTTTTCCCGGCATCTCTTCTCAGGCAAAACAAGTAAAAGCGTGCTAAGTTCGGCCGGGCCGAATCTTATATACCCTCCACCATGGATCGCATTTGTCGAGTTCTTTTCCCGGCATCTCTTCTTAGGCAAAAAAGGATATAAGAAAAGAGTTGCTCTGCTATAAAAACGATATCAAGATATGGTCCGGTTCGGACCACAATTAAATTATATGTTGGAGACCTGTGTAAAATTTCAGCCAATTCGTATAAGAATTGCGCCCATTGGGGCTCACGAAGTAAAATAGAGAGAACGATTTATATGGGATCTGTATCGGGCTATAGACCGATTCAGACCATAATAAACACGTTTGTTGATGGTCATGAGAGGATCCGTCGTACAAAATTTCAGGCAAATCGGATAATGATTGCGACCTCTAGGGGTCAAGAAGTCAAGATCCCAGATCGGTTTATATGGCAGCTATATCAGGTTATAAACCGATTTGAACCTTATTTGACACAGTTGTTGAAAGTAAAAATAAAATACGTCATGCAAAATTTCAGCCAAATCGGATAGGAATTGCGCCCTCAAAAAGCTCAAGAAGTCAAATCTCCAGATCTGTTTATATGACAGCTATATCAGGTTATGGACCGATTTCAACCATACTTGGCACAGTTGTTGGATATCATAACAAAACACGTCGTGCAAAATTTCATTTCAATCGGATAAGAATTGCGCACTCTAGAGGCTCAAGAAGTCAAGACCCAAGATCGGTTTATATGGCAGCTATATCAGGTTATGATCCGATTTGAACCATACTTGGCGCAGTTGTTGGATATAATAACAAAACACGTCGTGCAAAATTTCATTTCAATCGGATGAGAATTGCGCACTCTAGAGGCTCAAGAAGTCAAGACCCAAGATCGGTTTATATGGCAGCTATATCAGGTTATGATCCGATTTGAACCATACTTGGCGCAGTTGTTGGATATCATAACAAAACACGTCGTGCAAAATTTCATTCCAACCGGATAAGAATTGCGCAGTCTAGAGGCTCAAGAAGTCAAGAGCCAAGATCGGTTTATATGGCAGCTATATCAAAACATGGACCGATATGGACTATTTACAATACCAACCGACCTACACCAATAAGAAGTATTTGAGCAAAATTTCAAGCGGCTAGCTTTACTCCTTCGAAAGTTAGCGTGCTTTCGACAGACAGACGGACGGACGGACAGACGGACGGACATGGCTAGATCGACATAAAATGTCACGACGATCAAGAATATATATACTTTATGGGGTCTCAGACGAATATTTCGAGTAGTTACAAACAGAATGACGAAATTAGTATTAGTATAAAAATATTGGTGAGATCTGGCCAGGTGCAGCACTTGATTTTGTCAAGAAGGAAGACATTCCTTCTCTTCCAATGGCGCATACTTGGATACCAAGGATTTCCTCAGGTCCTGAATCGTTACTTGGAAGACTAAAGGAATGTTATCCCAATTTTTCAACCATCGACTGAAAGATTGGATGATGCTGATGGTGACCGGAGACGTGCAGTGATCGTACCCAACTCCGGCTGTCTCCCAAATCTCAACAAGTCTGAAGGGGTTGTATCCTACGGATTCAACGAGTTGAAACTCAAGGTCTATAGAAGCAGTGGTGCTGGGGAACCAGAAGCCGACTCAGCAGTTGTTGCTGAACACTTGTCTGAGGAACTATCTACCATATCGCTAAAGTCTGGCGGATTGCAGGAGACTGAAAATCCCCCTGCCACAATCGTGACAGGAGGGGTTGGCATTGAAACGGAATCCGACAAGCCCTGTGTGGGTGGGTAATCCGTGTGGGTGGGTCATTCGGATGGACAGGGCTCAAGTTATGCGCCAGCGGGCAAGCACGGAATTAAAAAAGTACTTCGACAGCAGCAGGTAATAAAGCATCTAAGGAGGAATCGTCTACACCGCAAGTGTCCAGTGTCCTGAGGAAGAGTGGTTCCACAGCTTTCTCACCTGCCCCTGGATGCGTACGGAAGCTCATCATGACAGGATCAAACGAATCTAGTGAGGGTGAACTTCTGGTGGAATCAGAAGACGAGGCTAACCCAACATTGGTGGTGGAAGTTCTGAATCCTGACTATGGTCCGGTTTCTACAGATAAATTTCCACCATTGCAAGTCCGCTTCGGCGGCACTAAAGGCTCTCCTGATGGCAGAGGGTTTTGACGTGGTTCTTATCTAGGAACCATGGGTGTGTGGAGGAATTGTTCGTGGACTCAGAATTCCGGGATTTTAACTGCTCAAGAATACGGGGAAGGGGAGACACAAAGCCTGTATTCTTGCAAAGAGTAGTCTAAATGTTTTTCTCCTTCCGTCGCTAAGCACTGAAGATTTAGTAGTAGCCAGCCTTTAAATAAGTTTAAATAAGTTTCAGTTCTGGCTTGCTTCCCTATATATGACACACGATTCAGAGGTGCCGCCTTTAAACCTTAAGTCGCTGGTGGAAGCCTCTTCTGTAGGGAAGAAGAGCCTCATTGTAGATATGGGGAAGTTCGGATGTCAACGAAAGGGATTGTAGTAGACAGGTCAGGCTAATTGCAACTACAATATTTTTATACGCACCACCGTAGGATAGGGGGTATATTCAAATAGTCATTCCGTTTGCAACACATCGAAATATCAATTTCCGACCCTACAAAGTATATATATTTTGGATCGTCGTAAAATTCTAAGACGATTTAACGTAGTCATAGTCATTGTATCTGTCCGTCCGTCTGTTGTAATCACTCTAGAGCCTTCAAAAATTGAGATATTGCGCTGAAATTTGGCACAGATACGTCTTTTTGATGCACGCTGGTTAAGTTCTTGAACGGGCCAAATCGGACCATATGTGGATATAACTGCTATATAGACCGATTTTCCGATAAAGGGTCTAATGCTATGGGCAACTTAATTTTTCATCCGATTTTGCTGAAATTTGAAACAGTGAGTAGTTTTATGCCTCCCGTCATCTGACCCAAATATGGGTCAAATATGCCTCCAGGAATATATTTAGATATAGCTGTCATATAGACCGATCTCCCGATAAAGGGTCTGAAGCTCATAAAAGCTTTTTTTTTTGTCCGATTTCGCTGATATTTAGAACAGTGAGTAGTTTTAGGCCTACCAACACCTGATCCAAATACGGATCAGATCGGACTATATTTAGATTTAACTGCTACATAGACCGATCTCCCGATTAAGGGTCTCAAGCCCATAAAAGCCCTATTTATTACCCGATTTCGCTGAAATTTGAAACAGTGGGTAGTTTTAGGTCTCCCGACATTCGCTCCAAATATGTTTTGGATGCGACTATATTTAGATATAGCTGCACTATAGATCGATCTCCCGATAAAAAGTCTGAAGACCATTAATGCATAATTTTTATCGAATTTCACTGAAATTTTAAACAGTGAGTAATTTCAGGACTGTATTTAGATACAGCTGTTATATATACCGATTTACCGGTTAAGGCTCTGTTTATAACACGATTTTGTTGAAATTTGAAATACAAAATTCAACAGTGACTTATATTTAAGATATATTTTATTTACCCAGGGGTAGACTTCTTTAGGCATATATATTCACTGTAAAGTATTCCATATTCGATTAAATTTACGATATTTCTCACCAAGGACAGAATGTGTCATGGAATCTAATTTTTTCCCTTATTTTCAGTAACTTTTCTTCTCCTGATTGAGTATTCTCATTGAATTTGTTTTGTTATTATACCCACCACCGTAGGATAAGGATATTCATTTAGTCATTCCGTTTGAAACACATCGAAATATCAATTTCCGACCCTACAAAGCATATATATTTCGGATCGTCGTAAAATTCTGCAACGATTGAACGATGTCCGTGTGTCTGTCCGTCCGTCTGTTGTAATCACTCAAAAGCCTTCAAAAATTGAGATATTGAGCTGAAATTTAGCACAGATACGGCTTTTTGATGCACGCTGGTTTAGCTTTGAACGGGCCAAATCTGACCATTTTTGGATATAGCTGCTATATAGACCGATTTGTCGATAAAGGGTCTAATGCCCATAAATGATTTATTATTTATCCAATCTAGCTGAAATTTGAAAAAGTGAGTAGTTAAAAGATTCCCGACAACAGATCAAAATATAGTTCAAATTGGACTTTATTTATATATACAATAGCTGCCATCAGGGACGTAGACAGGATTTTATTTTGGGTGGGGAGCCACCCCACATTTTTTCCGAAATCGAAAAATTTTTTGTTACTGTGAAATTGGAAAAGATACTCCTTTTTTTTATCCCATAAGATGGGGGTATACTACAATAATTTCGACATTCTGTTTGTAACACCTCGAAATATGCATAAATACCCCATAAAGTATATATATTCTTGATCGTCATGCCATTTAAGTCGATCTAGCCATGTCCGTCCGTCTGTCTGTCTGTCTGCCGTCCGTCTGTCTGTCGAAAGCACGCTAACTTTCGAAGGAGTAAAGCTAGCCGCTTAAAACTTTGCACGAATACTTTTTGTTAGGGTAGGTCGGTTGGTATTGTATTGGGTTGCCCAAAAAGTAATTGCGGATTTTTCATATAGTCGGCGTTGACAAAATTTTTCCATAGCTTGTGACTCTGTAATTGCATTCTTTCTTCTGTCAGTTATCAGCTGTTACTTTTAGCTTGCTTTAGAAAAAAAGTGTAAAAAAAGTATATTTGATTAAAGTTCATTCTAAGTTTTATTAAAAATGCATTTACTTTCTTTTAAAAAATCCGCAATTACTTTTTGGGCAACCCAATAAATGGGCCAAGACTGTCCATGTTTTGATATGTATACCGTAAAAACCATAAAAACCGTTCTTGGGTCCTGATTTCTTGAGCCTCTAGAGGGCGCAATTCTCATCCGATTTGGCTGAAATTTTGCGCGTAGTGTTCTGGTATAACTTCCAACATCTGTGTTAAGTATGATTCAAATCGGTTCATAATCTGGTATAGCTGTCATATAAACCCATAGAGGATCTTGACTTCTTGAGCCAATAGAGCACGCAATTCTCATCCGATTTGGCTGAAATTTTGCATGAGTTGTTATGTCTTCCAATAACCGTGATAAATATGGCGCAAATCGGAACACAACCTGATATAGATGCCATATAAACCGATCTGGGGACTTGACTTTTTGAGCTTCTAAAGGGCGCAAGTACTCTTCGACTTGGCTGAAATTTTATACAACGACTTCTTTCATGACCTTCAACATACGTGTCAATTATGGTCTGAATCGGTCTATAGCGTGATAGAGATCCCATATAAACCGATCTCCCTATTTTACTTTTTTACTCTAAAGTGCGCAATTTTTATTCGAATTGGTTGAAATTTTACACAACGACTTCTACATTCAGTTGAATTATGGTCCGGACCATCGGACCTGAATCGGTCTACAGCCTGATAGAGATCCCATATAAACCGATCTCCCTACTTTACTTTTTGAGCCCCTCAAGTGCGCAATTTTTAATCGAATTGGCTGAAATTTTACACAACGACTTCTACATTCAGTTGAATTATGGTCCGGACCATCGGACCATAAGTTGATACAGCTCCAATATCATAGCATTTTTCATACCATCCACCATAGGATGGGGTATACTAATTTCGTCATTCTGTTTGTAACTACTCGAAATATTCGTCTGAGACCCCCTAATGTATATATATTCTTGATCGTCGTGACATTTTATGTCGATCTAGCCATGTCCGACCGTCTGTCCGCCAGTCCGTCTGTCTATCGAAAGCATGCAAATTTTCGAAGGAGTAAAGCTAGCTGATACAGCTCCCATATAAATCGATCTCTCTATTATATATGACAGATGTATCAAAATCCGACCGATCTGTGCCATATTGCAGAAGTATGTCGAGGGGCTTAGCACAACTCCCTGTCCTGAATGTCGGCGACATCGGACAATAAACGCACCTCTTATGGGTCCAAATATCCAAATCTGGACCGATCTGGGCCAAATAGAAGAAGAATGCCGAAGGGCCTAACACAACTCAACGTCCCAAATTTAGGCAAAATCGGACAATAAATGCGCCATTTATGGGCGCAGGAACTCTATCGATTTAGATCGGTCTATGTGGCAGCTATATCCAAACTTAGATTTTTACGCTGATCAGGAAAATATATACTTTATAGGGTTGGAAATGGATATTTCGATGTGTTGCAAACGGAATGACAAAATGAATATAGTCCCACACTTCGGTGGTGGGTATGAAAATAAATGTTGACCAATTTTTGCGAAGAACCATCAACATTCTGCTTAAATGATGTCGCTTATTTCTTCTTCAATCTTAATTAAAATTGATCGAAAATCCGTTTTTGATTGAAAAGATGTCCGATAAAAATTACATCCAACAATTGTAGTACATGCTTATAATTTCCATAATGTCTTTATAAGTCTTAAAGTGTTCCTAATTTATTGGGGATAAAATAAGAAAAGGTGGTAGGACAACAATCAGAAACACGAAGAGATTTCTATGTTATTGCAGTTGTAAAGTTTTTTCTTTCTTTGCCAACTTATTGATGTCAAATGACGTAGCGGCTAACGTGAGTGTAATATAAAACTTCCTCTCAAAGATAACAATTAAAAAGGCGTTAAGTTCGACCAGGCCGAACTTTGGATACCCACCACCTCGGGTATATATATAAACCACCTTTCATCAAAATCCGGTGTAAATTGCATACCTTATGTCCCATAGCAGTTCTATCGAAACATGTTCCGATTTGGACCAAATACTAATAAGTACAAGTCATTGTTCAATTGGGTACAACAAAATTTTGATCTTTTCAGTAGCTATATCTAAAATTAAACCGATCTGAACCATAAACATAGATGTCGAAAAGCCTAACTAAGTCACTGTGTAAAATTTCAGTGAAATCGGACAATAAATGCGCCTTTTATGGGCCTAAAACCTTAAATCGAGAGATTGGTCAATATGGCAGCTATATCGAAATCTGAATCGATCGGGGCCAAATTGACGAAGGACGTTCGGAGGCCTAACAAAACTCTCTGTCCCAAATTTCAGCAAAATCGGATAATACATGTGGTTTTTATGGGCCTGAAAACCTAAATCTGAGGATCCGTCTATATGGCAGCTATATCCAAATCTGAACCAATCTGGGCAAAATTGACTAAGGACGTTTGGGGACCTAACACAGCTCTCTGTCCCAAATTTGAGCAAAATCGGATAATACATGTGGCTTTTAAGGGCCTAAGACCCTTAATCGGAGGATCGGTCTACATGGCAGCTATGTCCAAATCTGGACCGATCTGGGCCAAACCAACGAGGGATATCGAGGGGCCTAAGGCAACTCACTGTCCCAAAATTCATCAAAATCGGTTAATAAATGTGGCTTTTATAGGCCTAAGACCCTAAATCGGAGGATCAGTCTATATGGCAACTATATCCAAATCGTGACCGATCTGAGCCAAACTAATGAAGGATGCCGATGGGCCTAACACAACTCACTGTCCCAAATTTCAGCAAAATCGGATAATAAATGTGACTTTTATGGGCCTAAGACCCTAAATCGGCCGATCGTAATATATGGGAGCTATATCAAGATATAGTCCGATATAGCCCATCTTCGAACTTTACCTGCTTATGCACAAAAAAAGAATCTGTGCAAAATTTCAGCTCAATGTCTCTAGTTTTGCAGACTGAAGCGTGAATTCAATAGACAGACGGACGGACATGTCTAGATCGTCTTAGATTTTTACGCTGATCAAGAATATATGTACTTTATAGGGTCGGAAATGAATATTTCGATGTGTTGCAAACGGAATGACAAAATGAATATACCCACATCCTTCGGTGGTGGGTATAAAAATTTGCTTCCCAATATTACTTTAACACTTTTTTTCACTTAAGATGGGTATTTAGTTCGTGTTTCACAGTGAAAGTAATTTTTATACCCGCCACCATAAGATGGGGGGTATACTAATTTCGTCATTCTGTTTGAAACTACTCGAAATATTCGTCTGAGACTCCATAAAGTATATATATTCTTGATCGTCGCGACATTTTATGTCGATCTAGCCATGTCCGTCCGTCTGTCCGTCCGTCCGTCCGTCCGTCCGTCCGTCCGTCCGTCTGTCTGTCGAAAGCACGCTAACTTCCGAAGGAGTAAAGCTAGCTGCTTGAAATTTTGCACAAATACTTCTTATTAGTGTAGGTCGGTTGGTATTGTAAATGGGCCATATCGGTCTATGTTTTGATATAGCTGCCATATAAACCGATCTTAAGTCTTGACTTCTTGAGCCTCTAGAGTGCGCATTTCTTATCCGATTGGGATGAAATTTTGCACGACGTGTTTTCTTACGATATCCAACAACTGTGCGAAGTATGGTTTAAATCGGTTCATAACCTGATATAGCTGGTCTTGACTTATTGATCTTGAGTCTTGACTTATTGAGCCTCTAGCGTGCGCATTTCTTATCCGATTGGGATGAAATTTTGCACGACGTGTTTTCTTACGATATACAACAACTGTGCCAAGTATGGTTCAAATCGGTCCATAACCTGATGTAGCTGTCATATAAACCGATCTTGGGTCTTGACTTCTTGACCCTCTAGAGGGCACAATTCTTATCCGATTTGAATGAATTTTTGCACGAAGTATTTCGTTATGATATCCAACAACTATGTTAAGTATGGTTGAAATCGGTCCATAACCTGATATAGCTGTCATATAAACATATCTGGGGATTTGACTTCTTGAGCTTCTAGAGGGAGCAATTCCTATTCGATTTTGCTGAAATTTTGCATGACGTATTTCATTTTTACTTTCAACAACTGTGTCAAATAAGATTCAAATCGGTTCATAACCTGATATAGCTGCCATATAAACCGATCTGGGATCTTGACTTCTTGACCCCTAGAGGTCGCAATTATTATCCGATATGCCTGAAATTTTGTACGACGGATCCTCTCATGACCATCAACAAACGTTGATGGTCATGATCAACAAACGTTGATGGTCTTTTCTTGGCATCTCTTCTTAGGCAAAAAAGGATATAAGAAAAGATTTGCTCTGCTATTAAAGCGATATCAAGATATGGTCCGGTTTGGACCGCAATTAAACTATATGTTGGAGACCTGTGTAAAATGTCAGCCAATTCGAATAAGATTTGCGCCCTTTGGGGGCTCATGAAGTAAAATAGAGAGATCGATTTATATGGGAGCTGTATCGGCCTATAGACCGATTCAGACCATAATAAACACGTATGTTAATGGTCATGAGAGAATCCGTCGTACAAAATTTCAGGCAAATCGGATAATAATTGCGACCTCTAGAGGCTCAAGAAGTCAAGATCCCAGATCGGTTTATATGGGAGCTATATCAGGTTATGAGCCGACTTGTACTTTATTGGACATAGTTGAAAGTAACAATAAAAAACGTCCGTCCGTCTGTCCTGCCGTCCGTCAGTCCGTCCGTCTGTCCGTCCGTCTGTCCGTCCGTCCGTCCGTCCGTCCGTCCGTCCGTCTGTCTGTCGAAAGCCCGCTAACTTCCGAAGGAGTAAAGCTAGTCGCTTGAAATTTTGCACAAATACTTCTTATTAGTGTAGGTCGGTTGGGATTGTAAATGGGCCACATCGGTCCATGTTTTGATAAAGCTGCCATATAAACCGATCTTGGGTCTTGATTTCTTGGGTCTCTAGAGGGCGCAATTCTGGTCCGATTTGACAGAAATTTTGCACGTGGTGTTGTGATATCACTTCCAACAACTGTGCCAAGTATGGTTTAAATCGGTTCATGTTTTGATAAAGCTGCCATATAAACCAATCTTGGGTCTTGACTTTTTGAGCCTCTAGAGTGTGCAATTCTTATCCGATTGGAATGAAATTTTGCACTACGTGTTTTGTTATGATATCCAACAACTGTGCCAAGTATGGTTCAAATCGGTCCATAACCTGATATAGCTGTCATATAAACCGATCTTGTGTCTTGACTTCTTGAGCCTCTAGAGGGCGCAATCCTTATCAGATTTGAATGGATTTTGCACGAAGTATTTTGTTATGATATCCAACAACTGTGCAAAGTATGGTTCGAATCGGTCAATAACCTGATATAGCTGTCATATAAATAGATCTGTGGACTTGACTTCTTCAGCTTCTAGAAGGTGCAATTGCTAATCGATTCTGCTGAAATTTTTCATGACGCATTTTATTCTTACTTTCAACAACTGTGTCAAATAAGGTTCATAACCTGATATAGCTGTCATATAAACCGATCTGGGATCTTGACTTCTTGAGCCTCTAGAGCAATTATCATCTGATTTTCTTGAAATTTTGTGCGACGGATTCTCTCATGACCATCAACATACGTGTTTATTATGGTCTGAATCGGTCTATGGCCCGATACAGCTCCCATATAAATCGATCTCTCTATTTTACTTCTTGAGCCCCCAATGTGGGCAATTCTTATTCGAATTGGCTGACATTTTACACAGGTCTCCAACACAAAATTTAATTATGCTCCGAACCGGACCATATCTTGATATCGCTCTAATAGCAGAGTAAATCTTTTCTTATATCCTTTTTTCCTAAGAAGAGATGCCAGGAAAATAACTCGACATATGCCATCCATGGTGGAGGGTATATAAGATTCGGCCCGGCCGAACTTAACACGCTTTTACTTGTTAAATAATAAAACGTGTGTTAAGAGGAAAATCGTATAGAATTATGTCTTAGAAAAAATTTTGTTGAATGTATGTCATTAGGAACAATTTAGATAAAAACAAGTAAAAGCGTGCTAAGTTCGGCCGGGCCGAATCTTATATACCCTCCACCATCGATCGCATTTGTCGAGTTCTTTTCCCGGCATCTCTTCTTAGGCAAAAAAGGATATAAGAAAAGAGTTGCTCTGCTATTAAAACGATATCAAGATATGGTCCGGTTCGGAGCATAATTAAATTTTGTGTTGGAGACCTGTGTAAAATGTCAGCCAATTCGAATAAGAATTGCCCACATTGGCGGCTCAAGAAGTAAAATAGAGAGATCGATTTATATGGGAGCTGTATCGGGCCATAGACCGATTCAGACCATAGTAAACACGTATGTTGATGGTCATGAGAGGATCCGTCGTACAATTTCAGGCAAATCGGATACTAATTGCGACCTCTAGACCCTCAAGAAGTTAAGATCCCAGATCGGTTTATATGGCAGCTATATCAGGTTATGGACCGATTTAAACCATACTTGGCATAGTTGTTGGATATCATAACAAAAGACGTCGTGCGAAATTCCATTCCATTCGGATAAGAATTGCGCCCCCTTGAGGCTCAAGAAGTCAAGACCCAAGATCGCTTTATATGGCAGCTATATCAGGTTATGGACCGATTTGAACTATACTTGGCACAGTTGTTGGATATAATAACAAAACACGTCGTGCAAAATTTCATTCCAATCGGATAAGAATTGCGCACTCTAGAGGCTCAAGAATTCAAGACCCAAGATCGGTTTATATGGCAGCTATATCAGGTTATGGACCGATTTGAACCATACTTGGCACAGTTGTTGGATATCATAACAAAACACGTCGTACAAAGTTTCATTCTTATCGGATAAGAATTGCACACGCTAGAGGCTCAAGAAGTCAAGACCCAAAATCGGTTTATATGGCAGCTATATCAGGTTATAGACCGATTTGAACTATACTTGGCACAGTTATTGGATATCATAGCAAAACAGGTCGTGCAAAATTTCATTCCAATCGGATAAGAATTGCGCACTCTAGAGGCTCAAGAAGTCAAGACCCAAGGTCGGTTTATATGGCAGCTATATCAAAACATGGACCGATATGGCCCATTTACAATACCAACCGACCTACACTAATAAGAAGTATTTGTGCAAAATTTCAAGCGGCTAGCTTTACTCCTTCGGAAGTTAGCGTGCTTTCGACAGACAGACGGACGGACGGACAGACGGAGGGACATGGCTAGATCGACATAAAATGTCACGACGATCAAGAATATATATACTTTATGGGGTCTCAGACGAATATTTCGAGTAGTTACAAACAGAATGACGAAATTAGTATACCCCCCATCTTATGGTGGAGGGTATAAAAATAGTTGGCAAGAAAATTCCTGACGATTTTGGCTCAAAGAAACTTTTAATAACATTTGTTTAAAAAAATCACAAAAATTTTGTCTTTTGAAAAAATGACTTTGCGACTCGGTCTTTAAAAATATTGCACTATCCTATTACCTACAAAAAATACCTAAGAATAGAGCTGCTTAGAAAAATTCTAGCTCTAGTTACGAAAGAGGTATCGTAATGAAATTTGGATTAACGTAAAGTGGACGACTGAAAAGAGTTGTAACAATTTTTCTCGTCATGTTTTGGGGGGAAAATATGCTTGTCAAAAGTCATAAATTTTTTATATCCCAAAAATCAAACGAAAAAATTTCTCAACATTCTTAAGATTGAGATTTCTGGAATTCGTTTTAGAGTCTCATTGCATTTGATGGTTTCTATATTAAAACCGATAAGGAAAGGCAGAAGTCGGACGGGGCCGACTATATAATACCCTACACCACCTAGTATACGTACTACTTTTAATATATAAAACTTATCTTCAAATCTAGTCAGGCTTTAATTTTGCATACCTATTGAAATATCGAATAGAACCTTCTACAATTTTCTACGATGGTACGAAAATTGTGGTTTCTACAGCCTTAAAAGTCGAAACGCTTAAAAGATATATATGGGAGTTTTACCTAAATCTGATTTGATTTTGATGAAATATTTTGCATGTTGTTGCGATTGCACACGTATTGGGATGTCAATTAAAACATCTCATGAACAATTTTGTAGAGATAGGACCAAAATTGTACCTATTACAGCCCTAAAAGTCGAAACGATTAAAAGATATATAACCTAAATCTGGTTCAATTTTGATGAAATTTTTTGCATGTAGTGCGACGCCTAATAAAACATCTCCTTCAAAATTTTGTAAGGATGGGACCAAAATTTGGCTAGTACAGCTTAAAAAGGGCATATCGGATGAAAGATATATATGGGAGCTATATATAAATCTGATCCGATTCTGATGAAATTCTGATCACATACTAGGACATCAAAAAAGCACTTCGTGTCAATTTTGCTAAAATTGGACAAAAATTATGCCTTCTACAGCATTAATAGGTCAAATCGGATGTCCCATCCCATATATAGGAGCTATATATAAATCTGAACCGATTTGGATAAAATTTTCCACACTTTTGCACATTTGGTAAAGATCAGACCAAAATTGTGGCTCCCACAGCTTAAAAAAGGCATATCTGATGAAAGATATATATGGGAGCTATATCTAAATCTGAACCGATTTTTTCAAAATCAATAGCGTTCGTCCTTGGACCAAAAAAGACACTTATGCAAAATTTTGTGAAAATCGGACAACAAATGCAACCTGTACCTTGATTTCAAAAATACATGGACAGACAGAGAGGCGGACAGATGAACATAGCTAAATCGAATCAGAAAGTGATTCTGAGTTGATCGGTATACTTATCGATGGGTCTAGCTCTTCTCCTTCTTAGTGTTGCAAACAAATGCACAAATCTAAAGTACCCTGTACCACAGTGGTGGTGTAGGGTATAAAAAAAGTTTATGGAAATAATCGTACTTCTTTTGACAGCAAGTGCGATGTGGTGCGGTGAAACGGTGGGTTATTTAAGGCCTACCGACATCTGACCCAAATATGATTTATATCGGACTATATTTCAATATAGCTGCCAAATAGACCGATCTCCCGATTAAGGGGCTGAAGCCCATAAAAGCTTTATTTTTCAGCTGATTTCGCTGAAATTTAAAACTGTGAGTAGTTTAATACCTCCCAACATAGAATCTAAATATGGTTCAGTTCGGACTATATTTAGATATACCTGCCATATAGACCGATCTGCCGATAAAGGGTCTGAAACCCATACAAGTTCAATTTATTACCCGATTTCGCTGCAATTTGAAACAGTGTGTTATTTTAAGCCACCTGACATCTGACCTAAATATGGACTTTATTTTGATATAGCTGTCATTTAGACCGATCTGCCGATAAAGGGTCCGAAGCCCATAGAAGCTTTATTTTTAACCGATTTCGCTGAAATTTGAAACAGTTAGTAGTTTTACGCTTCCCAACATCCGACTCAAATATGGTTCAGATCGGACTGTATTTGGATATAGTTGTCATATAGACAGATATGCCGGTTAAGCGTCTGAAGCTCATAAAAGCTTTCTTTGTTACATGATTTTGTTGAAATCTTAAATATAAAATCAATTTGTATTTGTTTGTAGGTTTGTTTGTATGTTTGTGTGTTCCTTATAGACTCAGAAAGGGCTGAACCGATTTTCTTCAAATTTTCACAGATGGTGCATAATAATTCCGCGGTGAAAATAGAGTACTACACTTTTTGATATCTGAAGGGGGACGGACCCTCCCCCTTACCCCAATTTTCAGAAACGCCAGATCTCCGAGATGGGTGGTGCGATTTAATCGAAATTTTGAGTGCTCTCATATAGCACCCTAAAAATAAAAATTTGGTATCCAAATTTCGGATGGGGTACCTAGGGGGGCCGCCCCACCCTAAAATCTACCAAACATATATTTAGACCAATCACGATAATATGGGACTAAAATGAAAAGTATTTAAGATTAGAAAACGTATCTGATATCCAATTATCGGGCCAATGTTAGAGGACTACCCCCTGAGCCACATGGGACTCAAATGAAAGGTCCTTGGGAGTAAAGCACAAATCCGATATCAAAATTTGGGAAAAGTGTCTATGGGGCCACCACACCCCACAACACCACCTAACCCCCAAAACACCCCTAAATCGGACATATTTACCGACCATGGCAATATGGGACTCAAATGAAAGGTTTTTGCGAGTAGAATACGAATCTAATATCCAAATGTGGGACCACGTTTCTGGGGGTCCACCCCTTCCCCAAAACAACCCCCAAACAGGACTTATTTACTAACCATGGGAATATGGGGCTTAAATAAAAGATATTTGAGTGCAGAATTAGAATCTGATATCCAAATATAAGACCAAGTGTTTGGGGGCCGCCTCTCCCCAAAAACCTCCCCCAATGGGGACACATTTACGACCATAGCAATATGGGGCTCAAATAAAATGTGTTTGGGAGTAAAGCACGAATATGATATAAATATTCGGGAAAAGTGTCTATCGGGTCTCCCCACCCCCACTACAACACCCAAATAGTAAGTATTTGCTGACTATTGCAATCTGAATCTCAAATAAGAGGATTTTTAGAGTGGAACACGAATCCGACATATATTTTCAATGCCAACTCACTGAGTGGCCGCTTATCCCCCAAAACACCCCCCAAGCCGGACATGTTTGCCGACTGTGGAAATATGGGGCCTAAATCAAAGGTATTTAGGAGTAGACCACGTATCTGATATCAACATTAGTGACGTACTGTCTATGGGACGTCCCACCACCATAACAACCCCCAAATAGGACTCATTTGCTCACCAAGACAATTTGGGTCTTAAAGAGAGTGGAACTAAATATTTATAGTTTTTAGGGCCAAAACCCCAAACCGGACATATTTGCTGACTTTTGCAATATGATTTTGCAATTAGATTAGAAAACGAATTAAATATCCAATTTTGAGGAATAGAATAGTAGAATAAGAATATGATATCCAAATGTGGGACCATGTATTTAGGGCATCACCCTTTCCCCAAAACACCCCTCAAAGGGTAAAAATGCCAATATGTGGCTCAAATGAAAGGTATTTGAGATTAGAAAACGAATATGACAACCTATTTTGGGGCCATGTGTATGGGGGACGCCACATCGTGTAAACTCCCCTAAACCAATAGCAATATGGGGTTTAAATAAATGACATTTGAAAGAAGAGCACGATGCTTATATGTTTTTAGGGCCAAGTATCTGGGGGACCACCTCACCCCCGAAAACACCCCTAAATCAGATATCTCAGAGTAGCGGGCTGAAATAAAGTATTTTAAAAATGGAGTACACCTTACATCCAAACTTAAATTCGTGGATCAATGAAGATCATATGGGATTCAGGTAAAGGCACTTATATTGTTAAACTGTTAGTCAAGCGATATACTATTTTCGTAGCATGGTATTTCACTGAAAGCTCTTTAATTGTCGAAAATAAATATTCCAAGGAAAATTTTGTTCCATATAAAGTAAAGGAAGGCGCAGCGGAGCGGGTCCGGGTCAGCTAGTTTGAAATACAAAATTCAACATTGACTAGTATTTATTAGACCACTCAATGTCCGTGCCGAATTTGGATACATAAGTTATCCAATTTTCAACGTATTGTGAGGAAATGGGATTTACATATATACCCGAGGTGGTGGATATCCACAGCTCGGCCCGGCCGAACTTAATGCCTTTTTACTTATCTTTATGTCTCCTATGGAGGGTTGTAAAAACACTCTCTTTTTTTTGTGGGCCTCATTCTCAGTTGACTGGCCTGAAATGTGTACTTCATTTCACTTGGACCACCCTGTAGTGGCAGCATTTTTCTTGGTAAAGCCTTATAATTGAATGGTGACTTTGGACATGAAAATGGTATATTGATGTTACAAAGGGTACAATCCAATTTTTGACGTTTTGCTTTGGTCATATCCAATATGTTAAACCAAGCCCCAAAACGATTGCAAAATTTCGAGAGCCTTCCTTTTCGTTGGATTCTTTAAAGTGTTTAAGTGTTTTGTTATCACGTGAGTGTAGGAAAATGTTTGCATTGAGTTTGTGACTATTGCCTAGGTTAGGTTAGATTTAAGTGGCAGCCTGCCATCAGACTCCCTAACACGTTTTCGTCCATTGTGATACCACAGGAACAGAAGAAGGAAGACGACTTCTAGCTCCTACCGTTGAACCATCCAGATCGCTTTAAAAAGCCGCGTAACTTGCAAATGTTCACATCCGCTAAATCAGATAGATTCTCAAAGAAATGAGAACCTAAAGTGGAACTCCTTCTAACTGCTAGTGCGGGACACACACACAGAAGGTGTTCTATAGTCTCTTCTTCTTCGATGTCCTCACAGCTTCTGCAAAAATCGTTGCTGGCAACCTTCAGTTTGTCAGCATGTTTTCCGATTAGACAGTGCCCTGTCATGATTGACACAATGACTGAGACGTCTATTCTAGCCAATGACAGCAAAGCGGTAGACCCCTTCAAGTCAATATTAGGCCTCATAATGCATATGCAAAATTTCAACCGCGTTGGATAAGAATTGTGCCCTCTAAAAGCCCAAGAAGTCTAACCGGCAGATCGGTTTATATGGCGGCTATATCAGGATATGAACTAATTCAGACCATATTTGACACAGTTGTTGGAAGCCAAAATAACACACTTCATGCAACATTTCGGCCTAATCGGATTGCGCCCTCTAGTAGCGTCATCTAAAAGCTCAAGAAGTCCATTCGGGGGATCGGTTTATATGGTGGCTATATCAAAACATGGACCTATATGGTCCATTTACAATCCCAACCGACCTACATCTAAAAAGTGTTTGTGCAAAATTTTTAGCGTTATTTCGACAGACAGACGGAGGGTCGGACGAACAGACGGACGGACATGGCTAGATTAACATAAAATGTCGCGACGATCAAGAATATATATATTTTATGGGGTTTCAGACGAATATTTCGAGTAGTTACAAACAGAATGACGAAATTAGTATACGAGACGAGACCAAACGACGTATTGCTGGGCAACACATTTTCGGCGAAATCGGACAATAAATACGCCGTTTATGGGCTCAAAACCTTAAATTCAGAGATCAGTCTATATGGCAGCTATATTTAAATCTGGACCGATCTGGGCCAAATTAAAGAAAGACGTCGAAGGGCATAACTTAACTCACTGTCTCAAATTTTAGCGATATCGGACAATAAATGCGCCTTTTATGGACACAAAACCTAAAACTGAGATACCGGTATATATGGCAGCTTCCAAATCTGGACCGATCTGTGCGATATTGCAGAAGTATGTCAAGGGGCTTAACTTAACTCACTCACTCCCAAATTTCGGCTACATCGGACAATAAATGCGCCTTTTATGGGCCCGAAACCTAAAATCGAGACATCGGTCTATATGGCAGCTACATCCAAATCTGAATCGATCAAGACCAAATTAGAGAAGAATGTCGAAGGGCCTAAGACAACTTACTGTCCCAAATTTCATCAAAATCGGATAATAAATGTGGCTTTTATGGGCCTAAGACCCTAAATCGGAGGATCGGTCTATATGGCAGCTATATCCAAAGGAAGTCTAAGGGCCGAATCGGCCCTAAATCGGTAATATATGGCAGCTATATCCAAATCTTGACCGATCTGAGCCAAATTGTCGAAGAATTCTGAAGGGTCTTACACAACTCCCTGTCACAAATTTCAGCAAAATCGGATAATAAACGTGGCTTTTATGGGCCTAAGACCCTAAATCGGCGGATCGGTCTATATGGAGGCTATATAGTCCGATATAGCCCATCTTCCAACTTAACCTGCTTATGGACAAAAAAAGAATCTGTGCATAGTTTCGGCTCAATATCTCTATTTTTGAAGATTGTAGTGTGATTTCAACTGACAGATAGACGGACATGTCTAGATCGTCATAGATTTTTACGCTGATCAAGAATATATACACTTTATAGGGTCGGAAATGGATATTTCGATATGTTGCAAACGGAATGACAAAATGAATATACCTCCATCCTTCGGTGGTGGGTATAAGAATAGACTAAATGATGACTATTTAATAGGTAGTATGAATGACTATTCATAGACAACCACCACACCGTATGATCCACTCTAAGCGAGTAGTACTAACATTTAAATTAGCGTCATCAATTGGATTTAGTTGATCCACTTAAAAACATGCCAACACGAAGAAAGAGAGGGCAGAATGGTAAAAATTAATCATCAGCATGTATCTTTGTTATGACAATCTATCGGTTCTTTGAATAAAGAACAAGTAAAAGCGTGCTAAGTTCGGCTGGGCCGAATCTTATATACCCTCCACCATGGATCGCATTTGTCGAGTTCTTTTCCCGGCATCTCTTCTTAGGCAAAAAAGGATATAAGAAAAGATTTGCTCTGCTATTAGAGCGATATCAAGATATGGTCCGGTTTGGACCACAATTAAATTATGTGTTGGAGACCTGTGTAAAATGTCAGCCAATTCGAATAAGAATTGCGCCTTTTGGGGGCTCAAGAAGCAAAATAGGGAGATCGATTTATATGGGAGCAGTATCGGGCTATAGACCGATTCAGACCATAATAAACACGTATGTTGATGATCATGAGAGAATGCGTCGTACAAAATTTCAGACAAGTCGGATAATAATTGCGATCTCTAGAGGATCATGAAGTCAAGTCCCCAGATCTGTTTATATGACAGCTATGTCAGGTTATTAACCGATTTGAACCATAGTTAGCACAAATGTTAAAGGTATCATAACAAAATACCATGTGCAAAAATTCATTCAAATCGGATAAGAATTGCGCCTTCTAGAGTCTCAAGAAGTCAAGACCCTAGATCGGTTTATATGGCAGCTATATCAGGTTATGGACCGATTTCAACCATACTTGGCACAATTGTTGGATATCATAACAAAACACGCCGTGCAAAATTGCATTCCAGTCGGATAAGAGTTGCGCACTCTAGAAGCTCAAGAAGTCAAGACCGAAGATCGGTTTATATCGCAGCTATATCAGGTTATGGACCGATTTGAACCATGCTTGGCACAATTGTTGGATATCATAACAAAACACGTCGTGCAAAATTGCATTCCAGTCGGATAAGAGTTGCGCACTCTAGAAGCTCAAGAAGTCAAGACCGGAGATCGGTTTATATCGCAGCTATATCAGGTTATGGACCGATTTGAACCATGCTTGGCACAATTGTTGGATATCATAACAAAACACGTCGTGCAAAATTTCATTCCAATCGGATAAGAATTGCGCACTCTAGAGGCTCAAGAAGTCAAGACCCAAGATCGGTTTATATGGCAGCTATTTCGATTTGAACCATACTTGGCACAATTGTTGGATATCATAACAAAACACGTCGTGCAAAATTGCATTCCAGTCGGATAAGAGTTGCGCACTCTAGAAGCTCAAGAAGTCAAGACCGAAGATCGGTTTATATCGCAGCTATATCAGGTTATGGACCGATTTGAACCATGCTTGGCACAATTGTTGGATATCATAACAAAACACGTCGTGCGAAATTTCATTCCAATCAGATAAGAATTGCGCCTTCTAGAGGCTCAAGAAGTCAAGACCCAAGATCGGTTTATATGGCAGCTATATCAAAACATGGACCGATATGGCCCATTTACAATACCAACCGACCTACACTAATAAGAAGTATTTGTGCAAATTTTCAAGCGACTAGCTTTACTTCTTCGGAAGTTAGCGTGCTTTCGACAGACAGACGGACGGACGGACGGACAGACGGACGGACAGACGGACGGACATGGCTAGATCGACATAAAATGTCGCGACGATCAAGAATTTATATACTTTATCGTGGGTCACCCCACCACTATAAAACCCCTCAAATCGGACATTTTCACCTACCATGCAATATGGATCTGAAATGAAAAATCTTTGGGAATAGAGCACGAAATTGATTTTCACTTTTGGGACCAAGTGTCTGGGGGTCCACCACTCCCCAAGAAGGACTTGTACTGACAATTGCAATGAGGGGTTTAAATAAAAGGTACATGAGTGTAAAAATCCATAGGAAAATTGGAATACATTTTCAACTACAATTACGCAGAAATGTTCAAATTAAGAGTACTTCTCTCCAACATAGCATTATCGGGCGCAGCAGGGCGGGCCGGCCTCAGCTAGTCTTACATATAAAAATCAAGTTGTGGTTTTTAGGTTTGTTTGTGTGTTCCTTATAGACTCAGAAGCGGTTGAACCGATTTTCTTGAAATTTTCACAGATGGCACATATTGACCCCGTGGTGAAAATAGGGTACTAAATTTTTTGATACCTGAATTGGGGCAGGCCCTCCCCCTTACCCTAATTTTCAGAAACGCCAGATCTCGGAGATGGGTGGTGCGATTTAAGCGAAATTTTGTGTGCTCTCCTACCCTAAAAATAAAAACATATATTTAGACCAATCACGACAATGTGGGAATCAAATGAAAGGTATTTAGGATAACAAAACGTATCTGATATCCAATTGGCAGACCAAGTGTTATGGGGACCACCCAAACACCCAAAACACCCCTAATTCGGTCATATTTACCAACCATGGCAATATGTAACTCAAATGAAAGGTATTTGCGAGTAGAATACGAATTTAATATCCAAATGTGGGACCATGTTTCTGGAGGTCCACCCCCCAAACAGGACTTATTTACTGGCCATGGGAATATGGGACTTAAATAAAAGGTATTTGAGTGTAGAATACGAATCTGATATCCAAATATGGGACCAAGTGTTTGGGGGCCGCCTCTCCCCAAAAACATCCCCAAAGGGCATGGGAGTAAAGCACGAATCTGATATTAATATTCGGGAAAAGTGTCTATGGGGCCACACCACTACTACAACACCACCCAAATAGAAAGTATTTGCTGACTATTGCAATATAAGTTCAAATAAGAGGGTTTTTAGAGTAGAACACGAATCCGATATATATTTTCTAGCCCAACTCACTGAGTGGTCGCCCATCCCCCAAAACACCCCCAAGCCGGTCATGTTTGCCGATTATAGAAATATGGGGCCCTAATTAAAGGTATTTGGGAGTAGGCCACGTATCCGATATCAATATTAGGGACCAACTGTCTAGGGAACGTCCCACTACCATAACAACCCCCAAATAGGACGTATTTGCTCACCAAGACAATTTGGGTCTTAAAAAATAGTGGAACTAAATATTTATAGTTTTTAGGGTAAATACCCCAAACCGGACATATTTGCTGACTTTTGCAATAGGGGGTTTAAGTGAGATTAGAAAACCAATTTGATATCCAATTTTGGTGCCAATGGCACTATGAGGTTCAAATAAACGATATATAGTTATATGAGAATAGAGTACGTTCCAGATATATTGTCGGCGCTTAGTGATTGGGGGACCACCACACTCCCCAAAACACCCCTAAATCGGTCATATTTACCGATCATGTCATTGTGGGGCTTAAATGAAAGGAATTGGGGGGTAGAGCAAGAATAGATTCCCAATTTCGGGACCAATTTTCCCAAAATACCCCCCAAACAGGACTTATTTACTGACCATGGGAATATGGGGCTTAAGAAAAAAGGTATTTGAATGTAGAATTCGAATCTGATGTCCAAATATGGGATCTTCTCAAAACATCCTCCAAAGGGGACAAATTTACGACGATGGCAATATGAGGCTCAAATGAAAGGTCTTTGGGAGTAAAGCACGAATCTGATATCAATATTCGGGAAAAGCGACAATTGGGCCACCCCACCCCTACAACACCACCCAAATTGGAAGTATTTGCTGACTATTGCAATATGAGGCTTAAATAAAAGGGTTTTTAGAGGCATGTCAATATGGAGCTTAATGAAAGGTATTGGGCGATAGAACAAGAATTGATACCCATTTTCGGAACAAATTTTCTGGAGGTCTACCCCTTTCCCAAAATACCCCACAAACAACAATTTTTTACTGACCATCAAATAAAGGAATTTGGAAGTAGAGTACGAATTCGATTTAAAAATCTAGGACCATGTATTTTAGTCATCACCCCTTCCCCAAAACACCCCTCAAGGGGAGAAATTTTTCGACCACGCCAATATGTGGCTCAAATGAAAGGTATTTGAAATTAGAAAACGAATTTGATAACCAATCTTGGGCCATGTGTTTGGGGGACGTCTCATCCTGTAAACTCCCCCCAAACCCAATTGCAAAATGAGTTTTAATAAATGGTATTTGAGAGAAGGGCACGATGCTTATATGTTTTTAGGGCCAAGTGTCTGGGGTACCACCTCACCCCCGAAAACACCCCTAAATCAGATATCATGAGAATATAAGACTGAACTAAAGTATTTTACGAATAGAGTACACTTTACATCCAAACTTAAATTCGTAGACCAATAAAGATCATATAGGATTCAGATAAGGGCAATTATATTGTTAAACTTTTAGTCAAGCGATATACTATTTTCGTAGCATGGTATTTCACTAAAAGCTCTTTAATTGTCGAAAATAAATATTCCAAGGAAACTTTTGTTTCATATAAAGTAAAAGAAGGCGCAACGTTGCGGGCCCGGGTCAGCTAGTAAAGTATATATATGCATGATCGTCATGCCATTTTAAGTCGATCTAGCCATGTCCGTCCGTCTGTCCGTTCGTCCATCTGTCTGCCGAAAGCACGCTAACTTTCGAAGGAGTAAGGCTAGCCGCTTGAAATTTTGCACAAATACTTCTTATTAGTGAAGGTTGGTTGGGATTGTAAATGGGCCATATCGGTTCATGTTTTGATATAGCTGCCATAAAAACCGATCTTGGATTTTGCGGTCTTGAGCCATTATAAGGCGCAATTCTTATCCGACTTGGCTGAAATTTTGCATGACTTTTTTTGTTATGACTTCCAACAACTGTGCTAAGAATAGTTCATATCGGTTCATAACCTAATATAGCTGCCATATAAACCGATATGGAGTCTTGACTTCTTGAACCACAAGAGGGGTATTTATAATTTTGCATATATTTTGGGTATAATTCTATTCTTTGTATATATACCCGTATTCTTTGTACAATATATAAACCTTACCTTCTGATCTCATAAAATCGGATTTTAGTTATATATAGCCGCTCTATATGCCGATCTTCAGAATTAAAGTCTTAAGGCAATAAATTGGTAATTTTTCATCTGATTTCGATGACATTTGACACAGTGAGTTCTGGTAGACCCCTAACAATTTCTGTGAAGTGGTTCAGATCGGACTATATTTGGATATAGCTGCCATATAGATCAATCCCCCCTATACAGAGTATTGAGCCCATAAAAGGTGCTCCTTTTTCATCCGATTTGGATGATCGGATATGGATATGTTTAAAATTTCATCAAAATCGGATGAAAAATACTCTCTTTATGGGGGATCGGTCTATTTGGCAGCTATATCCAAATATTGTCCAATCTGGTCCACATTTGACAGGAATGTGTAGGGGTCTACCGGAGCATACTGTGCAAAATTTCATCGACTTCGTGTAATAAATGGCCTCAATACACTATATCGGGCGATCGGGCGGTCGGTCTATAGGGCAGCTATATCTACATATAATCCGATCTGAACTACATTTCACAGAGATGGGTAGGGGTCAACCGGAACTCACTGCGCCAATTTTCATCGAAATCTAATGAAAAATTACCAATTTATTGCCTCAAAACTTGAAGTCTGGAGATCGGTCTATATAGCGGCTATATATAACTGAAATCCGATTTCATGAGATCAGAAGGACAGGTTTATATACAAAGAATACGACATCATTAAACATTGCTTGGAAAATGTTTTTGTACCCAAGATATCGGCAAAATTACAAACACCCAACTTTAGGGTATGAATGGGTAAATACCCGGGTATTTACCCAATTTACCTTTTGGGTATATATATATATATATATATATATATATATATATATATATATATATATATATATATATATATTTATATATATATATATATATATATATATATATATATATATATATATATATATATATATATATATATATATATATATATATATATATATATATATATATATATATATATATATATATATATATATATGTATATATATATATATATATATATATATATATATGTATATATATATATATATATATATATATTGGGTTGCCTAAAAAGTAATTGCGGATTTTTTAAAAGAAAGTAAATGCATTTTTAATAAAACTTAGAATAAACTTTAATCAAATATATAATTGCCATTTTGTTCGATAACCTTTTGCCATCTTCCTGGCAAATTTAGTATTCCACGCTCATAGAACTTCTGGCCTTTATCTGCAAAAAACTGAACCAAGTGCGATTTTATAGCCTCATCATTGCCGAAAGTTTTACCATTTAAGGAGTTCTACAAAGATCGAAATAAATGGTAGTCTGATGGTGCAAGGTCAGGGCTATATGGTGGATGCATCAAAAGTTCCCAGCCAAGCTCACTCAGTTTTTGGCGGGTGACCAAAGATGTGTGCGGTCTAGCGTTGTCCTGGTGGAATATGACACCTTTACGATTGACCAATTCTGGTCGCTTCTCCTTGATGGCTGTATTCAATTTTTCCAATTGTTGACAGTAAATATCCGAATTAATCGTTTGGTTCCTTGGAAGCAGCTCAAAATATACCACACCCTTCCAATCCCACCAAACAGACAGCATAACCTTCTTTTGGTGGATATCAGCCTTTGAAGTGGTTGAGCTGGTTCACCATGCTTGGACCATGATCGTTTTCGACTAACGTTGTTGTAAACAATCCATTTTTCATCTCCAGTTGTGATTCGTTTTAAAAACGGATCGAATTCATTGCGTTTAAGGTGCATATCACAAGCGTTGATTCGGTTTGTTAAATGAATTTCTTTCAATACATGTGGTACTCATATTAAAATTGACGCCAAACAAACAAATGTAAACAAAATTTCGCGCACTTTTTTTCTAAAGCAAGCTAAAAGTAACAGCTGATAACTGACAGAAGAAAGAATGCAATTACTACTATATTACAGACAATTACTTTTTGGGCAACCCAATATATGTATTGCAACATGTAACATTTGTACCATTTTTATACCCACCACCGACGGATGGGGGTATATTCATTTTGTCATTCCGTTTGCAACACATCGAAATATCCATTTCCGACCCTATAAAGTATATATATTCTTGATCAGCGTGAAAATCTAAGACGATCTAGACATGTCCGTCCGTCTGTCTGTTGAAATCACGCTACAGTCTTCAAAAATAGAGATATTGAGCTGAAATTTTGCACAGGTTCTTTTTTTGTCCATAAGCAGGTTAAATTCGAAGATGGGCTATATCGGACTATATCTTGATATAGCCCCCATATATACCGATCCGACGATTTAGGGTCTTAGGCCAATAAAGGCCACATTTATTATCCGATTTTGCTGAAATTTGGGGCAGTGAGTTGTGTTAGGACCTTCGATATCCTCCGTCAATTTATCGGTTTAGATTTGGATATAGCTGCCATATAGACCGATCCTACAATTTAGGCTCATAGGCCCTTAAAGCTACATTTATTACCCGATTTTGCTGAAATTTGGGACAGTGAGTTGTCTTAGGCCCTTCGACGTCCTCCGTCAATACCGCTCAGATCGGTTCAGTTTTGGATATAGCTGCCATATAGACCGATCCTCCGATTTAGGGTCATAGACCCATAAAAGCTACATTTATTTATATTTTGAGAGAATTTGGGACGGTGAGTTGTATTAGGCCCTTCAACATCCTCCGTCAATTTGGCTCAGATCGGTCCAGATTTGGATATAGCTGCTATATAGACCGATCTCTCGGTTTTAGGTTTTTGGGCCATAAAAAGCGCATTTATTGTCCGATGTTGCCGAAATTTGGGACAAAGGGTTAAGTTAAGCCCCTCCACATATTTCTTCAATTTGGTCTAGATCGATCAAGATTTGCATAAAGCTGCCATATAAACCGATCTCTCGATTTTAAGTCTTGGCCCATAAAAGGGGCATTTTTCATACGATTGCACTGAAATTTGACACATTGACTTATGTTATGCTTTTCGACATCCGTGTGGTATATAGTTCAGGTCGGTTTATTTTTATACCCTCCACCATAAGATGGGGGGTATACTAATTTCGTCATTCTGATTGTAACTACTCGAAATATTCGTCTGAGACCCCATAAAGTATATATATTCTTGATCGTAGTGAAATTTTATGTCGATCTAGCCATGTCCGTCCGTCCGTCTGTCTATCGAAAGCACGCTAACTTCCGAAGGAGTAAAGCTAGCCGCTTGAAATTTTGCACAAATACTTCTTATTAGTGTAGGTCGGTTGGTATTGTAAATGGGCCATATCGGTCCATGTTTTAATATAGCTGCCATATAAACCGATCTTGGGTCTTGATTTCTTGGGCCTCTAGAGTGCGCAATTCTTATCCGATTGGAATGAAATTTTGCACGACGTGTTCTGTTATGATATCCAACCACTGTATTATGTATGGTTCAAATCGGTCCATAACCTGATATAGCTGCCATATAAACCGATCTTGGGTCTTGACTTCTTGAGCCTCTAGAGTGCGCAATTCTTATCCGATTGGGATGAAATTATGCATGACGTGTTTTGTAATTATATCCAACAACTGTGCTAATTATGGTTCAAATCGGTTAATAACCTGATATAGCTGCCATATAAACCGATCTGGGGTCTTGACTTCTTGAGCCTCTAGAGTGCGCAATTCTTATCCGATTGGAATGGAGTTTTGCACGACGTGGTTTGTTACGATATCAAACAATTGTGCCAAGTATGGTTCAAATCGGTCCATAACCTTATATAGCTGTCATATAAACCGATCTTGGGTCTTGACTTCTTGAGCCTCTAGAGGGTGCAATTCTTATCCAATTTGAATGAATTTTGGCACGTAGTATTTTGTTATGATATCCAATAACTGCGCCAAGTATGGTTCAAATCGGTTAATAACCTGATATAGCTGCCATATAAACCGATCTGGGATCTTGACATCTTGAGCCCCTAGAGGTCGCAATTATTATCCGATTTGCCTGAAATTGTACGACGGATCCTCTCTTGACCATCAACATACGTGCTTATTATGGTCTGAATCGGTCTATAGCCCATCTCTTCTTGCCTAAGAAGAGATGCCGGGAAAAGAACTCGACAAATGCAATCCATGGTGGAGGGTATATAAGATTCGGCCCGGCCGAACTTAGCACGCTTTTACTTGTTATATATAACTACTAAAAAGACCAATATTTTGTTATATACAATTGAACAATAATTTTTACTTATTAGTATCTGGTCCAAATCGGAACATAGCTGCTATGGGGAATTTTTCACCGGATTTTGAGGAAAGGTTGTTTACATATATATCCGAGGTGGTGGGTATCCAAAGTTCGGTCCGGCCAAACTTAACGCCTTTTTACTTGTTATATCCTCCACCATTGAATGGCAGGTATACTAACTTCGTCATTCCGTTTGTTGGAAACAAAAAACATGGCGAAAGTAGCAGAAAGGGATCAAAGTTCAGTAAACTTTGTTAACAGATCGAAGCCTTCGAGAAAAAATGGCGGTGGTGGTAACAGCGGCAATAGTTATGGCGGTAACATAAGTGGTGGTGGCAGCAGCGGTGGTAGCGGTAGCAGAGGCAGTGGCAGCAGAGGAAATTTTGGTGGCAGCAGAGACAATAACGGCGACGGTGAAAGAAAATCATCGTGCTCTCATTGTGGTTGGCGTAACCATAGCTCGCAGTCTTGTAAATACAAGAACAGCAAGTGTCATTCCTGTGGAAAAATTGGCCATTTGGCATCTGTTTGCTACAATAAAAAGAGAAGTGTTAATTACGTTTCTAATGACACTAGTGAAGATTATGTTGATAATGATGTTTTCAATTATTCTATTTTTAGTGTGGCTGAGCGAGGTTCTAGTGACGTGTATTCCCTTCCAGTAATAATTGATGGTGTCAAATTGAATGCTGTGTGTGATACAGGTGCGCTATGTACATTGTTGCCTTTATCGTTTTATGAAAACAACGATGTTAAGAAGGTTCTTCGTCCATGCCATGTACCATATGTGGATTATAGCGGAGACAAATTGAAGCTGGTTGGTGAATATGATGCCTCAATTACTTTTGAAGGTAAAACTAAATCTGTAGTTGTTGTTGTTGTTGAGTCATCGAATCCCCCATTACTTGGACGTTCGTTTTTACGTGCTTTCAACTTTGAATTGCTGCAAGTGAACAATGTAAATTGCCCAAATTTAAATTCCGCGATCGAGCAGTTGAGAATGGAATTTTCTGAGGTTTTTGAGGAAAAATTGGGTGAATATAATATCAATGCTGTTTCACTGAGGGTTGCTGAAAATGCAACACCTGTATTTTGTAAACCAAGGCCTGTCCCTTTGGCTTGGAAAGACAAGATTGAGGCGAAATTACGCGATTTAATTGCGACTGGTGTGTTGGAACCAGTAGATAACTCCGATTGGGGTACACCTTTAGTACCAATTTTGAAACCAAATGGCGATTTTCGCATTTGTGGAGACTATAAAGTCACAATTAATAAGTTTTTGGAGGATTTCAAGTATCCTTTGCCTCGGATTGAAGAAATTTTTGCTTCTTTGGAGGGTGGTGAACTTTTCACTAAACTTGATTTGTCGAATGCCTACAATCAACTTGTTCTTGATGAGGATTCCCAACTGTTGTGTGCGTGGAGTACGCACATTGGAACTTTAAAAGTAAAACGTTTACCTTTTGGTGTTAAGACAGCAGCAGCTATTTTTCAAAAAACTATGGAAAATCTATTCAGAGGAATTCCATATGTTGTAGTATATCAAGATGATATTACAGTCACTGGTAAAAATATGCAGGAACACATAAGTACGTTGCGTTTGGTTCTACAAAAATTACAAAGTTCTGGATTAAAACTGAATTTTTCAAATCCAAAATATCGTATTTGGGTTTTAATATTGATAAAAATGGACTTAGCAAAAATAATGATCGAATTTCGAGCTTAATTTCTGCCCCGATTCCTACAAATGTTTCGGAATTAAGAGCTTTCGTTGGTATGGCGAACTATTATTCCAGATTTATTGAGAATTTTGCGCAAATCATGTCTCATTTTTACCACTTGTTGGGTAAGGGCGTTCCGTTTGTCTGGTCGGATGATTGTCAGCAGGCGTATGATTTGATTAAAAAGTTTGTAACTTCAGATCGGGTTCTGGTCCATTTCAACCCTGAATTACCAATAATATTAACAACGGATGCTTCGAATAGTGCAGTAGCAGGAATTTTATCTCACCAATTTTCGAATGGTCTCAAGCCCATTGCTTTTGTTTCAAGAGCATTATCAAAAAGTGAGAAAAATTATAGTACACTTGAAAAAGAGGCGTTGGCGATTGTGTTTTGTGTAACAAAACTCAAACAGTATTTACTTGGAAATACTTTTGTACTAAGAACGGACCATCGTCCGTTACTTGCAATTTTTGGTGCAAATAAAGGTTTGCCTATGATGGCCTCAGCACGTATGCAACGCTGGGCACTGATTTTATCCGGTTTTAATTACACCGTTGAACATGTTAAGGGAGTGCAAAATGAAGCTGATGCTATTTCTAGAATGCCCCAAAGAAATTTTGAGAGCAATAATATTGAATATTCCTATATAAATTTCATAGAAAATGAGGAAAATTTCAACTTAAATTTCAAGACTGTATCTCGTGAAACGAGACGTGACACTGTTTTGTCAAAAGTAGTAGAATGTATTGCAAGTGGAACCCTGCACAATTTAAAAGATGATTTGTATACGCCATATCGTGAAAAAGATACACAACTTTCTGTCGAAAATGATTGCGTTCTATGGGGATACAGAATCGTAATTCCAGAGAAACTGAGATCTGCAATCTTAACAGAATTACATCGTTCCCATTTGGGAATTGTAAAAACAAAGGCTTTGGCTAGATCGTATATATGGTGGCCTGGTCTTGATAAAGATATCGAAAATTTAATCAGGAATTGTATTCATTGTCAAAAATTGCAATCCAGCCCGGAAAAGAGCAGCCTAATTCCATGGGTGCCTGATGGTTCTGTGTGGAGCAGAATACACATTGATTATGCTGGCCCGATTAAAAATTTTCATTTCTTCATTATCATCGATGCTTTTTCAAAATTCGTCGAAGTATTTAAAACCAAAGATTTAACAACTGCTTTTACAATTAGAAAGCTGAGAGAACTGTTCTCACGCTATGGTTTGGTTGACACGCTCGTTAGTGACAACGGACCACAGTTCACATCATATGAATTCAAGAATTTCTTGGCCTTAAATGGTATAAAACATGTCTTGACTCCTCCGGGACATCCGTCCACAAATGGTCAAGCAGAAAATTTTGTCAAAACTTTTAAAAAGTCTATTTTAGCAAATTTAGACCAAAACAAAGATGCCAATTTGGATCAAATATTATGTCGTTTCCTAATGGATTACAGAAACATGAAACATTGCACAACAACTGAATCTCCAGCTATGCTGTTCTTTGGCAGGAAACTGAAAACCAGATTTAGTCTTCTAAAACCCCCAACAACAAAACAAAACATACTTAAGTCTCAAGACAACAAGGTGAAACTGTGTTAGTACGCGATTATCGAAATCCAAATAAACCTAGTTGGACTAAGGCAGTAATTCAACGGCAACTAGGTCCACAATCTTACTCCTGTGTTTTGTCTCACAACAACAACGTCATCAAACGTCATCTTGATCAAATTCGTGGTCATAATCTAACACAACAACAACAGCCAATCGAGTAACCAACAACAACTAATAACAACAACACATCATCATCTGAACCTGTTCCTATGCAAATGAATGAGGATGTTTCACTCACTAGAATGGAGCTCAGACCACGAGAGGGAGGTAGAGTTGTAAAGAAATAACTCAATTACAATTTTCTATGTATTTTCAAATAAATAAAATCATTTATTTATTATCAGCTTTAGGAGGAGCATATAGAGTATTAATTGTTAAGTACCACTCTAATACACAATTGTACATTGTACATAAATCTTAACATTCTAACATCTTAACACTCTCTCTCATATCTGTTGTCATAAGTTGATGTATCTCATAGACACATACACACATACACCTGTTTATACATATATTTAGTATTAAGCTCTCACTAGTAGTTCTTGCAGCTTTGATTTGCAATAAAGAAAACAGTAAGCATTTGAATACTTACAAGGCCGCTTGTTTCTCTTAACATAATAGTGTAATACACTACATAAACCGATCTTGGGTCTTGACTTCTTGAGCCTCTAGAGGGCGCAATTCTTATCCAATTTGAATGAATTTTGGCACGTAGTATTTTGTTATGATATCCAACAACTGTGCCAAATATGGTTCAAATCGATTCATAACCTGATATAGCTGTCATATAAACAGATCTGGGGACTTGACTTCTTGAGCTTCCAAAGGGCGCAATTTCTATCCGATTTTATATACCCTCCACCATTTGTCGAGTTCTTTTCCCGACATCTCTTCTTAGGCAAAAAAGGATATAAGAAAAGATTTGCTCTGCTATTCGAGCGATATCAAGATATGTTCCGATTTGGACCACAAATAAATTACATGTGGGAGACCTGTGTAAAATGTCAGCCATTTCGAATAAGAATTGCGACCTTTGGGGGCTCAAGAAGTAAAATAGAAAGATCGATTTATATGGGAGCTGTATCGGGCTATAGACCGATTCAGACCATAAATAAATAAATAAATAAACACGTATGTTGATGGTCATGAGAGAATACGTCGTACAAATCAGGCAAATCGGATAATAATTGCGACCTCTACAGGCTTAAGAAGTCAAGATCCAAGATCGGTTTATATGACAGCTATATCAAGTTATGAACCGATTTGAACCATACTTGGCACAGTTGTTGGATATCATAACGAAACACGTTGTGCAAAATTTAATTCCAATCGGATAAGAATTGCGCACTCTAGTGGCCCAAGAATTCAAGACTCAAGATCGGTTTATATGGCAGCTATATCAGGTTTTGAACCGATTTGAACCATATTTGGCACAGTTCTTGGATATCATAACAAATTACGTCTTGCCAAAATTCATTCAAATCGGATAAGAATTGCGCACTCTAGAGGCTCAAGAAGTCAAGACCCAAGATCGGTTTATATAGCAGCTATATCAAAACATGGACCGATATGGCCTATTTACAATACCAACCGACCTACACTAATAAGAGGTATTTGTGCAAAATTTCAAGCGGCTAGCTTTACTCCTTCGGAAGTTAGCGTGCTTTCGACAGACAGACGGACGGACGGACAGACGGACGGACATGGCTAGATCCTAGATCGACATAAAATGTCACGACGATCAAGAATATATATACTTTATGGGGTCTCAGATGAATATTTCGAGTAGTTACAAACAGAATGTCGAAATTAGTATACCCCCCATCCTATGGTGGAGGGTATAAAAATGATGAAGGACGATACGTTGTTTCGCTGTCATTTAAAGTCACATATCTAGATGACATATGCCTTGGACATTCCAGATATAACGCAATGGCTTTCTTTCTTCCTTCTTGCGCAATGAAGGGCGACTACTGCAAAACGCCGAGTAAAGGAGGAATACGATAGCACGTTGTCGAGACTCCTGGTTCCTCAGTTCCAGGAACGTATTATTTCGTACCCCATTATGCGGTATTAAAACCAGAAAGAACAGCTACCAAAGTTCGGGTAGTGTTCAATGCATCCTTTCCTTCATCCAACGGCGTAAGCTTGAACGATATCCTTTAAACAGGTCCGGCGTTACAAAACGACCTAACCGTTCTAATCCTCAAATGGCGTTTTTATCGATTTGCCCTAACTGAAGATATACAAAAGATATACACACAAATCCTTGTCAAACCATCTCTACTCCATTCCAACATATATTGTTTCAAAAATGCCAGAATGATCCAGTTAAAGAATATGAATTGAAAACCGTAACATTTGGATTAAATTGAGCCCCGTACTTAGCCATCCGTACCATGATGCAATTGGCGGAAGATGTTAAAGATATATACTTTGGCTAATCGAATACTAAAGGAATGTATGTATGTGGACGGTGAATTATAAGGTGCCCATTCTATACAAATGGCTATCGATGCTAAATATGAATTGATCCAAGAACTCAATTCAGCAGGGTTTGATATGCGCAAATGGATTTCTGCTATGTAAAAATTTTTTGGAAAGTGAAGATCGCAGCTTTGCCAAAACACTGGGTATCCATTGGAACGCCCACTCGAATGATACTACTCAATTTTTAACCGATTGTTTCTATGCAAAAGGAGAAGTCCTTTCTCAAATATCCAAATTGTTCTATCCAGCAGGCTGCTTGTCGCGCATCATTATAGTTGCTAAGATTATAATGCAGAGAATATGGATGGATCACATTGAATGGGATTAAATAATTTCTTCAGAGCCTCTATTCATGTGTAAGTCGTTTCAGTCCAAATACGTCCAAATTTATCATATTAAAATTCCAAGAAGGGTAAACTATTCTCCTTGTGGCACCATTAAATTTCGTGAGTTTTCAGATTCCTCAGAGAAGGCTTATGCTGCGGCTATTTATTCTCGTGTCATTTATCCAAATTCAACATCAACCCATTTGATAAGTTCCAAGACAAAAGTGGCCCCACTAAAAGCCTTATCCATTTCAAGGTTAGAGCTTTGTGGAGCCACACTATTGACTGAGATGATCGACAACTTAATCCCACAGTTCTGTGTACAAAAGTTTTCCTTGTTTTGTTGAACGGAATCTACAATTGTGTTGTCGTGGCTGGCAAAACATCCTTGTTGTTGGAACACGTTTGTGGCAAACAGGGTTTCAAAGATAACCCAAGTGGTAGACCCTTTCAAATGGTCGCATATGGATTCTGAAAACAATCCTGCAGATTTGGCAAGTAGAGGTGCTTATCCACACAATTTAATAAATAATAAACTTTGGTGGAACGGACTGATCTGGTTATTAAATTCATCGAAATATTGGCCTAAAAATTTGATCGATGAAGATTAAGAGAAAAAGCCAATCAAAGTCTACTTCAGTTATTTTTAGGATTTTAAAGATATACTGGACGGGTTCTCTTCATTTTCAAGAGCTCTTTGTGTTGTTGCTTACGAAATCCGAAATTTCGATCCACATACCACCGACCCGACAAAATAATTACTAATTTTTAAATCCTTTATGACCGAAAAAATCTTGTATCCATTTGCCAGAAAGCCTTTTATCGGAACGAGTATATGATGCTTAGTTCCAAGACTATTTCGTTCGCTAGTTCACTTTTATCCTTCTATCCATTTATTAATGCAGAAGGGATTATGCGCATGTGTACTAGAATATAATTGTCTCCAATGCTTTCCTAAAATGAAAGACATCCAATTCTTCTTCCGTACAGATATTAATATTCTAGACTTCTTAACCACTTCATTCATCAGATTAATTTACATGGTGGAAATCAACTTATACATCGTCCGGCATCGTCCGGTAAGAACTCAATATTAGATACCCAAGGTGCAAAATTATAACCAAACCACTCTCCACCGCTGTAAAACTTGCGTTATTTACAAGAAACACGGTATCTCTTTTTAACAAACAAAGGATAAAAGAAAAGAATTGATATGTTATTGGAACAATATCAAGTTATGCTTGGAGACCATAGTATTGAGTTGCCCAAAAAGTAATTGCGGATTTTTTAAAAGAAAGTAAATGCATTTTTAATAAAACTTAGAATGAACTTTAATTAAATGTACTTTTTTTTTAACTTTTTTTCTAAAGCAAGCTAAAACTAACAGCTGATAACTGACAGAAGAAAGAATGCAATTACAGAGTCACAAGCTGTGAAAAAATTTGTCAACGCCGACTATATGAAAAATCCGCCATTACTTTTTGGGCAACCCAATAGAAGTTATTGTGTAAAATGTAAGCCAAATCTAGTAAGAATTGCGCATTTTAGGGGCTGAAGAAGTAAAATAGGGAGATCGGTTTATAGGGGAGCTGCAATAGGCTATAAACCGATTCATGCCATTTTCGACACGTATATTAAAGGTCATAAGAGAAGCCGTTGCACAAAATTTCAACCACTTGCGCGCTTTAGAGGCTCAAGAAGTCAAGATCCCATATTGGTTTATATGGCAGCTATATCAATTTATGGACCGATTTGAACTATTCTTAGCACAGATGTTGAAAGTAATATCAAAACACCTCATGCAAAATTTCAGCTAAATCGGATAATAATTGCGCCCTCTAGTGGCTCAAGAAGTCAAGACCCCAGATCGCTTTATATGGCAGCTATATCAGGTTATGAACCGATTTGAACCATACTTGGCACAGTTGTTGGATATCATAACAAAAAACGTCGTGCAAAATTTCCAATCGGATAAGAATTGCGCACTCTAGAGGCTCAAGAAGTCAAGATCCCAGATTGGTTTATATGATCAAAACGTTGACCGATATGTCCCATTTACAATCCCAACCGACCTACACTAATAAGAAGTATTTGTGCAAAATGTCAAGCGGCTAGCTTTACTCCTTCGAAAGTTAGCGTGCTTTCGACAGACAGACGGACGGACGGATGGACATGGTTAGTTCGACTTAAAATGTCATGACGATCAAGAATATATATACTTTATGGGGTCTTAGACGAATATTTCGAGGATTTACAAACAGAATGACGAAATTAGTATACCTCCATCCTATAGTGGAGGGTATAAAAATACCAACAATTATAAAAATACCAACAATTAGGCCGCATTGCCTCTAGAACGCTGTGAAATTTCTCGTCCTTTTACTCATACAGGACTTGATTTTGCAGGTCAATTTGAGATGAAAAGTTACGCAGGAAGATACTGCCGAATGTCCAAAGCTAACGTCTGTGTATTCGTCTGTTTTTCCACTAAGGCGATACATTTGGAGACGACCACTGATTAATCCACATCGTGTTTTGTTTCAGCCTTTAGTCGCTTTATATCCCGACGTGGTTGTCCACTTCATATACATTCCAATAATGGAACAACTTTTATCGGCGCAACCAAAATAATTGCACAGGAATTTATCCAAGCATCTCAGAAATCAATAACTGCGAACTTTTCGAAATGCGACCTGGCATTTTATTCCGCCTGGAATGCCCCACATGAGAGGACTATGGGAAGCGGGAGTCAAAAGATCCAAGCAACATTTAAAGAAAACTATTGGTCTCCAAAAATTTCTCCAAATAGAAGCATGCCTTAATTCCAGGCAATTCTCTTCTAATTCGCAAAGTCCATCAGATTTGACATCATTGACACCGAGTCATTTCCTAATTGTATCTTCTGTATTGACACTACTAGAACCTGAATTTAGCGTAAACACCGATTTCATCCAGAATAATTGACAAATTATCAAAACTCTCCATCACAACATCATTTCCAGGTGGAAAACGAATTGCAAAAGCGCATTGTCATGAAAAGCACCATTCCCTTCTGCATGTAAATCCCCGACTCCGTAAAGGAATATCCTCCTCTTCAGCAAAAAAGAGTAAGCATAAATTAGCTCGTCAATCATCCGTTGGAAATCGACCAAAGCAGCCTACACCATCTGAAACAACCACTACTAAGGAGGCCCACACCACGCCAACTGATAGTTCGGCTTCCACAACATAGTGTGCTATTAGCAACATTACTTCCTATTGAACTTGTTAAAATTTAAAGAAGAAAGAAAACGCTTTGCACGGTTTTTGCTAGACACGGCTTCCCAAATGAGTTGGGTTTCAAAAACGTTCGCTGAGAAATTTACAATAATTTGACGACCTTGTAAATGGCGATGTTATTTGTCCAGTTGGTTTAGGGTCATGTGTCGATCCAAACTTCAAAATCGAGACCACACTGAAAGTCAACAATCGAATCAATAAAATAACTCCCAGGAAATACCTTTCTGAATCCATCCAATCTCATTTTTAGAAATTTATCCTGGCAGACAGATAATTCTATAAAATATCATCGATAAATATGATAATAGGGGTCGATATTTATTACCGCATAATCTTAGGGAATATTTGTTAAAGCTGGTTTACCTACAGCGCAAAACACCTCTTTTGGGATTATCTTGTATGGTACTTTTAATACTTAGATATTTTAGAAATTTTCTGCATAATGAATTTGTATATGAATTTCTATTTAAAATCTACCAATACATTGAATTATATTATAAACAAGCTGACCCGGGCCCGCTCCGCTGCGCCTTCTTTTACTTTTTATGTAACAAAAGTTTACTTGGAATATTTATTTTCGACAATTAAAGATCTTTTAGTGTAATATCATGCTACGAAAATAGTATATCGCTTGACTAAGAGTTTAACAATATATTGTAAGTGCCTTTATCTGCATCCCATATGATCTTTTTATACCCTCCACCATTGGATGGGGAGTATACTAATTTCGTCATTCTGTTTGTAACTACTCGAAATATGCATAAATACCTCATAAAGTATATATATTCTTGATCGTCATGCCATTTAAGTCGATCTAGCCATGTACGTCCGTCTGTCTGTTCGTCTGCCGTCCGTCTGTCCGTCGAAAGCACGCTAACTATCGAAGGAGCAAAGCTAGCAGCTTGAAATTTTGCACGAATACTTTTTATTAGTGTAGGTCGGTAGGTCCATGTTTTGATATAGCTGCCATAAAAACCGTTCTTGGGTCCTAATTTCTTGAGCCTCTAGAGGGCGCAATTTTTTGCACGTCGTGTTTTAGTATCACTTCCAATAACAGCGCTAAGTATGGTTTAAATCGGTCCATGTTTTGATATAGCTGCCATATGAACCGATCTTTGGAGTTGATTTCTTGATCCTGTAGAGGGCGCAATTCTCATCCGATTTGGCTGAAATTTTGCACGTAGTGTTTTGGTATCACTTCCAACATCTGTGTTAAGTATGATTCAAATCGGGTCATAATCTGGTATAGCTGTCATATAAACCGATAGAGGATCTTGACTTCTTGAGCCAATAGAGCACGCAATTCTCATTCGATTTGGCTGAAATTTTGCATGAGTTGTTATGTCTTCCAATAACCGTGATAAATATGGCGCAAATCGGAACACAACCTGATACGGCTGCCATATAAACCGATCTGGGGACTTGACTTCTTGAGCTTCTAGAGGGCGCAAGTACTCTCCGACTTGGCTGAAATTTGATACAACGACTTCTTTCATGACCTTCAACATACGTGTCAATTATGGTCTGAATCGGTCTATAGCCTGATAGAGATCCCATATAAACCGATCTCCCTATTTTACTTTTTTAACTCTAAAGTGCGCAATTTTTATTCGAATTGGCTGAAATTTTACACAACGACTTCTACATTCAGTTGAATTATGGTCCGGACCATCGGACCTGAATCGGTCTATAGCCTGATAGAGATCCCATATAAACCGATCTCCCTATTTTACTTTTTGAGCCCCTAAAGTGCGCAATTTTTATTCGAATTGGCTGAAATTTTACACAACGACTTCTACATTCAGTTGAATTATGGTCCGGACCATCGGACCTGAATCGGTCTATAGCCTGATAGAGATCCCATATAAACCGATCTCCCTATTTTACTTTTTGAGCTCCTAAAGTGCGCAATTTTTATTCGAATTGGCTGAAATTTTACACAACGACTTCTACATTCAGTTGAATTATGGTCCGGACCATCGGACCATAAGTTGATATAGCTCCAATATCATAGCAATTTTCATATCATCCACCATAGGATGGGGTATACTAATTTCGTCATTCTGTTTGTAACTACTCGAAATATTCGTCTGAGACCCCCTAAAGTATATATATTCTTGATCGTCGTGACATTTTATGTCGATCTAGCCATGTCCGTCCGTCTGTCCGTCCGTCCGTTCTTCTGTTTGTCGAAAGCACGCTAACATCCGAAGGAGTAAAGCTAGCCGCTTGAAATTTTGCTCAAATACTTCTTATTAGTGTAGGTCGGTTGGTATTGTAAATGGGCCATATCGGTCTATGTTTTGATATAGCTGCCATATAAACCGATCTTGGGTCTTGACTTCTTGAGCCTTTCCGATTGGGATGAAAAGCAATTCTTATCCGATTGGGATGAAATTTTGCACTACGTGCTTTTTTATGACATTCTATAACTCTAACAAGTATGGTTCAAATCGGTCCATAACCTGATATAGCTGTCATATAAACCGATCTTGGGTCTTGACTTCTTGAGCCTCTATAGTTCGCAATTCTTATCCGATTGAAATGAAATTTTGCACGACGTGTTTTGTTACGATATCCAACAACTGTGTCAAGTATGGTTCAAATCGGTTCATAACCTGATTTTGCAAGACGTAGTTTATTCTTACTTTCAACAACTCTGTCCAATAAGGTTCAAATCGGTTCATAACCTGATATAGCTGCCATAGAAACCGATCTTGGATCTTGACTTCTTGAGCTTCTTGAGCTTCTAGAGGTCGCAATTATTATCCGATTTGCCTGATATTTTGTACGACGGATTCTCTTATGACCATCAACATACGGTTTAATATGGTCTGAATCGGTCTATAGCCCGATACAGCTCCCATATAAATCGATCTCTCTATTTTACTTCTTGAGCCCCCAAAGGGCGCAAATGTTACTTGAATTGTCTGACATTTTACACAGGTCTCCAACATAAAATTTAATTGTGGTCCAAACCGGACCATATCTTGATATCGCTCTAATAGCAGAGTAAATCTTTTCTTATATCCTTTTTTGGCTAAGAAGAGGTGCCGGGAAAAGAACGCGACAAATGCGATCCATGGTGGAGGGTATATAAGATTCGGCCCGGCCGAACTTAGCACGCCATTGCTTGTTTGATATACGAATTTAAGTTTGGATGTAATGTGTACTCCATTCTTAAAATACGTATTCTACTCCCAAATATCTTTTTTTAAGCCCCATATTGCGATGGTCACTAAAAAATTGCTGTTTGTGGGGTATTTTTGTTATTAATTCTTGCGAAAATGGGTATCAATTCTTGCTCTACCCCAATACCTTTTAAGCTCCACATTGACATAAATATGCCCGATTTAGGCGTGTTTTGGCGATTGGGGTGGTCCCCAAATACTAAGCCCGGAAAATATATCAGCAACGTACTCTATTCTCATATATCTATATATTATTTATTTGAACCCCATATTGCCATTGCCCTCAAAATTGGATATCGAATTCGTTTTCTAATCTCATTTAAACTCCTTATTGCAAAAGTCAGCAAATATGTCCCGTTTGGGGTATTGGCCCTAAAAACAATGAATATTTAGTTCCAATCTCTTTTTCTATTTAGGGGTTTTTATGGTGGTGGGATATCCGCTAGACAGTTGGCCCCTAATGTTGATATCAGATACGTGGTCTACTCCCACATACCTTTAATTTGAGCCCCATATTTCCATAGTCGGCAAACATGATCGGCTTGGTGGGTGTTTTGGGCGATGGGCGGCCACTCAGTGAGTTGGCCTCGAAAATATATATCGGATTCGTGTTCCTCTATAAAAAAAACCCTCTTATTTGAGCCTCATATTGCAATAGTCAGAAAATACTTACTATTTGGGTGGTGTTGTGGGAGTGGGGTGGCCCCATAGACACTTTTCCCGAATATTGATATCAAATTCGTGCTTTACTCCCAAAGACCTTTTATTTGAGCCCCATATTGCTATGAACGTAAATTTGTGCCCTTTGGGGAATGATTTTGGGGAGAGGCGGCGCCCAAAAAACTTGGTCCAATATTTGGATATCAGATTCGTGGTCCACACTTGGATATCAGATTCGTATTCTACTCGCGAATACCTTTCATCTGAGTCCCATATTGCCATGGTCGGTAAATATGTCCGATGTAGGGGTGTTTTGGGGGTTGGGGTGGTCCCCCTAGCACTTGGTTCGACAAATGGATATCAGATACGTTTTCTTATCCTAAATACCTGTCATTTGAGTCCCATATTGTCGTTATTGGTCTAAATATATGTTTGGTAGGTTTTAGGGTGGGCCAGCCCCCCTATGTACCCCATCCGAAATTTGGATACTAAATTTTGTATTTTTAAGGTACTATATGAGATCACACAAAACTTCGCTTAAATCGCACCACCCATCTCTGAGATCTAGCGTTTCTGAAAATTAGGGCAAGGGGGAGGGTCCGCCCCCCTTCAGATATCAAATGCACCATCTGTGAAAATTTCAAGAACATCGGTTCAGCCGTTTCTGAGTCTATAATTAACACACAAACAAAAAAACAAACAAACAAACCTACAAACAAACACAAAATCATTTTTATACCCTCCACCATAGGATGGGGGGTAAACTAATTTCGTCATTCTGTTTGTAACTACTCGAAATATTCGTCTGAAACCCCATAAAGTACATATATTCTTGATCGTCGTGACATTTTATGTCGATCTAGCCATGTCCGTCTGTCTGTCCGTCCGTCCGTCCGTCCGTCTGTCTGTCGAAAGCACGCTAACTTCCGAAGGAGTAAAACTAGCTGCTTGAAATTTCGCACAAATACTTCTTATTAGTGTAGGTCGGTTGGTATTGTAAATGGGCCAAATCGGTTCATGTTTTGATATAGCTGTCACATAAACCGATCTTGGGTCTTGATTTCTTGAGCCTCTAGAGTGCGCAATTCTTATCCGATTGGGATGAAATTTTGGCACGACGTGTTTCGTTATGATATCCAACAACTTTGTCAAGTATGGTTCAAATCGGTTCAAAACCTGATATAGCTTTCATATAAACAGATCTGTGGACTTGACTTCTTGAGCTTCTAGAGGGCTGAAATTTTGCATGACGTATTTTATTTTTACTTTCAACCACTGTGTCAAATAAGCTTCAAATCGATTCAGAACCTGATATAGCTGCCATATAAACCGATCTGGGATCTTGACTTCTTGAGCCTCTAGAGGTCGCAATTATTATCCGATTTGCCTGATATTTTGTACCACGGATTCTCTTATGACCATCAACATATGTGTTTATTATGGTCTGAATCGGTCTATAGCCCGATACATTTCCCATATAAATCGATCTCTCTATTTTACTTCTCGAGCCCCCAAAGGGCGCAATTCTTATTCGAATTGGCAGACATTTTACACAGGTCTCCAACATATAATTTAATTGTGGTCCAAACCGGACCATATCTTGATATCGCTCTAATAGCAGAGCAAATCTTTTCTTTTATTCTTTTTACCTAAGAAGAGATGCAGGGAAAAGAACTCGACAAATGCGATCCATGGCGGAGGGTATATAAGATTCGACCCGATCGAACTTAGCACGCTTTTACTTGTTTATATCTGAAACACATAGATATAGGTCACCTTCGAACTAAACCTGCTTATGGACAAAAAAAGAATCTGTGCAAAATTTCAGCTCAACGTCTTTAGTTTTGCAGACTGTAGCGTGAATTCAACAGACAGACGGACGGACATGTCTAGATCGTCTTAGATTTTTACGCTGATCAAGAATATATGTACTTTATAGGGTCGGAAATGGATATTTCGATGTGTTGCAAATGGAATGACAAAATGAATACACCCCCATCCTTCGGTGGTGGGTATAAAAATTTGCTTCCCAATATTACTTTAACACTTTTCTTCACTTAAGCTGGGTATTAAGTTCGTGTTTCACAGTGAAAATAATTTTTTTTAAGATTACTGCAATATATGATTTCATTCATAAAAGCATTTACATTATTTATGATAAAATAGCAATAAAAGTGTTATATTATCAGTGATATTTTTGTTGTTTTTCAAGAGAGTAATCGTGAAAACCTGGGTATTTCGCTGTGAAACACCAACTTAATTGCACCTTTTTATAAACACTCAATTTGACTCGTCGAATTTCATTAAAGATTTTGTACAAAACTCATAAGGAAACCATTACTTGCCCAATCTTTTCATTGTAAAAAAATTTTCAAAATATTTTAAATAATATTTCACTGCGCTCAAATCTAAGATCCCAGCCAACAGAACTAACTATTTTCTACTATTTTCGTCCCTAAATCACTATGAGCTCCGTATCAATTGCTTTAAATACTGTATTGTGAATTATAGAATTCCAAGAAAAAAAAAAAACAAAATGGTCTAGGTGACCATTTCGGGGTTTAAGAATTGTGTTTCCAAGTCCATCAAATTTTTTATTTAATTGCTGATGTAATTCAAATAATTTAACTTATTAAATATTACTAATCAATCGTTGGATAAGTTTTTTAGACTAACAACCGAAAAGTTTGATCTAAAGCCATTTTTTATACCCTCCACCATAGGGGGTATACTAATTTCGTCATTCTGTTTGTAACTACTCGAAATATTCGCCTTAGACCCCATAAAGTATATATATTCTTGATCGTCGTGACATTTTAGGTCGACCTCGCCATGTCCATCCGTCCGTCCGTCTGTCTGTCGAAAGCATACAAACTTTCGAAGGAGTAAAGTTAGCCACTTGAAATTTTGAACAAATACTTCTCATTTATGTAGGTCGGTTGGGATTGTAAATGGGCCACATCGGTCCATGTTTTGATATAGCTGCCATATAAACCGATCTTGGGTCTTGATTTCTTGGGTCTCTAGAGGGCGCAATTCTGGTCCGATTTGACTGAAATTTTGCACGTGGTATTGTGATATCACTTCCAACAACTGTGCCAAGTATGGTTTAAATCGGTTCATGTTTTGATAAAGCTGCCATATAAACCAATCTGTGGACTTGACTTCTTGAACCTCTACAGTCCGCAATTCCTATCCGATTGGAATGAAACTTTGCACGACGTTTTTTGTTATGATATCCAACAACTGTGCAAAGTATGGCTTAAATCGGTTCATAACCTGAAATAGCTGTCATATATATATATATATATTATACTATTTTCGTAGCATGGTATTTCACTAAAAGTTCTTTAATTGTCGAAAATAAATATTCTAAGAAAAATTTTGTTCCATATAAAGTAAAAGAAGGCGCAGCGGAGCGGGCCCGGTTCAGCTAGTTTTAATATAAATTTTGAAATAATTATTTCAGAAAAAACCATTACGTTTTTTCTTGGAATTCCATAATTCACAATACAGTATTTAAGCCATTTGATACGGAGCTCACAGTGATTAAGGGACGAATATTCTAGTATAAATTTGTTTGTTCTATTGGTATTGATCGCATATTTGAGCACAGTAGAATATTATTTGAAACATTTTAAAATTCACTTTTTGAATTTTTGACTTTCTTTTAAGAAAACACTTTTTTCAAAAAGATTTTGGGTATAATGGTTTCTTTATGTATAAAAAAAATTGCAAATTTTTCCCATGAACATTCCACTCAGGAACTGGGGCTTACTTCTCACATATCAATGAGTGCAGTCCGATTCATGTTTAAGCTCAATGATAAGGGGCCTCCTATTTATAGCCGAGTCCGAACGGCGTGCCGCAGTGCGACACCTCTTTGAAGAGAAGTTTTACATGGCATAGTACCTCACAAAAGTTGCCAGCATTAGGAGGGGAAAACCACCTCTGAAAACTTTTTCTGATGGTCTAGCCAGGAATCGAACCCAGGCGTTCAGCGTCATAGGCGGACATGCTAACCTCTGCGCTACGGTGGCCTTCTTTATGTGTTATGTACGAAAATCTTTAATGAAATTCGACGGGTCAAATTGCATGTTCACAAAAATGTGGGTATTAAGTTGGTGTTTCACAGTGAAATATCCATGTTTTTCACGATTAAATTTTTGAAAAACTACAAAACAATCACTGATAACATAAAACTTTTATTAAATTGTGGGAATTCTCTTATGAATGAAATTAGAAAGTGATTTTGTTTGAAAATCTCTTATCTACAAAAAGTTACCGTAAAAGATATTAATTTTCGCTGTGAAACACGATCTTAATAGGCACCTTAAGTGAGGAAATGTGTTAAAATAACATATTCATCAGACTTTTATCTATGAGAGCAAGTTTTATATTACACTTACGTTTTCCCCTAGGTCATTTGATATCAATTAGTGGGCAAAGAAAGAAAAAAGTTTTTACCTGCAATAACGTAGAAATCTCTTCCTGTTTCTGATTTTTAGTTCTACCACCTATTCTTATTTTATCTCCAAATTTAGGACTGAGCGGGTTACTAGCCCAGCGACCCAACTGTATGCGTTTTGTGGGATCACACATGTATTCCTCGGTCTTGATTGCACCAACATTTGACGCTCGCCTCCAGCTGCCCGCCAATAACTTGTCATCTTGAGTGTCATTGGCACTCAGTATTTAATTAGGAGCCAATTGACCCCTCACTGAGACTCTGCCCTCGAAATCTCTGACTGCCCGCGGCCGCACTTGCAGCTACTCCGCATAAAAATGAAGCTTTCACCTATCCGCAACCTGTGGACGACCCCGATAGCTTTCAGTAAGCTGTGTGGTGTTCATAGTTATCCCGTGTCGGCCGGGACATAACTCGGTGCATTTGTTTAAGGGTTAGACCCATTGATAAGTATACCGATCGACTCAGATTCACTTTCTGATTTGATTTAGCTATGTCCATCTGTCTGTCTGTCCATGTTAATTTGTGTACAAACTACAAGTCGCAAATTTTATCCAATCGTCTACAAATCCTAGAGCCACTGCATGATTTAGATATAGCTGCCATATATGTACTTCGACCAATTTTCAATTCTGGAGCCACAGCAAACGAATTATTGACCAATCTTTCGAAAATTTTGCACAACGGTTTCCTCGACGACTACCACAATATCTAATAAGTTTGGTCGAAGTCGGTTTAGATTTAGATATAGCTCCTATATACATGTTCATCAGATTTAGGGTTAGTTGCAATAATGTTGTCATTTGTCAACAGTAGTTATCACAGTTAAATATTTGCTCGATATTCGAAACGGATTGTTTAATAACCGATATGAAAACACCCGCCGGGATCCATCAAAATTGGTTCAGAATTAGATATAGCTCCCACTTTGTATATGTAGGGTAGGTGTAGGGTATTATGCAGTCGGCACCGCCCGACTTTTGGCTTTCCTTACTGGTTTTTATTATGATAATAGTAATCAGCACTTGGGATATACGACCGGCTGATATAAACCGGCTGGCTGGTGCGTTAATGATGTCTCGGAATATCCTGTCGGCAATAAGCACATGTGAGGGGTTGTCAGTTCACTGAAGCGGCGATTCGTTTACTTTCTGAAGCCAACCTAATCAGCCTTATTCTGATTGATAAATGTCCGGCGCTCCAAGGTTATTAAGTCGGGTGGTGGGTCGATGGTGAGAATTATGGGGAGGGGGTCTGACCCCAAAGAGATGACGGCTTGCCAGGATACGTCACTCAGGAGATCAGGGTATGCAATGTCAGGCAAGCTGCTAGCGTGCAAAACTTGAAGTCTTCAATTTAATCTGCCAAAGCCATGCCCCTCTCGTCGTTACCTAAGGGAGACAGCCATAAAATGTAATGCGCTTATGTCTGGCTTGTAAGCTTGGCCATTAACAGGGTCATAACTACCAAGGGGCGGTATGTACACGTTGTATGGCTGAATCTCGGCAGTACCGATCTTGACTGCTATCCCCATGCATTCCATGTTGGTGTCGGTAGCACCAGGTGCAGGCAATGTGGGTCTTTACTACACGAAATGGTGTATCACGAAGGCCAATCCACACCTCCATTACTCAAGCGATCGTTACGTTGCGGATGAGTTGCTGCTGTTGCGTATATTGCCGCATGTGAGAGGAAGGAGGGGTTACATAGTCCAACGACAAGGGCGTAGAAGGCGACGACGACGACGCTTGTGACCCACTGCTGTCTATGCTTACACAACACCAATATGTTCAATGCGACTTTACTCCCGTAGTGACGTAAGGCCAGAGCAAGATCGGAAATGTACCCACTCAAAACACCAGTTACACCTCACCGACACGGACGAAAGGTCGAGGCGGTTCTGTGAAATCGAACAGAACTAGCGTCCGGGGTTATTTTCAATCCCGGCACGGAGCGGAAGCGTGCGCAGAAGGCACTCCCGGATATGACTTCCCCATAAAGAAAAAAAAACGAACACGACTATTGAGGTGGCAGCCCTACCGATGAAGGACTCCATCTGGTCAATCCGGTGCATACAACCGGCTACTATGGTATTGTCTCTACTAAGTGGTGTCGCTCAGCGACAAGCCGTTTGGGCTCGGCAATAAAAAAAGAACCCTTAACCCTTGAACATGAACATGTGTCGAACAGCATTCATTGATATTAGAGAAGTGTCCTGGAGTTCCTTAAAGGAATGTTAATGGGGAAAATTATACATTTGCAAATTTGCATTTGCATTTGTTTGATAGACCCATTGATAAGTGTTCTGATCGGCTAAGAATCACTTTCTTATTCGATTGAGTAGTGTCCTTCCGTCTGTCTGCCCATCTTAATTTGTGTAGAAAACGCAGGTCGCGATTTTCGACCGAGCACCTAAAAATTCTTTCCAGGTACCATTTATGGTCTAAAGACGTAGCCAATTGAAATTTGCATAAAGACCGGTTAAGATTTGGATATACAATAACTTCCATAAATATATATTTCTGATTTGGAACTATATTTCAATAATGTAGTTATTTGTTAACAATTTCTCACGAAATTTGGCACAAGGGACCCTCTTATAACATTACTGATGACTTCCGTCGAGTTCGGTTCAGAAATTAATATATCTCCCACATATATATCACCCGATTTCCACTTTTAAAACCTTAGTCAGCGTCTCAACAGATTTTCTCAAAATTTTGCACAATGTCTTTTTTTACGGCCCTTAATATGCGTATTGATTTTGACTGAAATCGGTTCAGATTTAGATATAGCTTCCACATATATTATATTATTCGTATAAATCGGTTCAGGTTAGATATGTATCGACCCGATTTATATGCCCACCACCATAGAATGGGGATATTCTAATCTAATCATTCCACTTGCCACGTATATATATATTTTACTAGCTGACCCGGGCCCGCTCCGCTCCGCCTTCTTTTAATTTATATAGAACAAAAGTTTCCATGGAATATATATTTTCGACAATTAAAGAGCTTTTAGTGAAATACCATGCTACGAATCTTATATATAACAAGTAAAAGCGTGCTAAGTTCGGCCGGGCCGAATCTTATATACCCTCCACCATGGAGCGCATTTGTCGAGTTCTTTTCCCGACATCTCTTCTTAGGCAAAAAAGGACATAAGAAAAGATTTGCTCTGCTATTAGAGTCATATAAAGATATGATCCGGTTTGGACCACAATTAAATTTTATGTTGGAGACCTGTGCAAATGTCAGCCAATTCGAATAAGAATTGCGCCCTTTGGGAGCTGTCTCGGGCTATAGACCGATTCAGACCATAATAAACACGTATGTTGATGGTCATGAAAGGATCCGTCGTACAAAATTTCAAATAGAGGCTCAAGAAGTCAAGACCCAAGATCGGTTAATATGACAGCTATATCAGATTATGGACCGATTCGAACCATACTTGGCACAGTTGTTGGATATCATAACAAAACACGTCATCCCAATCGGATAAGAATTGCGCACCCTGGAGGCTCAAGAAGTCAAGACCCAAGTTCGGTTTATATGGCAGCTATAACAAAACATGGACTGATATGGCCCATTTACAATACCAACCGACCTACACTAATAAGAAGTATTTGTGTAAAATTTCAAGCGGCTAGCTTTAGTCCTTCGGAAGTTAGCGTGCTGTCGACAGACAGACGGACGGACAAACGGACAGACGGATGGACATGGCTAGATCGACATAAAATGTCACGACGATCAAGAATATATATACTTTATGGGATCCCAGACGAATATTTCAAGTAGTTACAAACAGAATGACGAAATTAGTATACCCCTCATCCTATGGTGGAGGGTATAAAAACAATTTGTGTTTGTTTGTTTGTTTGTTTGTGTGTTCCTTATAGACTCAGAAACGGCTGAACCGATTTTCTTGAAATTTTCACAGATGGTGCACAATGACCCCATGCTGAAAATAGGGTACAACATTTTTTGATATCTGAGGGGGGTGCGGACCCTCCCCCTTAACCTAATTTTCAGAAACGCCAGATCTCGGAGATGGGTGGTGCAATTTAAGGTAAATTTTGTGTGCTCTCATATAGTACCCTAAAAATAACAAGTAAAAGCGTGTTAAGTTCGGCCGGGCCGAATCTTATATACCCTCCACCATGGATCGCATTTGTCGAGTTGTTTTAACGGCATCTCTTCTTAGGCTAAAAAGGATATAAGAAAAGAGTTGCTCTGCTTTAAAACGATATCAAGATATAGTCCGGTTCGGACCACAATTAAATTATATGTTGGAGACCTGTAAAAATTTCAGCCAATTCGTATAAGAATTGCGCCCATTGGGGCTCACGAAGTAAAATAGAGAGAACGATTTATATGGGATCTGTATGGGGCTATAGACCGATTCAGACCATAATAAACACGTATGTTGATGGTCAAGAGCGGATCCGTCGTACAAAATTTCAGGCAAATCGGATAATAATTGCGACCTCTAGAAGTTCAAGAAGTCAAGATCCCAGATCGGTTTATATGGCAGCTATATCAGGTTATTAACCGATTTGAATCTTATTTGACACAGTTGTTGAAAGTAAGAATAAAATACGTCTTGCAAAATTTCAGCCAAATCGGATAAGAATTGAGCCCTCTAGAAGCTCAAGAAGTCAAGACCCAAGATCGGTTTATATGACAGCTATATCGGGTTTTGGACCGATGTAAACCATACTTGGCACAGTTGTTGGATATCATAACAAAACACGTCGTGCAAAATTTCATTCTGGTCGGATAAGAATTGCGCACTCTAGAGGCTCAAGAAGTCAAGACCCAAGATCGGTTTATATGACAGCTATATCAGGTTATGTACCGATTTAAACCATACTCGGCACAGTTGTAGATATCATAACAAAACACGTCGTGCAAAATTGCATTCCAATCGGATAAGAATTACGCACATTAGAGGCTCAAGAAGTCAAGACCCAAGACCGGATTATATGGCAGCTATATCAGGTTATGGACGGATTTTACCCATAATTGGCACAGTTGTTGGATATCATAACAAAACACTTCGTGCGAAATTCCATTCCAATCGGATAAGAATTGCGCCCTCTAGAGGCTTAAGAAGTCAAGACCCAAGACCGGATTATATGGCAGCTATATCAGGTTATAGACCGATTTCAACCATACTTGGCACAGTTGTTGGATATCATGACGAAATAATTCGCGCAAAAACTCATTCAAATCGGATAAGAATTGTGCCCTCTAGAGGCTCAAGAAGTCAAGACCCAAGATCGGTTTATATGGCAGCTATATTAGGTTATAAACCGATGTGAACCATACTTGGCACAGTTGTTGGATATCATAACAAAACACGTCGTGCGAAATTCCATTCCAATCGGATAAGAATTGCGCCCTCTAGAGGCTCAAGAAGTCAAGACCCAAGATCGGTTTATATTTCAGCTATATCAGGTTATGGGCCGATTTGCACCATACTTGGCACAGTTGTTGGATATCATAACAAAACACGTAGTGCAAAATTTCATTCCAATCCGGTAAGAATTGCGCACTCTAGAGGCTCAAGAAGTCAAGACCCAAGATCGGATTATATGGCAGCTATATCAGGTTATAGACCGATTTGAACCATACTTGGCACACTTGTTGGATATGATAACAAAACACGTCGTGCAAAATTTCATCCCAATCGGATAAGAATTGTGCACTCTAGAGGCTCAAGAAGTCAAGACCCAAGATCGGATTATATGGCAGCTATATCAGGTTATAGTCCGATTTGAACCATACTTGGCACAGTTGTTGGATATCATAACAAAACACGTAGTGCAAAACTTCATTCCAATCCGATAAGAATTGCGCACTCTAGAGGCTCAAGAAGTCAAGACCCAAGACCGGATTATATGGCAGCTATATCAGGTTATAGTCCCATTTGAACCATACTTGGCACAGTTGTTGCATATTATAACAAAACACGTCGTGCAAAATTTCATCCCAATCGGATAAGAATTGCTCACTCTAGAGGCTCAAGAAGTCAAGACCCAAGATCGGTTTATATGACAGCTATATCAGGTTATGGACCGATTTAAACCATACTTGGCACAGTTGTTGCTATCATAACAAAACACGTCGTGCAAAATTGCATTCCAATTGGATAAGAATTACGCACTCTAGAGGCTCAAGAAGTCAAGACCCAAGACCGGATTATATGGCAGCTATATCATGTTATAGTCCGATTTGAACCATACTTGGCACAGTTGTTGCATATTATAACAAAACACGTCGTGCAAAATTTCATTCCAATCGGGTAAGAATTGCGCACTCTAGAGGCTCAAGAAATCAAGACCCAAGATCGGATTATATGGCAGCTATATCAAGTTATAGTCCGATTTGTGTTATGGACCGATTTGAACCATACTTGGCACAGTTGTTGGATATCATAACAAAACACGTCGTGCAAAATTTCATTCCAATCGGATAAGAATTGCGCACTCTACAGGCTTAAAAAGTCAAGACCCAAGATCGGTTTATATGGCAGCTATATCAAAACATGGACCGATATGGCCCATTTACAATACCAACCGACCTACACTAATAAGAAGTACTTGTGCAAAATTTTAAGCGGCTAGCTTTACTCCTTCGGAAGTTAGCGTGCTTTCGACAGACAGACGGACGGACGGACGGACGGACAGACGGACGGACATGGCTAGATCGACATAAAATGTCGCGACGATCAAAAATATATATACTCTATGGGGTCTCAGACGAATATTTCGAGTAGTTACAAACAGAATGACGAAATTAGTATACCCCCCATCTTATGGTGGAGGGTATACAAATTTGGTATCCAAATTTCGGATGGGGTACCTAGGGGGCTGCCCCATCCTAAAACCTACTGAACATATATTTAAGTCAATCATTGCAATATGGGACTCAAATGAGAGGTATATAGGATAAGAAAACGTACATGATATTCAATTGTCGGACCAAGTGCTAGGGGTCCACCCCAAGCCCCAAAACACCCCCAAATCTGACATATTTACCGACCATGACAATATGGAACTCAAATGAAAGGTTTGCGAGTAGAATACGAATCTGATATCCAAATGTGGGACCACGTTTCTGGGGGTCCACCCCTTCCCCAAAACACCCCCCAACTGGACTTATTTACTGACCATGAGAATATGGGTCTTAAATAAGATATTTGAGCGTAGAATACGAATCTGATATCCAAATATGGGACCAATTTTTTTTGGGGGCCGCCTCTCCCCAAAAACATCCCCAAAGGGGACAAATTTACGACCATAGCAATATGGGGCTCAAATGAATGGTCTTTGGGAGTAAAGCACGACTTTGATATCAATATTCGGGAAAGTGTCAACAACAACATCCAAATAGTAAGTATTTTCTGACTATTGCAATTTGAGGCTCAAAAAAGAGGCTTTTTAAAGTGGAACACGAATCAGATATGAACTTTTTGGAAAAGTGTCTATGGGCAACCCCACCCCCACAACACCACCCAAATAGTAAGTATTTGCTGACTTTTGCAATATGAAGGTCAAATAAGAGGGTTTTTAAAGTGGAACACGAATCCGATATATATTTTTAAGGGCAACTCACCGAGTGGCCGCCCATCCCCCAAAACACCCCCAAGCCGCTCATGTTTGCCAACTATGGAAATATGGGGCTCAAATTAAAGGTATCTGGGAGTAGATATATCTGATATCAAAATTAAGGGCCAACTATCTAGCGGACGTCCCACCACCATAACAACCCCCAAATAGAACGTGTTTGCTCTCCAAGACCATTTGGGTCCTAAATATTCATAGTTTTTAGGGCCAATACCCCAAACCGGATATCTTTGCTGACTTTTGCAATTAGGAGTTTAAATGAGATTAGGAAACGAATTTGATATCCAATTTTGAGGGCAAAGGCAATATGGGGTTCAAATAAATGATACATAGATATATGAGATTAGAGCACGTTGCTGATATATATTCCGGGCTTATTGTTTGGGAGACCACCCCAATCCCCAAAACACCCCTCTTGATCGGGCATATTTACCAACCATGTCAATGTGGAGTTTAAATGAAAGGTATTGGGGGGTAGAGCAAAAATTTATACCCATTTTCGGGACCAATTTTCTGGGGGTCTATCCTTTTCCCAAAATACCCCACAAACAGCAATTTTTTTACTGACCATCGCAATATGGGGCTCAAATAAAGGTATTTGGGAGTAGAATACGAATTTTATATCCAAATGTAGGACCATGTATTTAGGGCATCACCCCCTTTCCCAAAACACCCCCAAAGGGAAAACATTTTTCGACCATGCCATTAGAAAACGAATTTGATAACCTATTTTGGGGCCATGTGTTTGGGGGACGCTTCATCCTGTAAACTCCTCTTTAGCAAATGGCAATATGGGGTTTAAATAAATGGTATTTGAGAGAAGATCACTATGCTGATATTTTTTCAGGGCCAAGTATCTGGGGGACCACATCTCCTCCGAAAACACCATTAAATCAGAAATCATGAGTAGACGGGCTGAAATGAAGTATTTTAAGAATGGAGTACACCTTACATCCAAACTTAAATTAGTAGACCAATAAAGATCATATGGGATTCAGATAAAGGGACTTATTTTGTTAAACTCTTAGTCAAGTAAGCATGGTATTTCACTAAAAAATCTTCGAAAATAAATATTCCAAGGAATCGTTTGTTCCTTATAAAGTAAAAGAAGGCGCAGCGGAGCGGGCCCGGGTCTGCTAGTATAGTATAACGCTTGACTAATTGCTTAACAATATAAGTGCTTTTGTCCGAATCCCATATGATCTTTATTGGTCAACGAATTTAAGTTTGGGTGTAAGGTGTACTCCATTCTTAAAATACTCTATTTCAGCCCGCTACTCTCATGATATCTGATTTAGGGGTGAGGTGGTCCCCCAGGCACCTGAGAAAATATCGGCATCGTGCTCTTCTTTCAAAAACCATTTATTTAAACCCCATATTGCCATTGGTTTAGGGGAGTTTACACGATGAGGCGGCATTCAAACACATAGCCCAAAATAGGTTATCGAATTCGTTTTCTAATCTTAAATACCACATATTGGCATGGTCGAAAAAATTTTACCCTTTGTGGGGTGTTTTGGAGAAGGGGTGATGCCCTAAATACATGGTCCTAAATTTGGATATAAAATTCATATTATCTATTTGAGCCCCATTTTGCGACGGCCACTAAAAAATTGCTGCTTTTGGGGTATTTTGGGAAAGGGGTTGACCCCCAGAAAATTGTTCCCGAAAGTGGGTATCAATTCTTGGTCTACTCCCCAATACCTTTCATTCAATCTCCACATTGACATGTTCGGTAAATATGGCCGATTTAGGGGTGTTTTGGGGATTGCGGTGGTCCCCCAAACGCTAAGCCCGGGAAATATGTCAGCAACGTGCTCTATTCTCATATATCTATATATCATTGTTTTCGACCCCATATTGGCATTGGCCTCAAAATTGGATATCAAATTCGTTTTCCAGTCTCATTTAAACTCCTTATTGCCAAAATCAGTAAATATGTCCGGTTTAGCCTATTGGCCCTAAAAACTATTAATATTTAGTTCCACTCTCTTTACGACCCAAATAGTCTTAGTGAGCAAATACGTCCTATTTGGGGGTTGTAATGATGGTGGAACGTCCCCTAGACAGTTGGTCCCTAATGTTGATATCAGATATGTGGTCTACTCCCAAATACCTTTAATTTGAGCCCTATATTTCCACTGTCGGCAAACATGACCGGCTTGCGGGTGTTTTGGGGGATGGGCAGCCACTTAGTGAATTGACCTTGAAAGTATATATCGGATTCGTGTTCCACTCTAAAAACCCTCTTATTTGAACCTCATATTGCAAAAGTCAGAAAATACTTACTATTTGGGTGGGTTTGTTTTCCCAAATATTGATATCAAATTCGTGCTTTACTCCCAAAGACCTTTCATTTGAGCCCCATATTGCTATGGTCGTAAATTTGTCCTCTTTGTGGCTGTTTTCGGGGAGAGGCGCCCCCCTCCAAACACTTGGTCCCATATTTGGATATCAGATTCGTATTCTATATTCAAATACCTTTTATTTAAGCCCAATATTCCCATGGTCGGTAAATATCTCCGATATATATATTTGGTAGGTTTTAGGGTGGGGCCGTCCCCCTTCCGAAATTTGGATACCAAATTTTTATTTCTAGGGTTCTATATGAGAGCACACAAAATTTCACTTAATTTTCGCACCACCCATCTCCGAGATCTGGCGTTTCTGAAAATTAGGGTAAGGGGGAGGGTCCACCTCCCCTTCAGATATCAAAAAATTTAGTACCCTATTTTCACCACGGGGTCATTATGCACTATCTGTGAAAATTTCAAGAAAATCGGTTCAGCCGTTTCTGAGTCTATAAGGAACACACAAACAAACAAACGAACCTACAAACAAACACAAATTGATTTTGATGTATAAGATTCAAGGCCAACTCACTGAGTGGCCGCCCATCCCCCAAAACACCCCCCAAGACCGTCACGTTTGACGACTATTGATATATTGGGCTCAAATTAAAGGTATTTGGAAGTAGACCACGTATCTGATATTAACGTTAGGCACCAGCTGTCTAGGGGACCGTCCCACCACCATAACAACCCCCAAATAGGACGTATTTGCTCACCAAGACAATTTGGGTCTTAAAGAGAGAACTATACATCTATACTTTTTAGGACCAATACTCCAAACCGGACATATTTGCTGCCTTTTGCAATAAGGAGTTTAAATGAGATTAGAAAACGAATTTGATATCCAATTTTGAGACCAATGGCAAAATGGGCTTCAAATAAATGATATATAGTGAGAATAAAACACGTTGCTGATATATTTTCCGGGCTTAGTGTTTGCGGGACCAACCCAATTCCCAAAACACCCCTAAATCGAGCATATTTACCTACGATGCCAATGTTAAGCTTAAATGAAAGGTTAGAGTGAGAATTGATACCCACTTTCGGGACCAATTTTCTCAAAGTACCCCACAAATCTTGGGGCCATATGTTTGGGGGACGCCTCATCTTGTAAACTCCCCTCAAAACCAATTGCAAAATGAGTTTAAATAAATGGTATTTAAAAGAAGAGCACGATGCTGATATTTTTCAGGGAAGGTGTCTGGGGGGCCCCCTCACCCCCGAAAACACCGCTAAATCAGATATCATGAGAATATCGGGCTGAAATAAATTATTTTAAGAATGGAGTACACCTTATATCAAAACTTAAATTCGTAGACCAATGAAGATCATATGGGATTCAGATAAATGTACTTATGTTGTTAAACTGTTGGTCACGCGATATACTCTTTTCGTAGCATGGTATTTTGATTTAAATTTTGTTCCATATAAAGTAAAAGAAGGCTCAGCAGAGCGGGCCCGGGTCAGTTAGTATTCTCTTTACATGTTTTTTGTTGATCACCTTGAAAATTTAAGTCGATCTAACCATATCCGTCCGTTCGTCTGTGGAAATCACTATAAGGCCCGAAGGCGGAAATCTATACGCTTGAAATTCTGCATAGATACTTTTATGTAAATCTAGGTCGATGTAGGGATAACAAATTTGACATATCGGCTCAGATTTGTATATAGTTCCAATATAAACCGATCTCTCGACTTGACTTCTTGAGCCCCCAGAGGCAGCAATTGTTGTCTAATTGAGCTGAAGATTTGCGCGTAGTGTTACAACTCCCGGGTTGAATCGGTCTATGACCTGACACAGATCCGATTTAAACCGATCTCCTGATTTGACTTTTTGAGCCCCTAGAAGCCGCAATTATTTTACAATGGAGCTGAAATTTGGCAGGTGGTGTTCTGTTAGGCCTTCTAATAATCGTGCCTAGTATGGTCCAAATCGGTCCATAACGTGATATAGGCCCCATATAAAACGATCTCCCGACATGGTATCTAGAGTCCCTAGAAGCTGCTATACCTGTGAACCCATCTCCGTGATATGGCGTTTTTCAAACTCGGTGCAGTCGCTTTTATGCCTATACGGAACTTCTAATCAAAAAACCACACTTTGACTTATCCAAATGTATATCAGCAGATAACCACATTGGTTTCAAAATCGTTATCTATTAAAAAATTAAATTGTTGCGCTTTGTTTGTTTGTTTGTTTACTTGTTTGTTAATTTGATTGTTTGTTTGTTTGTTTGTTAGTGTGTTTGTCTGTTCCGTATAGACTCAAAAACGGCTGAATCGGTTTTCATGAAATTTTCATAGATATTAGAGTTTGGGCCTCCAGTGAACATAGGGTACCTAGTTTTTTGATATCTGATGGGGGGGCGGACCTCCCCATTACCGCAATTTTCAAAAGCGCCAGATCTCGGTGATGTGTGCACCGAATTAAACGAAATTTTGTATGCCACTTCATGGTACCACATAAACATGAAATTGGTATAAAATTTTTGGGTCAACTAACCCTGGGGAGACGCCCTATCTCAAAACACACCCGAACGGACATGTTTACCGACTGGGGCAATATGGGTATCAAATGAAAAGTATTAAGGAGCAGAGTACAAACTTGGTGTAAAAATGTCACCTTTATTGTCAGGGAGTCCCCCACTCACAAAAACACCACCCAACAGAACACTTTTACTGCTTTGGGCAATATGGGTATCAAATGAAAGGTATTTGAATACAATATCAGTAGAATACAAATCGGACATAAAAATGTATTCCTTGGTGTCGGAGGGGCTTCCCCACCCCCTAAAACCTTCCAGTAGGACACTTTTGCCGCTTTGGGCAATATGGGTATCAAATGAAAGGTATTTAAAAGTACAATACAAACTGGCATAAAAATGTATTCCTTGGTGCCTGAGGGCCTTGAGAGAAGCTATTGTACAAAATTTCTTCCAAATCGGATGAGAATTGCGTTCTCTACAGGCTCAAGAAGTCAAGACCCAAGATCGTTTTATATGGCAGCTATATCAAAACATGGAACGATCTTAATCATACTTAGCGCAGTTATGTGATATGGAAGTGATACGAGATTTGGGCCCTCTAGTGGCTCACGAAGTCAAGACCCAAGATCGGTTTATACGGCAGCTATATCAAAACATGGACCGATTTGGCCCATTTATCAAATGAAAGGTATTTAAAAATACAATACAAACTGACATAAAAATGTATTCCTTGGTGTCTGAGGGCCTTCTCTCAGTTATTGGAAGTGATATCAAAACACCACATGCTAAATTTCAGTCAAATCGGATACGAATTGCGCCCTCTAGTGGCCCACGAACTCAAGACCCAAGATCGGTTTATAAGGCAGCTATATCAAAACATGGACCGATTTGGCCCATTTATAATCCCAACCGAGCAACATAAATAAGAAGTATTTGTGTAAAATTTCAAGCTGCTAGCTTTACCTCTTCGAAAGTTAGCGTTCTTTCGACAGACGGATGGACGGACATGACATTTTTTATCCTCAAATTGGGATAGACACAGGAGCACCTGCGGATCTTTATAAATATGGTATCCCAATAGGCAGCTTTGAAAAATGATTTTGAATGTAGATAACCAATACAAAAAACTTTAATTAGTGTGCATCTATACGAGACCCCTAGCCCTGAATATCTTGATAGCCACCTTCAAAATGCTTGACTTTATAGAGCTCAAACAAAATCCTGGTCCAGCACGATGCTGATATTATTTCAGGGTCCGCCCTCCAAACTCCCTTCAAACCGGCCATGTTTGCCTACTATGGCAATAAATAACAAGTATTTGATAGTAAAAACGAATTTGATATCCATTTTTGAGGCCAAGTCGTCTCAGCCCATAAACTCTCCCTAATCCTATGGCAATATTGGCTCAAATAAAAGAAATTTGAGAGTAGAGCACGATGCTCATATTTTTTCAGGGTTAAGTGCGTGGGTGGTCATAAACCTAAAACTGGACATATACACCCTACATAAACCTAAAACTGGACATATTTGTGGATTATAGCAAAAGGGGTTCAAATCTGACATCTGTTTTATGGATTTTATGAATTGGTTTTCTAAGTAATAGGATAACGAAGCTGTAAAATAGCTCGATAAAGCCACTTTCAAACCTATCTTGTGTTCCTAAGATATGTTAGAAATTTCCTGAACTCAAAACATTTTTATACTCACCACCGAAGGATGGGAGAATATTCATTTTGTTATACCGTTTGCAACACACCGAATTATCCATAAATATCCTATAAAGCATATATAATCTCGATCGTCGTGAAAATCTAAGACGATCTAGCCATTTCCGTCCATTTGTCTGTCCGTCTGTCTGTTGAAATCACGCTACTGTCTTTAACAAATAGAAGCGTACTAAGTTCGGCCGAGCCGAATCTTATATACCCACCATGGATCGCATTTGTCAAGTTCTTTGAACGACTTTTTCAAATAGAACAAGCAAAAGCGTGCTAAGTTCGGCCGGGCCGAATCTTATATACCCTCCACCATGGATCGCATTTGTCGAGTTATTTTCCCGGCATCTCTTCTTAGGCGAAAAAGGATATAAGAAAATATTTGCTCTGCTATTAGAGCGATATCAATATATGGTCCGGTTTGGACCATAATTAAATTATATGTTGGAGACCTGTTAAAATGTCACCCAATTCGAATAAGAATTGCGACCTTAGGGGCTCAAGAAGTAAAGTAGAGAGATCGATTTAAATGAGAGCTATGTCAGGCTATAGACCGATTCAGACCATAATAAACACGTATGCTCATGGTGATAAGAGGATCCGTCGTACAAAATTTCAGGCAAATCGGATAATAATTGCGACCCCTAGAGGCTCAAGAAGTCAAGATACCAGATCGGTTTATATGACAGCTATATCAGGTTATGATCCGATTTGAACCTTATTTGACACAGTTGTTGAAAGAAAGAATAAAATACGTCATTAAAATTCTCAGCCAAATCTGATGAGAATTGCGCCCTCCAGAAGTTCAAGAAGTCAAGTCCCCAGATCTGTTTATATGACAGGTGTATAAGGTTGTGAACCGATTAGAACCATATTTGGCACAGTTGTTGGATATCATAACAAAATACTTCGTGAAAATTTTCATTCCAATCGGATAAGAATTGCGCACTCTTGAGGCTCAAGAATTCAAGACCCAAGATCTGTTTAAATGGCAGCTATATCAGGTTATGGACCGATTTGAACCATACTTGGCACAGTTGTTGGATATCATAACAAAACATATCGTGCGAAATTTCATTCCAATCGGATAAGAATTGTGCACTCTGGAGGCTCAAGAATTCAAGACCCAAGATCGGTTTATTTGGCAGCTATATCAGGTTATGGACCGATTTCAACCATACTTGGCACAGTTTTTGGAAATCATAACAAAACACGTCGTGCAAATCGGACCAGAATTGCGCCCTCTAGAGACCCAAAAAGTCAAGACTTAAGATCGGTTTGTATAGCAGCTATATCAAAACATGGACCGATGTGGCCCATTCACAATCCCAACTGACCTACACAAATAAGAAGTATTTGTGCAAAATTTCAAGGGGCTAGCTTTACTCCTTCTAAAGTTAGCGTGCTTCTACAAATCGACGGACGGACGCCCTCCAGAGGCTCAAAAAGTCAGACTGAGAATCGGTTTTAATGGGAGCTATATTGGGTTTTACACCGAGTACTTAGTACTCGGTACTTAGAACAGTTGTTGGAAGTTATACCAAAACGACATTTGCAAAAATTCAAACCATATTTAAACAGAATTGCGCCCTCTAGAAGCCCAAGAAGTCCAATCGGTAGATCGTTGACTATATCAAGATATGGACTGGTTTACACCAATACTTCATGCAAATTTTCAGCCAAGGCGGAAAAGAATTGGGCCCTCTAGAAGCTCAAGAAGTCAAGACCCAAGATCGGTTTATGTGGCAGCTATATCGAAACATGGACCTATTCGGCCCAATTACAATCCCAACAGACCTACACTAATAAGAAGTATTTTTGCAAAATTTCAAGCGTCTAGGTTTACTCCTTCGAAAGTTAGCGTGCTTTAGACAGACGGACGGACATGGCCAAATACAATGACGCTGCAACTTCTTTTACTTTATTTAAAACAAAATTATCCTTGGAGTACTTATTTTTGACAATTGAAAAGATTTTAGTTAAATACTATGCTACGAAAATAATATATGTATATCGCAAAAGCATGGAAATAAAAATGCTTTTATCTGAATCCCATATGAACTTTACTGGTCTATGAATTCGCTCGGAGGGTTTAGGGTCATTAAGGTTTGGGGGTTAGATATACTCCATTATTAAAAGTCTTTATTTCAGCTCGATATTGTCATGATGTCGGATTTAGGGGTGTTTTCGGGGGTGAGTTTGTCCCTAAGACTCTTGGCTCAGAAAAAAATATCACCATCGTTCTCTTCTCTCAAATACCATTTATATAAACCCCATATTTACATTGGTTTAAGGGGAGTTTATGGTATGAGGCGTCCTCAAATATTTGGCCCCAACTATTTTACTCTTTGGGGGGTGTTTTGGGAAAGAGGCGGTGCCCCAAATACATGATCCCACATTTGGATATCAGATTCGTATTCTACTCCCAAATACCTTCATTTGAGCTCCATATTGCGATGGTCAGTAAATAAATGTTGTTCGTGGGGTGTTTTAGGGAAGAGGTAGACCCCCAATGCCCCACGATGACGTGGTTAGTAAATATGCCCTATTTAGAGGTATTTGGGGAGTGGGTGGTCCTCCAAACACACTCCCTTTAAGACCCAAAACTGTCATGGTGAACAAATACTTCCCATTTGAGCGTTGTTATGGGGGTGGGACGTCCCCTAGGCAAATGGTTCCGATTGAAGATATCAACGGTTTTCGGGGTGTTTTGGGAGATGGGGCGGCCGTTCAGTGACTTGGCCCTGCAAATACATATCAGATTCGCGTTCTACTCTAAAATACTTCTTATTGCAACCCCATATTGGAATGGTCAGCAAATATGTCCTACTTGGGTAGTGTTATGGGGGTGGGGTGGCCTCATACACACTTTTCCCGAATATTGATATCAGATTCGTGCTTTACCCCAATGACCTTTCATTTGAGCCCCTTGATGCTATTGTAGAAAATTTGTCTTCTTTGGGGGTTGTTTTTGGAAGGGGCGGCCCCTATACACTTGGTCCCACCTTAGGATATCAGATTCGTATTCTACACTTAAATATCTTTTATTTGATCCCCATATTGCCATGATCAGTAAATAAGTCCAGTGTGGGGGGTATTTTGCCCCAACAACTTTGTCCCACATTTGGATACCAAATTCGTATTCTACTAGCAAATACCTTTTATTTGAGTCCTATATTGCCCTGGTCGGTAAATATGTCCGATTAAGGAGTGCTTTCGGGGTTGGGGTGGGCTCCCAAACACTTAGTCCGGCAATCGGATAGCAGATATCGTTTTCTACTCTAAAAATACCTTTCATTTAAGTCCCATATTGTCATAAATGCTCTATATATATTTTGGTAGGTTTTGGGGGTGGGGCTGCCCCCCTAGGTACTCCATTCAAAATTTGGACACCAAATTTTTATTTTTAGGTTACTTTAAGAAAGCACACAAAATTTCGCTTAAATCGCACCACCCATCTCCGAGATCTGGTGTTTCTGAAAATTAGGGTAAGGGTCCGCCCTTCCATCAGATATCAAAAAATGTAATGCCCTATTTTCACCACAGAATCATTATGCACCATCTGTGAAAACTTCAAGAAAATCGGTTCAGCCGTTTTTGAGCCTATAAGGAACACACAAACAAACACAAATTGAATTTTATATATAAGAAGATGGGGTCTCAGACGCATATTTCGAGGTGTAACAAACGGAATGGCGAAATTAATATGCCCCCCATCCTATGGTGGAGGGTATAAAAATAGAGATAAAGTTCGAAGATGGGCTGTATCGGACTAAATCTTGATAAAGCCCCCATAAAGACCGATCCGCCGATTTAGGGTCTTAGGCCCATAAAAGTCACATTTATTATCCGATTTAGCTGAAATTTGCGACAGAGAGTTGTGTTAGGCTACTCGGCACAGATCGGTTTAGATTTGGATATAGCTGCAATACTGACCCTCTCTCGATTTAAGGTTTACGGCCCATAAAAGACTCATTTTTTGTCCGATGTCACTCGCTTTTATAATTGGCCCAGATCGGTTCACATTTGGATAAAGCTACCATATAGACCGATCTCTCGATTAATGGTCTTCGGCCCATAAAAGGCGCACTTACAATCCGATTTCGTCGAAATTTAGGACAATGAGTTTTGGAATATCCTTCGACTTCCTTCTTCAATTTGGCCCAGATCGGTTCAGATATGGATATAGCTGCCATATAGACCGATCTCTCGATTTAAAGTCATGGGCCTATAAAAGGCGCATTTATCGTCCGATGTCGCTGAAATTTGGGACAGTGAGTTTTGTTGCGTTCATCGACATTCCTCTTCGATTTGGCCCAGATCGGTTCGGATTTGGATATAGCTGCCAAATAAACCGATCTCTCCATTCAAAGTCTTGTCCCATTAAAGGCGCATTTATAATCCTATTTCGCCTATGTTAGGCTTTTCGACATCCGTCGTTTATGGTTCAGATCGGTCTATATTTTGATATAGCTACAAAAAAGACTAATGTTCTTCAAAAATAAACAATGGCTTGTATTTATTAGACCAATCCGTGTCGAATTTGGTCCAAATTGGATCATATTTCGATATAGCTGCTATATGGTATGGGTTTGCAATATATACCCGAGGTGGTGGGTATCCAAAGTTCGGCCCGGCCGAACTTAACGCCTTTTACTTGTTAGATGTTGGTTTATTGAGTTTGCATCTGGAAATCATTAAAATAACTTTTGACTTAATTTCCAGTTCAGTCGTTTTGGGATTACTTTTTATTCAGTTCAATCAATTGCCTAGAATTTGTTTATTTATACTCTTTTCATAACAGTTCTTTGTCATTTATTTTGTATAGCCCATTTATTTTGACAGAAACGTGTGCTTTGAGTTTTGGTATCCAAAAAAAAAAAAAATAATAATAATAATGAATGGGAGAAACGTGGACATTATTCTGGTTATAAATGGATTTTTTAATGTTTGATGAAAATATGTCTAAATGAAATGTTTTCATAATAACGACACATCGGGGTCATAAATATCGCCTTTTGTGGATGCAAAATTAGAACTTTGATACACGTCAACCATTAAGAAATAAATGGGTTTTCTTTGGTTTTTTGTCTGTTCTTTGTTATTGGTCATTGAAATTGGCAAAGAATGTCTTGGGAACCCACCCCATGCATTTTGCTAAAAATGTACACAAAATTAACATTGTAGAAGGGTATAGTTGTGCTTTATTTATCAAATTTCTGCCAAACCAGACAAAAATTACAGATTTTAAGGCCGTAAAAGGCTACCCGCGCAGCAATGATGATTTTGATACTTTTTTTTGATACTTTTTAAATATAGAAAGTACCATGGTACCACCTCGAGTCGTTTGGTACTTTTCCGAAAAGAAACATTTTTCATTATATATCTATCTATCTTCTTCTATTATATAAAAATTTATTTGTTGCGCTTGGTTTGTTAATTTGTTTGTCTGTTCCGTATAGACTCGAAAACGGCTAAACCGATTTTCATGAAATTTTCACAGATGGTAGAGTTTTAGCCCCCGGTGAAAATAAGGTACATGCGTGCACCGACTTAAGCGAAATTTTTTATGCCACCTTATGGTACCCCAAAAACACAAAATTGTAAAAAATTTTGGGGTCAAATTACTCGGGGGGACGCCCCATCCCAAAACCCACCCGAACGGACATGTGTAGCGATTGGAATAATATGGGTATCAAATGAAAAGTATTTAAGAGTAGAGTACGAATTTGGTATACAAATTTCACTCTTAATTTTCGGGGGGGTCCCCCACCCACAAACAAGCCTCGAGAGGACACTTTCACCACTTTGACATTATGGGTATCAAATGAAAAGTATTTAAGAGTAAAATACGAACTTGGCAATAAATAGTTACCCTAAGGGACAGGAGGCCCCCACCCCCAAAAACAGCACCCAACAGGACACTTTAACCGCTTTGAGTAAAATGGGTATCAAATCAAAGGTATTTAAAAGTAGAATACAAATCTGAGAGAAAAAATTATTTTTTGGTGTTTCAGGGCCCTCCCCACCACCCAAAACCTCATAGCAGGACAAATTTACCGATTGGAAAATATGGATATCAAATCAAAATCATTTAAAGGTAGAGTCCAATGCTGATATAAAAATTTATTCCTTGGTATCTGAGGCGCCTCCCCATCCCCCAAAACAGGACATGTTTACCGTTTGGGACAATATGGGTATCAAACGAAAGATATTTGGAAGCTAAGTACACATCTTATATATAAAAATCAATTTGTGTTTGTTTGTAGGTTAGTTTGTTTGTTTGTATGTTTGTGTGTTCCTTTTAGACTCAGAAACGGCTGAACCGATTTTCTTGAAATTTTCACAGATGGTGTATAACGACCCCGTGGTGAAAATAGGGTACTAAATTTTTCGATATCTGAAGGTGGGACGGACCCTCCCCCTTACCCTAATTTTCAGAAACACCAGATGTCGGAGATGGGTGGTGCGATTTAAGCGAAATTTTGTATGGTCTCATCTGGTACCCTAAAAATAAAAATTTGGTATCCAAATTTCGGATGGGGTACCTAGGGGGGCTGCCCCACCCTAAAACCTACCAAACATATATTTAGACCAATCACGACAATATGGGACTCAAATGAGAGGTATTTAGATATGTTTTCTTATCTGAAATACCTTTCATTTGAGACCAATTTGTTGTAATTGGTCTAAATATATGTTTGGTAGGTTTTAGGGTGGGGCAGCCCCCTAGGTACCCCATCCGAAAATTGGGTACTATATGAGAGCACACAAAATTTCGCTTAAATCGCACAACCCATTTCCGAGATCTGGCGTTTCTGAAAATTAGGGTAAGGGGGAGGGTCCGCCCCACCTTCAGATATCAAAAAATTTAGTACCCTATTTTCACCAGGGGGTCATTATACACCATCTGTGAAAATTGTAAGAAAATCGGTTCAGCCGTTTCTGAGTCTATAAGGAACATACAAAGAAACAAACACAAAATTGATTTTTGTATATGAGATATATACAGGGTGGCTGATGAAAGCCGCTACCAAAAAAAAATGTAATAACTTTTTTTCTATTTATTAATAATAATTTAATAATTAATTTAATTAATTAATTAATTAATTTAATTAATAATAATTTAATAATTAATTTAATAATTTAATTTAACATGAATAAAAGAAAAATGTATTCCATACACCGAAAAAAAAATGTAGCAATATTCATCATTGTAGCAATATTCATCAGCCACCCTGTATATGTATATATATTCAAGAGAATCGGTTAAAAAATGGACGAACGGACGAATATATATATATGTGAGCTATATCCAAATATGAACCGATTTTTTCCAATTTCAATTTCTCGGTTTTAGGTTTTGGGGCCATAAAAAGCGCATTTATTGTCCGATGTTGCCGAAATTTGGGACAAAGAGTTAAGTTAAGCCCCTCCACATATTTCTGCAAGTTGGTCTAGATCAATCAAGATTTGCATATAGCTGCCATATAAACCGATCTCTTGATTTAAAGTCTTGGCCCCATAAAAGGCGCATTTTTAATCCGATTGCATTGAAATTTGACACACTGACTTATGTTATGCTTTTCGACATCCGTGTGGTATATAGTTCAGATCGGTTTATTTTTAGATATAACTACTAAAAAGACCAATATTTTGTTATATACAATTGAACAATAACTTTTACTTGTTAGTATCTGATCCAAATCGGAACATAGCTGCTATGGGGCATAAGGTATGAATTTTGCACCGGATTTTGAGGAAAGGTGGTTCACATATATATCCAAGGTGGTGGATATCCAAAGTTCGGCCCGGCCGAACTTAACGCCTTTTTACTTGTTCGTCATTAATTGGTTAATGCAATTTTTTTATACCCTCCTCCATAGGATGGCGGGTATACTATTTTCGTCATTCTGTTTGTAACTATTCAAAATATCCGTCTGAGACCCCATAAAGTATATATATTCTTGATCGTTGCGACATTTTATGTTGATCTAGCCATGTCCGTCCGTCTGTCCGTCCGTCCGTCCGTCCGTCCCACCATCTGTCTGTCGAAAGCACGCTAACTTCCGAAGGAGTAAAGCTAGCCGCATGAAATTTTGCACAAATACTTCTTATTAGTGTAGGTCATTTGGTATCGTAAATGCGCCATATCGGTCTATGTTTTGATATAGCTGTCATATAAACCGATCTTGGGTCTTGACTTCTTGAGCCTCTAGTGTGCGCAATTCTTATCCGATTGGAAAGACAATTTGAACTACGTGTATTGTTATCATATCCAACAACTGTGCCAAGTATTATCCAAATCTGTTCATAACCTGATATAGCTGTCATAAAAACCGATCTTGGGTCTTGACTTCTTGAGCCAATAGAGGGCGCAATTCTTATCCGATTTGAATGAATTTTTGCACGTAGTATTTTGTCATGATTTCCAACAACTCTGCCAGGTATGGTTCAAATCGGTCAATAACCTGATATAGCTGCCATATAAACGGATCTTGGGTGTTGACTTCTTGAACCTCTAGAGTGTGCAATTCATATCCGATTGGAACGCAATTTTGCATGACGTGTTTTGTTATGATATCCAACAACTGTGCCAAGTATGGTTTAAATCGGTCTAAAACCTGATATAGCTGTCATATAAACCGATTTTGGGTCTTGACTTCTTGAGCCTCTAGAGGGCGCAATTCTTTTCCGATTGGAATGAAATTTTGCACGACGTGTTTTGTAGTGATATCCAACAACTGTGCCAAATGTGGTTCAAATCGATTCATAACGTGATATAGCTGTCATATAAACAGATTTGGGGACTTGACTCTTGAGCTTCTAGGGGGCGCAATTCCTATCCGATTTGGCTGAATTTTTAATGACGTATTTTATTCTTACTTTCAACAACTGTGCCAAATAAGGTTCAAATCGCTTCAAAACCTTATATAGCTGCCATATAAACCGATCTGGGATCTTGACTTCTTGAGCTTCTAGAGGTCGCAATTATTATCCGATTTGCCTGATCTTTTCTTATATCCCTTTTTGCCTAGGAAGAAATGTCGGGAAAAGAACTCGACAAATACGATCCATGGTGGAGGGTATATAAGGTTCGGCACGGCCGAACTTAGCACGCTTTTACTTGTTTTTATATATAGCTGCCACGGGCCCGCTCCGCTGCGCCTTCTTTTACTTTATATGGAACAAAAGTATCCTTGGAATATTTATTTTTCAAGATTTTTAAGTGAAAGAGTTTAACAATATAAGTGCCTTTATCTGAATCCCATATGATCTTTATTGGTCTACGAATTTAAGTTTGGATGTAAGGTGTACTCCATTCTTAAAATACTTCATTTCAGCCCGTCTACTCATGATTTCTGATTTAATGGTGTTTTCGGGGGAGAGGTGGTCCCCCAGATACTTGGCCCTGAAAAAATATCAGCATAGTGATCTTCTCTCAAATACCATTTATTTAAACCCCATATTGCCATTTGCTTAAGAGGAGTTTACAGGATGAGGCGTCCCCCAAACACATGGCCCCAAAATAGCTTTTCAAATTCGTTTCTAATAACATGGTCGAAAAAATTTTTCCCTTTGGGGGTGTTTTGGGAAAGGGGTGATGCCCTAAATACATGGTCCTACATTTGGATACCAAATTCGTATTCTACTCCCAAATACCTTTATTTGAGCCCCATATTGCGATGGTCAGTAAAAAAAAAATTGCTGTTTGTGGGGTATTTTGGGAAAGGGATAGGCCCCCAGAAAATCGGACCCGAAAATGGGTATCAATTCTTGCTCTACCCTCCAATATCTTTCAATTAAGCTCCACATTGACATGGTCGGTAAATATGCCCGATTAAGGGGTGTTTTGGGGATTGGGGTGGTCTCCCAAACAATAAGCCCGGAATATATATCAGCAACGTGCTCTATTCTCATATATCCATATATCATTTATTTGAACCCCATATTGCCATTGCCCTCAAAATTGGATATCAAATTCGTTTTCTAATCTCATTTAAACTCCTAATTGCAAAAGTCAGCAAATATGTCCGGTTTGGCCCTGAAAACTATGAATATTTAGCTCCACTCTCTTTAGAACCCAAATTGTCTTGGTGAGCAAACACGTCCTATTTGGGGGTTGTTATGGTGGTGGGACGTCCGCTAGACTGTTGGCCCTTAATGTTGATATCACATACGTGGTCTACTCCCAGATACCTTCAATTTGAGCCCCATATTTCCATAGTCGGCAAACATGACCGGCTTGGGGTGTGTTTTGGGGGATTGGCGGCCACTCAGTGAGTTGGCCTTGAAAATATATATCGGATTCGTGTTCCACTTTAAAAAGCCTCTCATTTGAGCCGCATATTGCAATAGTCAGAAAATACTCACTATTTGGATGGTGTTGTTGGGGTGGCGTGGCCCCATAGACACTTTTCCCGAATATTGATATCAAAGTCGTGCTTTACTCCCAAAGACCATTCATTTGAGCCCCATATTGCTATGGTCGTAAATTTGTCCCCTTTGGGGATGTTTTTGGGGAGAGGCGGCCCCCAAAAAAAATTGGTCCCATATTTGGATATCAGATTCGTATTCTACACTCAAATATCTTTTATTTAAGCCCCATATTCCCATGGTCAGTAAATAAGTCCAGTAGGGGGGTGTTTTGGGGAAGGGGTGGACCTCCAGAAACGTGGTCCCACATTTGGATATCAGATTCGTATTCGTATTCGCAAATACCTTTCATTTGAGTCCCATATTGCCATGTTCGGTAAAAATGTCCGATTTAGGGGTGTTTTGGGGCTTGGGGTGGTCCCCCCAGCACTTGGTTCGACAAATGGATATCAGATACGTTTCCTTATCCTAAATACCTTTCATTTGAGTCCCATATTGCTGTGATTGGCCTAAATATATGTTTAGTAGGTTTTAGGGTGGGGCAGCCCCAAGGTACCCCATTCGACATTTGGATACCAAATTTTTATACCCTCCACCATAAGATGGGGGGTATACTAATTTCGTCATTCTGATTGTAACTACTCGAAATATTCGTCTGAGACCCCATAAAGTATATATATTCTTGATCGTCGTGAAATTTTATGTCGATCTAGCCATGTCCGTCCGTCTGTCCGTCCGTCCGTCCGTCTGTCCGTCCGTCCGTCCGTCTGTCTGTCGAAAACACGCTAACTTCCGAAGGAGTAAAGCTAGCCGCTTGAAATTTTGCACAAAGACTTCTTATTAGTGTAAGTCGGATCGTATTGTAAATGGGCCATATCGGTCCATAAACCGATCTTGGGTCTTGACTTCTTGAGCCTCTAGAGTGCGCAATTCTTATCCGATTGGGATGAAATTTAGCACGACGTGTTTTGTTATGATATCCAACAACTGTGCCAAGTATGGTTTAAATCGGTCTATAACCTGATATAGCTGCCATATAAACCGATCTGGGGTCTTGACTTCTTGAGCCTCTAGAGTGCGCAATTCTATCCGATTGGAATGAAATTTTACACGACGTGTTTTGTTACGATATCCAACAACTGTGCCAAGTATGGTTCAAATCGGTTCATAACCTTATATAGCTGTCATATAAACCGATCTTGGGTCTTGACTTCTTGAGCCTCTAGAGGGCGCAATTCTTATCCAATTTAAATAGATTTTGGCACGTATTATTTTGTTATGATATCCAACAACTGTGCCAAATATGGTTCAAATCGGTTCATTACCTGATATAGCTGTCATATAAACAGATCTGGGGATTTGACTTCTTGAGCTTCTAGAGGGCTCAATTTCTATCCGATTTGGCTGAAATTTCGCAAGACGTTTTTTTTTGTTACTTTCAACAACTATGCCAAATAAAGTACAAGTCGGTTCATAACCTGATATAGCTGCCATATAAACCGATCTGGGATCTTGACTTCTTGAGCCTCTAGGGGTAGCAATTATTATCCGACTTGCCTGAAATTTTGTACGACGGATTCTCTCATGACCATTAACATACGTGTTTATTATGGTCTGAATCGGTCTATTGGCCGATACAACTCCCATATAAATCGATCTCTCTATTTTACTTCTTGAGCCCACAAAGGGCGCAATTCTTATTCGAATCGGGTGACATTTTACACAGGTCTCCAACATATAATTTAATTGTGGTCCAAACCAGACCATATCTTGATATCGCTCTAATAGCAGAGCAAATCTTTTCTTATATCCTTTTTTTTTTGCCTAAGAAGAGATGCCGGGAAAAGAACTCGACAAATGCGATCCATGGTGGAGGGTATATAAGATTCGGCCCTGCCGAACTTAGCACGCTTTTACTTGTTATTTTTAGGGTACTATATGAGAGCACACAAAATTTCGCTTAAATCGCACCACCCATCTCCGAGATCTGGCGTTTCTGAAAATTAGGGTAAGGGGGAGGGTCCGCCCCCCCTTCAGATATCAAAACATGTAGTACCCTTTTTTTCACCACCTGGGTCATTATGCACCATCTGTGAAAATTTCAAGAAAATCGGTTCAGCCGTTTCTGAGTCTATAAGGAACACACAAACATACAAACAAACAAACAAACCTACAAACAAACACAAATAGATTTTTATATATAAGATTGTTTTTCACTTTAGTGTATAGCAATTTGCTACTTCTTCTTTTGCCACTTATAATCTCGAACTCCAAATTTGCCATAGTAACTAAACACTTGTTTACGACGGGCTCCTTGCGAAACTCTGTAAATGAATGACAAAATTCTGTGATCTGTTCCAATTTGATCACTGGTTTTGTCTAGAAATTTATAATACAGTTATTAAGACAGTTATACATTAACATTGTTGACGTCTGCGATAGGTTGAACGTCAACCTCAACGAACTTGCCTCATATTTCGCTGCAAGAAATCTGAAGATATCTGCCACCAAATCTTCATCCACATTGTTCACTACAAATACGCGTGAGTTGAATACTGAGCTGACTGTGATAGGTTAGGGTAGGTTCAAGTGGCAGTCTGCCATCAGACTCACTTATACGTTTTCCTCCATTGTGATATAACAGGAACAAAAGAAGGAAGATGCTTTCTATTTCCTACCGTTGAACCATCCAGAACGCTTTAAAAATCCCAATAACTTGCTCATGTCCATATCCGCAAAATCAGACAGGTACTCAAAGAAATGAGAAATGAAAGTGGACTCCTTCTGACTGCTAGTGCGGGACACACACACACAGAAGGTGTTCTTTAGTCTCTTCTTTCTCGATGTCCTCACAGCTTCTGCAAAAGTCATTGCTGGCAACCTTCAGTCTGTCAGCATGGTTTCCGATTAGACAGTGACCTGTCATGACGGACACAATAACTGAGACGTCTGTTCTAGCCAATGACAGCAAAACGGTAGAAATCTTCAAGTTTAGATGAGGCCACATAGTTTTGGAATGCTCACAGCCCCCTCTTTGTGACCGTATATACCTCCAACTTTTGCCAATGGCTCTCTTGCAGGTGTATAAGGCAAGAGTTGCCTTTCTTGCCCTTTCCAAAATATTGGATTTGAAGTTCAATTTCCTGTCCAGCAAAACACTCAGGTATTTTGCGCTTTCTGTAAATGGAACATTCTTTCCACCCAAGGAGACAGGTTCCACTGTATCTCCTGCTAAAAAGAAATACTTCTGTCTTGCACGGATTTATACTCAGACCACTTTCGGTAGTCCACATTGCTTTTGCACGTAGAGTTTCCTGAAGTATATATCTTAGAGTGGTGGGAAACTTTCCCCTAACCGCATTTGCCACGTCATCAGCTTACGCGACCACTTTTACGCCTTTCTCTACCAGAGACAATAATAGATTGTTAATGGCTATATTCCAAAGTAGAGGAGACAGTACACCTCCTTGAGGTGTTCCTCTGCTGACCCATCTTTTTAGATCCACAGATCCCAAGTGTGCCGTAATGCATCTTTTAGTAAGTAAGTTATTAATAACCATTTTTATGTTAGAGTTGACTCCTTCATGATTAACGTCGGTTTACGTTTACACCATCAATGTCAAGAAATTGTACCATTGCAAATTCCTTGACAACGAGAGAACCCTCTATGTAGCCGACTAGGTCGTAAAGGGCTTTTTCAGTGGATAAGCCTTTACTATATGTATGCTGCTAAGATATGTTTCTATCAACCTCTCAAGAGTCTTCAGCATAAAGGATGACAGACTAATAGGACGAAAATCTTTCGCATTCGTGTGGTAGGGTTTTCCTGCTTTCGGAATGAAACCGACCTTCGTGTCCCTCCATCCAACAAGTATATATGAGAGAGTATATCTCCCTAAGCCAGGTAACCAGTCTATCAGACACAGTTTGTAATTCAACCGGTGATACATCATCAAGACCTGGCGACTTAAAGGAGTCGAAACTTCTTATCGCTCAAAGGATTTTCGGCTCAGAAACAATTTCCCTATAAACTCCGACGAATGCATATCAGTAACAACCTCTTCTGGCGCCACGTTGTCCATTGGAGAATTTCCCGGGTAATGTGTATCAATCAGTAGTTCCAGTGTTTCCTCACTAGACATTGTTCATACATTCTCTGACTTCTGGATATACCCCACCGGAATAGGTCTCGAGGACAGAATCCTTAGCCTAGAGGCCTCAGATGTATCCTCCACGGAGCTGCAGAATTCTACCCAGGATTTGTTCTGAGCCTTTCTAAGCTCGCCCTTATATTTTCTTAGCTCAGTCTTATAGATGTCCCAATCGTGTGGTGCTCTTGGGGCTTTTGCTCTGTTGAAAAGTTTTCTGCAGTCCTTCCTTAGACCAACCAGCTCTGGGGTCCACCATGGCGGTCTCTGTTTGCCCCTTGGCTTGGGACTAGGGCATGCTGACAAAAGCGAGTCATTCAGGGCTTTCGTGATCCGCTTGAACACTATGTCCATATCCTCCGTAGTTTCCACTTCCTTTTCTAGTCTAGAAGGGATAATGGTGTAGAATTTGTGCCAAAATGTATCCCAATTTTAGCCGAGGGACCACCATTCCAGTATTTCCTCCAAGGCTAAAACTAATATAACGATGATCAGAGAAGCTGTGCTTATCCAACACTTCCCAGTCGTAATTCTTGCGCTTGTATCTTCCGATACAAAGGAATTATTAAGGCCCCCTGCCTGTTCCTGGTTACAAAGGTCGGTTTATCCCCTTTATTACAAATCGCCAGATTGCAACTTATAATATATTCAATAAGCAGCTCACCCCCTTCGTTGACATCCGAACTTCCCCATATCTGGTAATGTGCATTAGAATCACTTCCTACAATGTGGCTTCTCTTCCCTGCAGTTAAACCAGCGACTTAAGGTTTTAATCGTGTGCCATATATAGGGAAGCCAGCCAGTAATGAGACTTGTTTATTTCAAGGCTTGCTCCTATTAAATCTTCAGTGCTTAGCGACGGAAGAAGAAAAACATTTAGACTACTCTTTGCAAGAATACAGGCTTTGTGTCTCCCCTTCCCCGTACCCTTGAGAAGTTTTAATCCCGGAATGCTTAGTCCACGTACCATTCCTCCACACACCCTTGGTTCCTGCATAAGAACCATGTCATATCCCCCAGCCATTAGGAGGACCATTAGTGCCGCCGAAACGGCCTTACAATGATGGAAATTTATCTGTAGAAACCGGACCATAGTCAGGATTCAGATCTTCCACCACTCAACCAGGAGTATATCCTCTCAAGATTCGTTAGAACTTGTAATGATTAGCTTCCGCACGCATCCAGGGGCAGGTGGGAAAGCTGTGGAACCACTCGTCCTCAGGACACACAAATGTCGAGTTTTACGCAGATACCTGCCATCACGGCCCAAACCTGCGAGGCCCAAGGCCCAAGGGTGAATACAATGCATCTACCAACGCCCCCACATGTGGTAACCCACACATGAGTACCAATTTGATCCCACGTATTTGGACGTGTTCACCTCCTTGGTTAGGAGCGGAGCACTACCTAAAACTCCTTCCGATCTATGGGTCACGGCACCCGGTTGAAAACGCAACTCCACGCCGAGCTTATGCTCTACCCGCGATTTGGGTACAAACCACAGCCACCACGTTGCTCCCCACTGGGGCCTCACCATTGTCAGGCTGGAACCAAAGTTCCAGGGGCTCCTGACACCCGTGGTACCAGATTAAAGTCTCCGGTCAGACTTCGTAGCCTTAAAAGACTACTACCAGTTGAACCCCAAACAGTTCCGGACTGGTTACCTGAATGGGAGAAAATCACCCTACGCCGACCTCAGCCAACATACAAGAGTATGCATCAAACATACAGCCAGACAATATACACAAAACACAAACAGGACACGGCAGCCCTCACGGGCTACGCCACATAAATCAGCAACAACATGGGACTTTACAATCAACGCGGCCACCCTCACGGGTGACCGATCACAACCACAACAGCTAAGGGAATCAACAATGGGCAAACACCGCTGCATCAACATGGGCAAGGCAGGTGCCAGGCCATGCCATGCGCAGCACTAAATCACACAGTCGCGCCAGCACAGCAACACCTCGTTATGGATAACTAGCGTGCATTCATACCTCCACTAAGTCTAGTCCGCCTCCTAAGAAATACTTCCCGGGAAAAGGTGGCCAGCCTTGCAACAGTCGTCTCGTCCTCAAGGGCCCTAGTGAAATCCCACACCGCCTCGCTAATCCCCATCGCGCCTAAATCTCTAATGTCTGCATAGTACGGGCATTCTGTCAGTACATGCCTCCAGTCCTCACGTCTCCCACAGTCGCACAAATCAGTCGCGGACAGGTTCCTCTGATGCAAAAATGCATTAAAGGAACCATGTCCCGTCAGTATGAAGCCCAGACTTAGGCCGAAGCCAAAGTCCGGGCGGTCTCGTACGAACGTCGCGTCACGAATAAATTCGTAAGTCACCCGACCATTGTCACTGTTCGTCCATCTAGTCCTCCACCTATCATCAAGACGCTCCAAGAGGAGTGTCTTGAGCCGTCTAATATCCCCATCTGCAAGCTCCGAAGCGGTGAGCCAATCCTCACGCACTAATGGAATTCCCTTTTTCACACTATACAGAACGGCCATGTAACTCACGAGTAAGTCAAGCGGGGGCGCGCCAAGCAATACCTGTAGTGCATCTGTCGAAACAGTCCTGTACACAGGCAAGAAAGCCAGCATTGCCACCCTCTGACAAGAGAGGATCTTCTTCCGTCCTAAGACAGTCGCAGCAATTCCGTGCCATACAGGCGCTCCATAAGTTGCACAAGCAACAAATAGACCACCATATATGGACCGAACAGCGCGACGACTTAGACCCCAATCACTTCTCAGAACACGCTTAACCATGCCGGCTACTCCAGTCATCTTCTCCTTCACCCGATCCAAATGGACCAGGAAACCCATTCTCTCCGAAACAGTCACTCCCAGATATTTGACGAGCGCTACGTTCCTGATGCTAGCTCTACCAGATCGAATCGTGGGTGGACGATTCCGCGACAAGATGCCCTTGAGCAACATTGTCACGGTTTTGTCCTCCGCGACGTCAACACCAACACGATCGCTCCATTCGCGCACAATGCCCATGGCAAGCTCACCACGAGTTTCCAGAGCAAGTCTGGAATCTCCTTCAACCAGGATGAGCAGGTCATCCGCATATGCGCTGATTTTGAAGGACTCAGCGAGACGTCCCAGCAGGGGATCCATCATGAGGTTCCATATATATGAAGCACAGATGGAGCCCTGAGGGCAGCCACGCTGAATATCCTTCCAAACCGTATCGCTAGCACCAACCACGCAAGCTCTTCTATCACAGAAGTAACTACGCCAGAGAGAAAGTTCCCGACAACCTATTTCGCCTAATCTCGTGAGTACACTACGCCATGAAAGGTAATCAAACGCGCCTTTGAAATCGACAAATATGCCAAGGACATATTTGGCGCTCGATTCTCCCACACAGTTCTGCACGTGGATCCAGGCATCCACAGTGCTCTTTTCCTCCCGAAAGCCGAACTGGTACGGAGAAGTACCCTCCTCGTAGCCCTCCCTAAATCTTGTCACCATTATCCTCTCCAATACTTTTGCAAGCACGGGGAGGAGACTGATGCCCCGATACGATCTTGGATTGCTCCTCAATCGATCGGGCGATTTCAGAAGGACTACGACTCGAGCACATTTCCACGTACGAGGGAAATAACCTGCTTCGACACATCGTGTGAGGATCAACTCGACATGGTCAGGTATAGCCTTCCAGATGCTTTTACACATCTGTCCAGTCATACCGTCCATGCCAGGTGACCTCCCGCTTCTAAGCCGGCAGACACTGTCCACTATCTCGACCCTTTCCAGACTTGGAGGAGGCACGATCATCTCCACACTGGGAGCCTGTTCGTGCTCATCCGCATCGGGAAAGAACGTTCCCATTAACACCCTAGCACACTCGTTCCAAGAAGTCAACACGTTGTCACCCACTCTAAAACCGCCCAGGTCACCTTGACTAGAACCCTGTTGCCCACCGCGCCGGCACACGCGGTATACCTTGTCCCATGGATCATCTCTGTTGTCCTGTACAAATCTCCTAAAGTGATCTTCCTTGCTCCTAATCAACAGTTGCTTGTACGTCCTCAAATTGCTAAGGTAGTCGCTTCGGCGTGAGACAAGATCCTCAGCATTGGAACTTCTGGCTCTTTGGAATCGCTTCCTCAGACGCCTGACGTTCCGCCGCATTGTCTCCAGCTCACGGGTCTACCACTTGACCTTACTTGGTTTCGCCTTTCGACGTCTGCCAAGGAGCGCATCATTCACCGCGCTCATCCACTCGTCTACCTTAGCAATTTGGTCATCTATAGTCAGTGCCCTAAAGTCATCTTAAGACAATGCTGATGCAGTCTCCTTAAAACTTTCCACATACAAGTCCCAGTTCACGTCTCGATCTTTCCAGCACCTGGATCGTTCAGTCGTAACCCGAGTCCGTCGATCCCAGGAAGTGACCATAATCTCAATCGGATTATGGTCACTTGAGCCCCATTCGTCACAAACCCTCCACCTAAACTGGTAAGCAGTAAATGCCGCCCCATTTGCAGCCGTAACGTCAATGTCGCTAACGCCTGAAGCCCATCAAAGGTATACTTCTCGCTCGGTACGTTCAACACACCGACGTCATTCAAAGTCAACCATTCGCTAAGCAACTGCCCACGATGGCGATTCTCATGACCAAGCGAGTGCTGGGTCATTTTCGAGAACCACATCGGGGAGGTTGCGTTGGCGTCTAAACTTAGGATGAGCGGATTGCTACTCGCGAGTAGTAGCACCGTATCCATATATCCAAGATAGGGCTCCAAGTCGGCGCTAAACCTACAATAGATGCTAGCCAAGAACATCTTTCCACACCGCCCTTCGATGTCGCTGTCATCTACAATTATCGCAGAGTCACCCCCGCTGTCAGTAAAGACTCGCATCCCCCCGGCAATCCTACAACACTACCATCCACTACGTACGATTCCTGTACCAGCGCGACCGAGCAACCAGTGCTGCGCATGACATGACCCAACTCCTGCGTCACCGCTCTAGACCGCTGGCAATTAAATTGAAAAAATTTAATTCCCATGACGATCTTTAATGCCTAGCATTCGCCCTAGCCGCCAAACCAGCATAAATTGGACAGGCCGCGGAGATCATCATATGATCCGCCGGCAACCCCTTAAACGCACAATTGCGACAGTGCACGGGGTTCGGACAGGCCGAAGCCACATGTCCGCCCAGTCCACAACGGCGACAAACATCGCCCTGCACGCGGCAATCCCTCACCCTGTGGTCGAATCCCATGCACCAATGGCATGCGAAGACCGCATCCTGCATCCGGGCGATGAAGCGGAACCACTTCACATAAACGCCCTCCTCGCACAACTTGTCTGCCACCCTCGGAGTGCACTCCAGGGTGACATTGGCAGCGCCACCCTCCGGCTTCCAAGGCGCGGAAGCCAGACGCACCGACCGACGGTACTCCTCCTCAGTCATCGTCTCCTTCAGATTGAGGGAGTACAGCTCCGCCATGAACTCATCGGGAGTAATGGCAGCATGTACCCCCCTTACAACGACCTTCGGGCCCAGCTTCTCGCGGACCTCCACCTCCAATCCCACCTCCGTGAACTTGCCGTTCGCCCTGATCCGCTCCCTCTCAGCCACCGACGGGGTGCGGATAACCGCTCCGCCATCCCGAGTCGGCCGGACACCATGGACCCTCACACCAAGTGTAGGGCCCACCTCCTCCACCACCTTCTTCACAACCTCAGCCGAAGTCGTCACCGCCTTCCCCTTGCCCTTCACCACCACCGACCATGTCTCCACCGGCTTCACAACCGGCACAGACGGGGCGGCAGCGACAGCGACAGCAACGGGGGCAGCGGGGGCAACAAATGTGCCAGTTCTCGCGTTCACAGCCCCGGGGCAACAGCAACAGGCTGACGCCCACCCACCAACGCGCCGCGACCAGCCATCGCCTCATAAGCCGACAGCTTACCCTTCATAGCCTTGTTATCCAGCATCAGCCTCATGAGTAGCTCCTCATACTGCCCAGCATACTGGATAACCCTTCTCGCCATACTCCCACTCACACCAGCCTCATATACAGCACCCACCAACGCATCCGTCACCTCCTTCATCTCCCCTACCGTGACGCCTTGCTTCCCCAACGGTGCAGCAAATACCCGCCTGCGAGCCCTACTCTCCCGCTGCTCCCCCTTCCTCGGAGTCGATGGACCCACTGGCACTACCACCAGCGCCATCAACCCCACCAGCTGTCCTCCTACTACCAGATGGCAATTCACCACCACCTGCCACCACCTGCCACCACCTTCCCCCCCTTCCCAACCGCCACACCAGGCGAACCCAGTTTCAGGCGCTTCCCATCCTCGCCTCCACTGCCACTGGACAACAAGTCCACTGACTCCTTCCTCATCATCATCCCTCCAGCCCGAGCCACCGACGAATCGGTGCTAATCCCACCATCCGAGGTCCCCCCACCTCCTACACTCCCCTTCTTCCCCTTGCTCCTCTTCACCATACCAAAGCTCCTCCGTCTAACCTGTCTCACTTTGGTCAAAACAACCGCTCCCAAAAATTAAACTCCAAAAAAAAATTTCACTTTTCACCTTCACAATTTTTCACTTTAACTTTCTTCACGCACTCTACTCACAATATATCTGGTCGCTATGACATCCGCTAACACTGGGCACATGAGGTGTTGACGATTTCTCCTTAGATTCTTCACTAAGTGATGCTGTCGAAGTACTTTCTGAGTTCCGTGCTCCCCGCTGGCGCTCACTTTGCCATCGATGCCATCCCCTCCTTAAGCGATGTGGTTGATAGTTCCTCAGGCAAGTGTTTAGCAACAACTGCTGAGTGATCTCCTGATTCCCTAACCCCACCGCTTCTACAGATCTTCAGTTTCAACTTGTTGAATCCGTAGGATACAACCCCTTCAGACTTGTTGAGGTCTGAGAGACAGCCGGAGTTTAGTACGAATACTGCATGGCTCCGGTCACCATCAGCCTCATCCAATCTACCAATCTCCAGTCAGTGGTTGACAGATTTGAATTAAATTCCCTTAGTCTTCCAAGTATCGCTTCAGGATCTGAGGAAATTCTTGGTATCCAAGCATGCGCTATTGGTCGAGAAGGAATATCTTTCTTCTTGACTAAATCTAGTGCAGCTCTTGGCCAGATCTCACCAATCTTTTTTAGCGCACAACGATATATTTCAATTGAGCGTTGATCCTCGAAGGCAGTTAGTCTGTATCGGCATCGATACCAGCCTGCATCGTCACAAACTGGAGGAGACCCAGGAAATTCTGCAAGGACCTCGGAGTATACTGATGACAGTCCATTGACTATCCCACTCCAATTATTCCTAGGTTTGCAGCCCTGTTCTTCTCCCTTGTCGACAACTGCCATCATCAAACTGTCCCTAGCGGCATTAGCAAAGGTTCTTGGACCCATCTTCCTGTTGTTCGCCCTAGTTCTTTTAGCCATGGGATGCCATCCAGGTGACCGCAGCCTTTTGGCTGACTGCGGTGCAGTTTCCGAATCTAAACGTGTAGCCTTTGGGCTAGCCTGTGCAACGAATTCCCGAGCCTAATATAGGGAGTCCCTCTCCCTATCAGTGATAGTCTTAGGATCATTCGCACCAAGCCTCTCAATAAACCTGAAAGCGATGCGTCTTCTGTTATCCAACCTCTTAAAGAGCGTGTTGGTTTGACTGTGATGGTCGATGGAGAAATGATTCCGACAATCAAGTGTCTTAAAATACTTGGCGTCACATTTTACATTCTCCCCACATGCCACAGCAATTTGCAATAAAGTCAAAACTAGAAACAAGGTCCTCAAGTCACTTGCTGGCAGCACTTGGGGTGCAGACAAAAAACCTTGTTGACAACGTACAAAGCAAATGGCCGCTCTGTGGTAAGTTATGCAGCGCTAGTGTGGTCTTGTCAACTTTGTGACACGCAGTGAAATATAATTCAAAACTGTCAGAATGCCGCCCTTCGAACTGCGGCGGGCTGTCTCCTCAGTTCTCATGTAGACCACCCCCATCATAAGACATAACTACATGCTGTCTCATCAATACCTTTTGTGCTGTTATCGCAGAGACCATCCAAATCATCTTCTTGTGGACAGATATCCACCGCTCAGAAGCCTTAAGGTAGATCTACATGATCTAGAGCGTGAGGTTCAGCGCTACAAGAGAGAACCTCTAGATCAAGCGACATTCAAGCAGGTCTAGACAACATTCATGCAGACACAGTAGCAGATGCGGTGAATGACTACCGGGTGAATGTCGTACTTGGAGATTGAGAGCCTCCCATTGCACCTGAAGAAATTGACCTTTCCCGGCAAACCAGAGTAGTTCTGGCTCAATTACGTTCCGGCAGATGCAGCCGCCTCAACTCCTACGGGGAAAGGATTGATGCCGACGTGCAAGATGTATGTCCCGATTGTAACCAGGAACCGCACGATACACGTCACCTGTTTAACTGCCCGGCCACACCCACTCGACTCAGACTCAGATCCCTGTGGACGCACCCCATCTTAGTTGCGGAGTTCCTGGGTCTTGACACTCAACAGAATCAAGCAGACGAAAGATAGTACACAATAAACTGCTACAACAACAACAACAACATTATCCAATTTTGCTGAAATTTGGGACAGTGAGTTGTGTTAGGCCCTTTGACATATTTCTTCAATTTGGTCCAGATCGGTTCAGATTTGGATATAGCTGCCATATAGACCGATTTCTTGATTTATGGTTTTGGGCCCATAAAATGCTCATTTATTGTCCGATGTCGCCGAAATTTGGAACAGTGAGTTAAGTTAAGCCCCTTGACATACTTTTGCAATATCGCACAGATCGGTCCAGATTTTGATATAGCTGCCATATAGACCGATATCTAGGTTTTAGGTTTTGGGGCCATAAAAGACGCATTTATTGTCCGATGTCGCTGAAATTTGAGATAGTGAGTTTGGTTATGCTCTTCGACGTCCTTCTTCAATTTTGCCCAGATCGGTTCAGATTTGAATATAGCTGTCATATAGACCGATCTCTGGATTTAAGGTTTAGGGCCCATTTGTCCGATTTCGCCGAAATTTGGGACAGTGCTTTGTGTCAGGCTCTTCGATATGTTTATGCAACTTGGCCCAAATCGGTCCAGATTTGGATATAGCTGCCATGTAGACCGATATCTCGATTTAAAGTCTTGGTTCCATAAAAGGCGCATTTATAATCCGATTTCACTGAAATTTGACACAGTGACCTATGTTCGGCTTTTCGACATCCATGTCGTATATAGTACAGATCGGTATGAGGTATATGAGTATAATGTATGAAATTTTCACCGAATTTTGATGAAAGTTGGTTTATATATATACCCGAGGTGGTGGGTATCCAAAGTTCGGCTCGGCCGAACTTAACGCCTTTTTACTTGTTTACACTTTTTTTCTAAAGCAAGCTAAAAGTAACAGCTGATAACTGACAGAAGAAAGAATGCAATTACAGAGTCACAAGCTGTGAAAAAATTTGTCAACGCCGACTATATGAAAAATCCGCAATTACTTTTTGGGCAACCCAATATTAAAAGACTTTTTGAAAATAGAAACAGGCTGTTTGCGCGCTGGAAACGTTACAAGATATCTTCGTTCCATGAGGAATAGAAAGCAGCACGAAAGCATGTGACGATCCCAATTTAATGAGCAAAATCTATTTTTTACGAAAACAGATTAAGCTCGGCAGCTAATTCACAAAAGAATGACAAATTATTCGGGAAATCAGCATAGGAAACTTCAAAAATCTAACTCTCGATATTGGTATTGATGTTGACGCACTGAATCAGCAATTTGTGGACCTCAATTTGATTCCATCAGGCTTATCTAGTTTCTCTAGTCCTACAACATCTGCCGCACGTTTAACACAACAAACTAGCCGTAGCGCATACGTTGAGCCTACCAACATGTTTGATTTAGTAACAACAAGTACGTTCCCTTATATATGGAAACACGATAAGATTATTCCTACTTTGAACCCTAATAAAGAATATAGGCCAATAGCGACATTACCTTTCTTATCTAAAGTGTTTGAGAAAATTATCCACCTATCATATTCATGACCAACACTTATTGTTTGGCCGTCAGTAAGGATTCAGAGCTAACCACAGCTGTATCACTGCACTAATGGAAACTTGAAGGCCGGCCGGAAGTAATATTTGTAGTTTTTTAATTCGAATTTATGAATATACCTTGTATCTCTACTGTAATTTGTAAGACTTTTTTGTAAAGGCATAAATAAAACAAGTAAAATCGTGCTAAGTTCGGCCGGGCCGAATCTTATATACCCTCCACCATGGATCGCATTTGTCGAGTTCTTTTCCCGGCATCTCATCTTAGGCAAAAAAGGATACAAGAAAAGAGTTGCTCTGCTATTAAAACGATACCAAGATATGGTCCGGTTCGGACCACAATTATATTATATGTTGGAGACCTGTGTAAAATTTCAGCCAATTTGTATAAGAATTGCGCCCATTGGGGCTCACGAAGTAAAATAGAGAGAACGATTTATATGGGATCTGTATCGGGCTATAGACCGATTCAGACTATAATAAACACGTATGTTGATAGTCATGAGAGGGTCCGTCGTACAAAATTTTAGTCGAGATCCCAGAACGGCTTATATGGCAGCTATATCAGGATATGAACCGATTTGAACCTTTTTTGACACAGTTGTTGAAAGTAAGAATAAAATACTTCATGCCAAATCGGATAGGAATTGCGCCCTCGAAAGGCTCAAGAAAGTAAAGACCCAAGATCGGTTTATATGACAGCTATATCAAAACATAGACCGATATGGCCCATTTACAATACCAACCGACCTACACTAATAGGAAATATTTGAGTCGACAGACAGACGGACGGACATGGCTAGATCGACATAAAATGTCGCGACGACGAAGAATATATGTACTTTATGGGGTCTCAGACGAATATTTCGAGTAGTTACAAACAGAATGACGAAATTAGTATACCCCTCATCCTATGGTGGAGGGTATAGTAATGAAATAACTCCCAAATAAATACATACATAAAATAACTTCCACTGAATTTTTGTTTAGACTAATTAATGAGGAAGAGACGGATAAACCAGAGACGGATAAACCCCAGCCTTTGAAAAAATATGGTGTTTCCGACTTGAATTCAGACAGCGACAGTGTCAATGAAACAGCCATAGCAGCCGAATCGAGAGATGAGGGCAGCGGGATGACAGCAGAGGTGAGAGATGGCTTTGCTAAGCTCACAAGCAGACCGAGAAAGCGATCCGGGGCACGACGAAGGAGACAGAGGAGTATGTACCGGCAGCGTAATCGGGCGGAAGTGCTGGATGCTGACATTCCAAGCACTTCTAGGAAAGCTGGAAAGAGAATCAAATCTCCGGAAGAGCATAACACTGCTAAAATGCTGAACTTAAGTGCTCTGGGAAAACCCATCCAGCCATCCCTCATTGACAAAGACAAAGTCAGAACAGGAACGAAGGGAGAGCGCACGGCCCCTGAGTCCTCATGGACGACTGTGACTTCCAAAAGGAGGCCAGAGCCATCACAGAAGGCGAAGATGGTCGCTAAGAATGGTGAGGAGCCGCCATTGATGAGCTGAATAAATATCGGCAGTGCAACCGATAGGATTCCACTAGATCTTCGGTCCTAAGTGGAGAAGGGTCCACCCATACAAATGATGAGTTGCGAGTATAGAGGGGACATCTGGGGTAAGCAAAACCTAAGTTTGGTCACAGAGAAGTGGGAGTCCTCCACAGGGAGGAGAAAGGGGGGAACTCTCCTTATGGTTGGCATTGATTAAGTCTCCGTGACGAGTTTGGCTAAGACTAAAGGCATGGTGCACTACGGGACCAAGGCTGTCTTTTACAAGATTGGGAAGACAAGGATGACTCAATACCGCCCTACAAACAGGGGGCAGACGGCGTGACAACACCACCGCTCTCAATATTTGAATTACTAGGATAAGCAAGGATATAAACTACCAATTATTCTATGCTAGCACTGGTACTCGACCGAGGACCTGCTTTATTTGTCATAAAAATTTAAATTATATATTTTCCCCAGAGTTGTCAACGCCGGGTACAACAGTGGTGAGCCAGGGAGACGGTGGAACATGCCTGGCATCGTTTTATCTGCCTTTCGACTCTCCGACACCGCCACCCACGTCGGAGCTGCAACGGCTGGTGAGGAAAGCTAAACAGACAGGAAACGAGGTACTAATAGTGTGTGATGCGAACTCTCACCACATTTCGTGGGAAAGTACTTACACTAACAGGCAGGGCCGAGCACTGGCAGAGTTTTTGAATACTAACGACCTAAAAATACCGTTACCTTTGTTAATAGGATTAGGGAGGAGGTACTAGATGTGACGATATATTCAAAAAATCTGATCGATGAGGCTCAGGATTGGAGGGTCTCTATGGAACACTCTTTCTCTGACCATCGCTACATTAGATTTAGAATAGCACGGCCAGCGCCGAATCCGATAAGCTTCCGGAATAATTTGAAAATCAACTGGAAAAAATTCGGAAGGCAACTCAGAAGAAGACTTGGGCAAGATAAATTAGATTGTCCAAGCATAGAAGAGATTGACGAGAATGTCAACAGGATTACGACGGCACTGGTGGAATCCTTCGAAGATAGTTGTCCTCTTCGGGAAAGGAAATCAGCCCAAGAAACACCCTGGATGACCGGAGAGATTCGCAATATTAGAAAAGAGGTCCGCAGACTTTTTAACAGAGCACGTCGTAAAAAAGCGGAAGTTTATTGGGATGTGTATTACACACGGCTCAAGGAATACAATAAGATTACCAGAGCGGCAAAACGTGCCTCCTGAAAGCTTTTCTGCGAACAGGTCGATAGCATTAATGATGCCGCCAAGATAAAAAAGTTTCTCTCAAAAACCATGTCCAAACTTTAGTAGACGATATGGGAGTGAGAACAGAGACAACTGAGGACATGTTGAAGCTTTTGATGAAAACCCATTTTCCACAGGACGAAGGGACTCACGGAGATACCGGAATCTTGGAATAATGAGCTTCAAACCATTTAAGTCACCCGGACCTGATGGGATATTTCCGGCGTTGCTACAGAAAGAGGCACACTATCTGGCGCCTCGTTTAGCCAAAATTTTCATAGCGTGCCTAAGACTTTCATATACTCCGGAATCCTGGCAGGAGGCAGGGGTGGTGTTTATACCTAAGCCCGGCAAGGCAAGTTATGCGACACCAAAGGCCTGCAGACCCATAAGCCTTACGTTCTTTCTACTCAAAACCATGGAAAGTATTGTATACACCATGATAAAGAGTAGGACATCCAACAGACTGCTCAAATACAAACAGCATGCCTATGACAAGGGAAGGTCGGTAGAGAATGCCCTGCACGAGGTTGGGCAAAAAATGGAAGAATCCTTCGATGCCAAAACGTACACACTGGCGGTATGCATTGACAGTCCAGTCCTTAAAGACTGGATAAACATATGCTTAGGAACTGGTGGATAAATTGTGTGTCCCATGACATAAATAAAAGGTAGAAAGTGGCACAGGGCCCGCCACAGGGGGGCGTTTTATCGCCACACCTATGGGTGACCACCATAAATGACCTATTACGGATGCTGACTAAGGAGGGATTTGAGCCCGTCTGCTAGGCAGACGATGTTATAATACTTCCAAAGTGTAAGGATCCGAACCAGCTATGAAGAAGGCCACAAATGGCATATGACTGGGCTAGATCCAGGAGTCTCAATGATAACCCAGACAAGACTGAAATATGATTGTTCACTATGAAGACGAAGTTGGACCAATTTAATGCTTCAAGTTTCCTTAATAAAACATTTTCGATATCTGCCAAGGTCAAATACTTAGGTATGATCTTAGACAGGAAACGGAATTGGAAATGTCACATTCAGGAGCGTACTGAGAAGGCTCACAGATGTTGGGCGCTATGTAAAGCCTACGGCCCGAAATGGGACCTGAATCCGAGGATAGTCTACTGGCTCTACAGAAGCGTGATTAGACAAATTAGTGGACTGCGATGGAAAGAAAGTGCAACGTTAGGAGTATACAACAGGTTCAGAGAACATGTCCGAGTTAAGAGCGTGGGCGACGAATACACATGCAAACCTGTGGAACAGCGAAACTGTTGGTAGGACGGCGATAATCCTATGGGGAGATCTAAATCGTGAGAAGACTAGCCTAATACTGAAAGGAAGTACGAAGGAGGTCAGTTAAGCTCCCGGTATCATAATGGGGCACATAGGACTACTATCTCACTTATGTAAATCGATGCGGCAATTGATAGCATATGTATGGCATGCGGGGAAGATGATGAGACATTGGGGCATTTCCTATGTCATTTCCCGGCTTTCGCGTCTAACCACACCAGACATAAACCAACTTAGCGGCGTGGTATGGAAAACAATTTAGGATTTTGTGTGTAGCACTGAATTCCTATCATAGATTTTTGATTTTTCGAGTTTACTTCTTTAAAATTTAAAGAACACAACAAGCCGATTACTGGCTTAGGTATATGTCCATGGTAGCATGGGGCGGAGTCTTTTGTCTTTAGATTGAAAATTTTGTATTTGTTCTGTGTATTTATTGTGACAATCCCAATGCAAATTTGCCCATAAACATTCAGTAAATGAACGGGGGCAAACTATTAATGTAACGATGTTTTGTTATTTTCTGCGAAAAAAAATCGTCCACAAATTAAAATAATATACAAATTCGGATAGCCCTAGAAACGGTGAGGTTCGAATTATCGAGTGTCTACGGTAATGGCATCTGCAGATGGTCTGAGGCCGTCGAGGAGAGGAGAACACAGGCTGTTGTTTTTCCAGTTCCACATTTGATTAAAAACATTATTAATTTCAGACAGACATTTTTGTAGATCTCTTTGATTTGCTCATCACTAACATACATTTCTATTTTGCTGTTAATGAAAACAACAGAACGATCATCATTTTTATTTTTATATGTATATGGCTTACGAATGAATCCTTGGATCGATGATTCAAGTAAACTAAAAGACTAATTTTCAATGGTTACCGCTTGTCTCCTTGTAACATACATAACAACCTTACCATTTTAAATTACATCGGGGCAATGCTGCAGCTCCAATACGTTCCGCATTCATGATAACCTTCTGACAGCAAGTGTTTTCAGCTAAAAAGTTATTCTTTTATCACACATACTCGCAATTCGTTCTAGATCTATAGATGAGAATTGCAGTATAGCGGTTGGATGGTAATTTTCATTTGCTTTGCGCACAGGTTATAATTTTTACGCTTCTCCACTAAGTACAAAAAATCTCAAAAACCCTTTTCCACTACGATTTATGCGGTCTTTATTTGGAAACAGTGACGTTTTTGACAGCTTTTTTATTGTGATTACCATTTTAATTGTGTTCAGTATATACGTTGCGGTCAGCAATTAAATTTGTGAAACGATTTTATTAGATTACTACTAAATTTTATAATTTCAATTACAAATTATCAGATGTTAAAAAAAAGTGTTGCCCAAAAATCCCAATAAGGACCGGTATTCAATGCAAACGCAGTGTTGCATTTGAGATTGGAAGGAGATTTGCCGCAAATCTCCTCAAATAAGTAGTTTTGCTCACATTGAAAATGCATGGGAAACCTCGTTGCAAAACACGAGATTTCCGAAATCTTGTTGCAAATCTAGAAAACATGGTATAAACTATCATTGGAGTCTGTTTACCTGCTTTATATATTACTTACTTGAGTGATGTGCCTAAAATAACATATATTTCTGGCTTAAATGAACTACATTGACTTCGAATTAAAATAAAAACATAATGAGTCCATTTCACAAACTGAATCCCATTCCAGGGTCCTGAACCCCGTTGCAGTAATTTAACAATTTGCGCTTTTAGGATAACCAAATCACGCACTTAACTACACCAGATAAGCTTGTTTAAATACCACGATTTCTTTAACACCGTGCATCTTTCGTTATGAACATTTGTGTATTTATTGTAGATGCGGTTGGTTGTATAAAGAGTGATGTGTTAATGAATTGCTAAACCACAGTCATTGTCTAAACTTTTCCTGCTCACTGGACGCCATGCAAATAAAGTTGATGTTGATTTTGAAAAATGCTTGTGGCATGTTTCATTGAAATTATCATAAAACTTATGTGTCGTACATTTTAATTATTAACGCGAGCAACTTTTCCCTGGCAATGCATTAGGATACGGAAACACTGTGGTGTATAGTCAATAACACGTAATTGACTGCCACACCTCCGAATGTTGCTCACACTAGCGGCAGGTGCGCAAAATTAATGATAGAACTATGCAAATTTACGTAAACACTAACATTGTAGGCATTGGTGTAGCAGGAGTTTTCTCTAGGGGGGGCAACGAACCAATAAAATTTTTTTTTTTTTTTCAGCTAAGAGTGAAATAATGCGTATACCTTTGTTCCAAAAACTAAATCAATGTGATCGGTCTTGTGTCTTTAGATTGAAAATTTTGTATTTGTTCTGTGTTACATAGCTATTGATGTGACAATGCCCTACGCAAATTTGCCCATAAACATTCAGTAAATGAATGGGGGCAAACTATTAATGTGACAATGTTTTGTTATTTTCTGCGGAAAAAAATCGTCCAGAAATTCGAATAATTTACAAATTCGGATAGCCCTAGAAACGGAGAGGTTCGTATTATCGAGAGTCTAGGGTAACGGCATCTGTAGATGGTCTAAGGCCGTCGAGGAGAGGAGAAAACATAAAAGGTACTGTTTCTCTTGTACATAAATTGTGGGCTTAGTGCCTTGGACACCACATACTTCTTTATGTTGGTTTTACGAAAGCATTCAAGAACCGTATTTACTATAAGGGTTGCCAGTACTTTTCACGGTATTTTGCCAATACCGCCTGGTATTATTTTTTTCGCGTCATTGGCAAAAATTCTTAATACCATTTGGTATCAATTCAATACCAGATAAAGGAAGATGTTAAGAATTGACGGCGACACATTTATATTATTGTCATTGCGCCAGAAGTGTTGTTGTTCTTTAATACAATTTGAGTGCGTAAAAACCTGGTCAAATATTCGAAGAGGTGAAAATAGAAATAGTAAAAATTCCGAGGAAATTCTATATCAAAACCGTGATAGTCTTTTGTATGGAAAATGATGCTGTGTTGGTGCATTCAAATGAAAACCATTTCTGGGAATCAATGGATATGGAATCAATTGCTGAATACAAAGAATTGAGGTTGTTCACGGTGTAACATTACTTTTCGTTGTTATTAACATAAATAACCAGAATAAAACAAGTAAAAGCGTGCTAAGTTCGGCCGGGCCGAATCTTATATACCCTCCACCATGGATCGCATTTGTCGAGTTCTTTTCCCGGCATCTCTTTTTAGGCAAAAAAGGATATAAGAAAAGATTTGCTCTGCCATTAAAGCGATATCAAGATATGGTCCGGTTTGGACCACAATTAAATTATATGTTGGAGACCTATGTAAAATGTCAGCCAATTCGAAAAAGAATTGCGCCGTTTGGGGGCTTAAGAAGTAAAATACAGAGATCGATTTATATGGGAGCTGTATCAGGCTGTAGACCGATTCAGACGATAATAAACACGTATGTTGATGGTCAAAAGAGGATCCGTCGTACAAAATTATAGGCAAATCGGATAATAATTGCGTCCTCTAGAGGCTTAAAAAATCAAGATGCCAGATCGGTTTATATGGAAGCTAAATCAAGTTATGAACCGATTTAAACCTTATTTGACACAGTTGTTGAAAGTAAAAATAAAATACGTCATGCAAAATTTCAGCCAAATCTGATAGGAATTGCGCCCTCTAGAAGCTCAAGAAGTCAAGTCCTCAGATCTGTGTATATGACAGCTATATCAGGTTAGAAACCGATTTGAACCATATTTGGCACAGTTGTTGGATATCATAACAAAACAAGTTGTGCAAAATTTCAATCCAATCGGATAAGAATTGGGCACTCTAGAGGCTCAAGAAGTCAAGACCCAAGATCGGTTTATATGACAGCTATATCAGGTCATGAACCGACTTGAATCATACTAGGCACAGTTGTTGGATGTCATAACAAAATACTTCGTGCAAAAATTCATTCAAATCGGATAAGAATTGCGCCCTCTAGAGACTTAAGAAGTCAAGACCCAAGATCGGTTTATATGGCAGCTATATCAGGTTATAAACCGAATCGAACCATACTTGGCACAGTTGTTGGATATCATAACAAAACACGTGGTGCAAAATTTCATTCTAATCGGATAAGAATTGCGCACTCTAGAGGCTCAAGAAGTCAAGACCCAAGATCGGTTTATATGGCAGCTATATCAGGTTATGACCCGATATAAACCATTCTTGACACAGTTGTTGGATATCATAACAAAACACGTCGTGCAAAATTTCATTCCAATCGGATAAGAATTGCGCACTCTAGAGGCTCAAGAAGTCAAGACCCTAGATCGGTTTATATGGCAGCTATATCGAAACATGGACCGATTTGGCCCATTTACAATACCAACCGACCTAGACTAATAAGAAGTATTTGTGCAACATTTCAAGCGGCTAGCTTTACTCCTTCGGAAGTTAGCGTGCTTTCGACAGACAGACGGACGGGCGGATGGACGACAGACGGACCCCATCCTACGGTGGAGGGTATAATTAGATTTAAATTATTTTCAAAGGTTTTTATACCCTCCACCATAAGATGGGGGGTATACTAATTTCGTCATTCTGATTGTAACTACTCGAAATATTCGTCTGAGACCCCATAAAGTATATATATTCTTGATCGTCGTGAAATTTTATGTCGATCTAGCCATGTCCGTCCGTCTGTCCGTCCGTCCATCCGTCTGTCTGTCGAAAGCACGCTAACTTCCGAAGGAGTAAAGCTAGCCGCTTGAAATTTTGCACAAATACTTCTTATTAGTGTAGGTCGGTTGGTATTGTAAATGGGCCATATCGGTCCATGTTTTGATATAGCTGCCATATAAACCGATCTTAGGTCTTGATTTCTTGAGCATCTAGAGTGCACAATTCTTATCCGATTGGGATTAAATTTTGTACAACGAGTTGTGTTATAATATCCAACAACTGTGCTACGTATGGATCAAATCGGTTTATAACCTGATATAGCTGCCATATAAACCGATCTGGGTTCTTGACTTCTTGATCCTCTAGAGTGCGCAATTCTTATCCGATTGGAATGGAATTTTGCACGACGTGTTTTGTTACGATATCCAACAACAGTGCCAAGTATGGTTCAAATAGGTCCATAACCTTATATAGCTGTCATATAAACCGATCTTGGGTCTTGACTTCTTGAGCCTCTAGAGGGCGCAATTCTTATCCGATTGGAATGGAATTTTGCACGACGTGTTTTGTTACGATATCCAACAACTGTGCCAAGTATGGTTCAAATCGGTTTATAACCTTATATAGCTGTCATATAAACCGATCTTGGGTCTTGACTTCTTGAGCCTCTAGAGGGCGCAATTCTTATCCAATTTGAATGAATTTTGACACGTAGTATTTTGTTATGATATCCAACAACTGTGCCAAATATGGTTCAAATCAGTCTATAACCTGATATAGCTGTCATATAAACCGATCTGGGGACTTGACTTCTTGAGCTTCTAGAGAGCGCAATTCCTATCCGATTTGGCTGAAATTTCGCAAGACGTTTTTTATTGTTACTTTCAACAACTATGTCAAAAAAAGTACAAGTCGGTTCATAACCTGATATAGCTGCCATATAAACCGATCTGGGATCTTAACTTCTTGAGCCTCTAGAGGTCGCAATTATTATCCGATTTGCCTGAAATTTTGTACGACGGATTCTTTCATGACCATTAACATACGTGTTTCTTATGGTCTGAATCGGTCTATAGCCCGATACAGATCCCATATAAATCGTTCTCTCTATTTTACTTCGTGAGCCCCAATGGGCGCAATTCTTATACGAATTGGCTGAAATTTTACACAGGTCTCCAACATATAATTTAATTGTGGTCCGAACCGGACCATATCTTGATATCGTTTTAATAGCAGAGCAACTCTTTTCTAATATCCTTTTTTTTGCCTAAGAAGAGATGCCGGGAAAAGAACTCGACAAATGCGATCCATGGTGGAGGGTATATAAGATTCGGCCCGGCCGAACTAAGCACGATTTTACTTGTTTTTTATACCCCTACCATAGGATGGGGGTATACTAATTTCGACATTCTGTTTGTTATACCCTCCACCATAGGATGGGGGTATACTAATTTCGTCATTCTGTTTGTAACTTCTCGAAATATTCGTCTGAGACCCCATTAAGTACATATATTCTTGATCGTCGTGACATTTTGTGTCGATCTAGCCATGTCCGTCCGTCTGTCCGTCCGCCCGTCTGTCTGTCGAAAGCACGCTAACTTCTGAAGGAGTAATGCTAGCCGCTTGAAATTTTGCACAAATACTTCTTGTTAGTGTAGGTCGGTTGGTATTGTAAATGTATGCCATATCGGTCCATGTTTTGATATAGCTGCCATATAAACCGATCTTGGGTCTTGACTTCTTGAGCCTTTAGAGTGCTCAATTCTTATCCGATTGGAATGAAATTTTGCACCACGTGTTGTGTTATGATATCCAATAACTGTGCCAAGTGTGGTTTAAATCGGTCTATAACCTGATATATAAACCGATCTTGGGTCTTGACTTCTTGAGCCTCTAGAGGGCGCAATTCTCATCCGATTTGACTGAATTTTTGCACATTGTGTTGTAGTATCACTTTTTACAACTGTGCTAAGTATTATTCAATTTTTACCTGGTATAGCTGTCATATAAACCGATCTTGGGTCTTGACTTCTTGAGCCTCTAGAGTGCGCAATTCTTATCCGATTAGAATTAAATTTTGCACCACGTGTTTTGTTATGATATCCAACTGTGCCAAGTATGGTTCCAATCGGTCTATAACCTGATGTAGCTGTCATATAAACCGATCTTGGGTCATGACTTCTTGGGCCTCTAGAGAGCGCAATTCGTTTCCGATTTGCCTGAAATTTTGTACGACGGATCCTCTCGTGACCATCAGCATACGTGTTTATTATGGTCTGAATTGGTCTATAGCCCGATACAGCTCCCATATAAATCGATCTCTCTATTTTACTTCATGGGCCCCCAAAGGGCGCAAATCTTATTCGAATTGGCTGACATTTAACACAGGTCTCCAACATATAATTTAATTGTGGTCTAAACCGGATCATATCTTGATATCGCTCTAATAGCAGAACAAATCTTTTCTTATATCATATTTTGCCTAAGAAGAGATGCCGGGAAAAGAACTGACAAATGCGCTCCATGGTGGAGGGTATATAAGATTCGGCCCTGCCGAACTTAGCACGCTTTTACTTGTTTTTTGGGGGGTGAAATAACCAATAACGGTTTCGACGATAACAAATATTTTAGAATTTACTTGTTTGGTCAACGATGGCTTTAGGGAACGCTACCAAACGGATACTATTGTATATATACCGATTTTAGTAAAGCATTTGATAAAATCAACAACAACCTTCTGTTAAGGAAAATAGATCTTATTGGTTTCAGTCCATCTTTACTAAAGTGGATCAGGTCATATCTGACTGGACGTACTCAAAGAGTTAAAGTTGGTACTGCAGTTTCCTAATCATTTGTTGTCTCTTCAGGTGTTCCACAGGGTAGTCACCTTGGTCCTGTGCTGTTTTGTTTATTTATAAACGATCTCGCTTTTACTTTAAAGCACTCGAATATATTTTAATATATGCAGATGATGTAAAGATCTTCAGATCAACGAGAGACTCTGATGAACAGTATTATTTTACCCTCCACCATAGGATGGGGGTATACTAATTTCGTCATTCTGTTCGTAGCCCCTCGAAATATGCGTCTAAGATCCCATTAAGTATATATATTCTTGATCGTCGTTACATTTTAAGTCGAACTAGCCATGTCCGTCCGTCTGTCCGTCCGTCCGTCTGTCTGTCGAAAGCACGCTAATTTTTTAAGGAGTAGAGCTAGCCGCTTGAAATTTTGCACAAATACTTCTTTTTAGTGTAGGTCAGTTGGTATTGTAAATGGGTCATATCGGTCCATGTTTTGATATAGCTGCCATACAAACCGATTTTGGGTCTTGACTTCTAGAGCCGCTAGAGGGCGCAATTCTCATCCGATTTGACTGAAATTTTGCGCATAGTGTTTTGATATCACTTCCAACAACTATGCAAAATATGGTCCTAATCGGTTAATAACCTGATGTAGCTGCCATATAAACCGATCTTGGGTCTTGACTTCTTGAGCCTCTAGAGAGCGCAATTCTCATTCGATTTGGCAAAAATTTTGTACAACGGCTCCTCCCATTGCTTTCAACATACGTGTGCAATATGGTCAAAATCGATCTATAGCTTGATACAGCTCCCATATAAACCGATCTCCCGATTTCGCTTCTTGAGCCCCGAATAGGGCTCCTCCGTCCTTATTCATTGTACTTTGTTTGCCTAAAACCAAATACTGCGCAAAGAACTCGACAGATGCGACCATGGTGGAGGATATATAAGATTCGGCCCGGCCGAACTTAGCACGCTCTTACTTGTCTTCAGCATGACCTTGATACTCTTTACGAATGGTGCAACCAGAACTTTATTGAACTTACTAATTCCAAATTCAAACACCTATCATTTGCAAGAATAACCTTTCTTAAAACTAGCTACTTTATGGGTTTCAATCAACTTGAAGTAGTCTATAGCTTTAAAGATCTTGGCTTTCTTCTAGATCAACGCTTGAACTTCCGTCAACACGTCTCAATGGTTGTAAACAAACCACGTAGTGCTCTTGGATTCATGAAACGCTGGAGTGAAGAACTTAATGATTTCTCTGTGGCGAAAAACTTATATACGTCGCTAGTTAGAAGTAATCTCGAGTACGGTTCAGTGGTATGGGATCCGTACTACAATATTCATTCTGGTTTGATAGAATCGGCTCAAAAACAATTTCTACTATTTTGTCTCCGTCGAAATGGGTGGGACAGAAGTTCATTACTTTCGTATGAGTAGTGATTAAATCTTATAAAGCTTCCTACATTAAAAAGTCGTAGAACCATGCTAAACATTACGTTTTTGACTAAATTAATTCATGGCCAAATATATTCCTGCTTTCTTTTGAGTCGAATTTTCTTTAGTGTTCCTATCAGACCTACCAGATATTTTGATCTTTTGAAAATTTCTTATTATAAAACCAACTATGCCAATAATGATCTTTTCCGGCACCTATCTTATCAATTTAATCAACTGAAAGATATAATAGATCTATCTGAGAATCGAGAAAGTTTAAAAAGGAAAATTATATTATTTCTAAATTCTTAGGTTACTACATATGTAAAAATATTCTTATTAGTCTGTAAGGGTATTTATTATCTATATTCTTAAATGAAACAAGTAAAAGCGTGCTAAGTTCGGCCGGGCCGAATCTTATATACCCTCCACCATGGAGCGCAGTTGTCGAGTTCTTTTCCCGACATCTCTTCTTAGGCAAAAAGTGATATAAGAAAAGATTTGCTCTGCTATTAGAGCGATATCAAGATATGGTCCGGTTTGGACCACAATTAAATTATATGTTGGAGGCCTGTGTAAAATGTCAGCCAATTCGAGTAAGAATTGCGCCCTTTGGGGGCTCAAGAAGTAAAATAGAGAGATCGATTTATATGGGAGCTGTATGGGGCTATAAACAGATTTAGACCATAATCAACACGTATGTTGATGGTCAAGAGAGGATCCATCGTACAAAATTTCAGGCAAATCGGATAATAATTGCGACTTCAAGAGGCTCAAGAAGTCAAGATCCCAGATCGGTTTACATGGCAGCTATATCAGGTTATGAACCGATTTAAACCTTATTTGACACAGTGGTTGAAAGAAAAAATAAAAAATAAAAAACGTCATGCAAAATTTCAGCCAAATCAGGTAGGAATTGCGTCCTCTAGAAGCTCAAGAAGTCAAGTCCCCAAATCTGTTTATATGACAGCTATATCAGATTATCGACCGATTTGAACCATATTTAGCACAGTTATTGGATATCATAACAAAACACGTCGTGCCAAAATTCATTCAAATCGGATAAGAATTGGGCACTCTAGAGGCTCAAGAAGTCAAGACCCAAGATCGGTTTATATGGCAGCTATATCAGATTATGAACCGATTTGAACCATACTTGGCACAGTTGTTGGACATCATAACAAAACACGTCGTGCCAAAATTCATTCAAATCGGAAAAGAATTGCGCACTCTAGAGGCTCAAGAAGTCAAGACCCAAGATCGGTTTATATGGCAGCTATATCAGATTATGAACCGATTTCAACCATACTTGGCACAGTTGTTGGATGTCATAACAAAACACGTCGTGCAAAATTTCGTGCCAATCGGATAAGAATTGCGCACTCGAGAGGTTCAAGAAGTCAAGACCCAAGATCGGTTTATATGGCAGCTATATCAAAACATGGACCGATATGGCCCATTTACAATACCAACCGACCTACACTAATAAGAAGTATTTGTGCAAAATTTCAAGCGGCTAGCTTTACTCCTTCGGAAGTTAACGTGCTTTCGACAGACAGACGGACGGACGGACGGACGGACAGACGGACGGACATGGCTAGATCGACATAAAATTTCACGACGATCAAGAATATATATACTTTATGGGGTCTCAGACGAATATTTCGAGTAGTTACAAACAGAATGACGAAATTAGTATACCCCCCATCTTATAGTGGAGGGTATAAAAAAAAAACAAGTAAAAGCGTGCTAAGTTCGGCCGAGCTGAATCTTATATACCCTCCACCATGGAGCGCAGTTGTCGAGTTCTTTTCCCGACATCTCTTCTTAGGCAAAAAGTGATATAAGAAAAGATTTGCTCTGCTATTAGAGCGATATCAAGATATGGTCCGGTTTGGACCACAATTAAATTATATGTTGGAGGCCTGTGTAAAATGTCAGCCAATTCGAGTAAGAATTGCGCCCTTTGGGGGCTCAAGAAGTAAAATAGAGAGATCGATTTATATGGGAGCTGTATGGGGCTATAAACAGATTTAGACCATAATCAACACGTATGTTGATGGTCAAGAGAGGATCCATCGTACAAAATTTCAGGCAAATCGGATAATAATTGCGACTTCAAGAGGCTCAAGAAGTCAAGATCCCAGATCGGTTTACATGGCAGCTATATCAGGTTATGAACCGATTTAAACCTTATTTGACACAGTGGTTGAAAGAAAAAATAAAAAATAAAAAACGTCATGCAAAATTTCAGCCAAATCAGGTAGGAATTGCGTCCTCTAGAAGCTCAAGAAGTCAAGTCCCCAAATCTGTTTATATGACAGCTATATCAGATTATGGACCGATTTGAACCATATTTAGCACAGTTGTTGGATATCATAACAAAACACGTCGTGCCAAAATTCATTCAAATCGGATAAGAATTGGGCACTCTAGAGGCTCAAGAAGTCAAGACCCAAGATCGGTTTATATGGCAGCTATATCAGATTATGAACCGATTTGAACCATACTTGGCACAGTTGTTGGACATCATAACAAAACACGTCGTGCCAAAATTCATTCAAATCGGAAAAGAATTGCGCACTCTAGAGGCTCAAGAAGTCAAGACCCAAGATCGGTTTATATGGCAGCTATATCAGATTATGAACCGATTTCAACCATACTTGGCACAGTTGTTGGATGTCATAACAAAACACGTCGTGCAAAATTTCGTGCCAATCGGATAAGAATTGCGCACTCGAGAGGTTCAAGAAGTCAAGACCCAAGATCGGTTTATATGGCAGCTATATCAAAACATGGACCGATATGGCCCATTTACAATACCAACCGACCTACACTAATAAGAAGTATTTGTGCAAAATTTCAAGCGGCTAGCTTTACTCCTTCGGAAGTTAGCGTGCTTTCGACAGACAGACGGACGGACGGACGGACGGACAGACGGACGGACATGGCTAGATCGACATAAAATTTCACGACGATCAAGAATATATATACTTTATGGGGTCTCAGACGAATATTTCGAGTAGTTACAAACAGAATGACGAAATTAGTATACCCCCCATCTTATGGTGGAGGGTATAAAAAAAGTAAAAGCGTGCTAAGTTCGGCCGGGCCGAATCTTATATACCCTCCACCATGGATCGCATTTGTTGAGTTCTTTTCCCGGCATCTCGTCTTAGGCAAAAAAAAGGATATAAGAAAAGATTTGCTCTGCTATTAGAGCGATATCAAGATATGGTCCGGTTTGGACCACAATTAAATTATATGTTGGAGAACTGTGTAAAATGTCAGCCAATTCGAATAAGAATTGCACCCTTTGGGGGCTCAAGAAGAAAAATAGAGAGCTCGATTTATATGGGATCTGTATGGGGCTATAGACCGATTCAGACCATAATAAACACGTATGTTGATGTTCAAGAGAGGATCCGTCGTATAAAATTTCAGGCAAATCGGATAATAATTGCGACCTCTAGAGGCTCAAGAAGTCAAGATCCCAGATCGGTATATAGGGCAGCTATATCAGGTTATGAACCGACTTGTACTTTATTTGACATAGTTATTGAAAGTAACAATAAACAAGTAAAAGCGTGCTAAGTTCGGCCGGGCCGAATCTTATATACCCTCCACCATGGATCGCATTTGTTGAGTTCTTTTCCCGGCATCTCGTCTTAGGCAAAAAAAAGGATATAAGAAAAGATTTGCTCTGCTATTAGAGCGATATCAAGATATGGTCCGGTTTGGACCACAATTAAATTATATGTTGGAGAACTGTGTAAAATGTCAGCCTATTCGAATAAGAATTGCACCCTTTGGGGGCTCAAGAAGAAAAATAGAGAGCTCGATTTATATGGGATCTGTATGGGGCTATAGACCGATTCAGACCATAATAAACACGTATGTTGATGTTCAAGAGAGGATCCGTCGTATAAAATTTCAGGCAAATCGGATAATAATTGCGACCTCTAGAGGCTCAAGAAGTCAAGATCCCAGATCGGTATATAGGGCAGCTATATCAGGTTATGAACCGACTTGTACTTTATTTGACATAGTTATTGAAAGTAACAATAAACAAGTAAAAGCGTGCTAAGTTCGGCCGGGCCGAATCTTATATACCCTCCACCATGGATCGCATTTGTCGAGATTTTTTCCCGGCATCTCTTCTTAGGCAAAAAAGGATATAAGAAAAGAGTTGCTCTGCTAATAAAACGATATCAAGATATGGTCCGGTTCGGACCACAATTAAATTATATGTTGGAGACCTGTGTAAATTTTCAGCCAATTCGTATAAGAATTGCGCCCATTGGGGCTCACGAAGTAAAATAGAGAGAACGATTTATATGGGATCTGTATCGATTCAGAACATAATAAACACGTTTGTTGATGGTTATAAGAGGATCCGTCGTACAAAATTTCAGGCATATCGGATAATAATTGCGACCTCTAGGGGTCAAGAAGTCAAGATCCCAGATCGGTTTATATGGGAGCTATATCAGGTTATGAACCGATTTGAACCTTATTTGACACAGTTGTTGAAAGTAAAAATAAAATACGTCATGCAAAATTTCAGCCAAATCGGATAGGAATTGCGGCTTCTAGAAGCTCAAGAAGTCAAATCCCCAGATCTGTTTATATGACAGCTATATCAGGTTATAAAACGATTTCAACCATACTTGGCGCAGTTGTTGGATATCATGATGAAATACTTCGTGCAAAAACTCATTCAAATCGGATAAGGATTGTGCCCTCTAGAGGCTCAAGAAGTCAAGACCCAAGATCGGTTTATATGGCAGCTATATCAGGTTATGGACCGATTTCAACCATACTTAACACAGTTATTGGATATCACAACAAAACACGTCGTGCAAAATTTCATTCCAATCGGATAAGAATTGCGCACTCTAGAGGCTCAAGAAGTCAAGACCCCAGATCGGTTTATATGGCAGCTATATCAGGTTATGGACCGATTTCAACCATACTTTGCACAGTTGTTGGATTTAATAACAAAACACGTCCTGCAAAATTTCATTCTAATCGGATAAGAATTGCGCACGCTAGAGGCTCAAGAAGTCAAGACCCAAGATCGGTTTATATGGCAGCTGTATCAGGTTATGAACCGATTTCAACCATACTTGAAACAGTTGTTGAATATCATAAGAAAACACGCTGTGCAAAATTTCATCCCAATCGGATAAGAAATGCGCACTCTAGAGGCTCAAGAAGTCAAGACCCAAGATCGGTTTATATGGCAGCTATATCAAAACATGGACCGATATGGCCCATTTACAATACCAACCGACCTACACTAATAAGAAGTATTTGTGCAAAATTTCAAGCGGCTAGCTTTACTCCTTCGGAAGTTAGCGTGCTTTCGACAGACAGACGGACGGACGGACGGACAGACGGACGGACATGGCTAGATCGACATAAAATGTCGCGACGATCAAGAATATATATACTTTATGGGGTCTCAGACGAATATTTCGAGTAGTTACAAACAGAATGACGAAATTAGTATACCCCCCATCTTATGGTGGAGGGTATAAAAACGTCTTGCGAAATTTCAGCCAAATCGGATAGAAATTGCGCCCACTAGAAGATCAAGAAGTCAAGTCCCCAGATCTGTTTATATGACAGCTATATCAAGTTATGAACCAATTTGAACCATACTTGGCACAGTTGTTGTATATCAGAACAAAATACTTCGTGCAAAAATTCATTCAAATCGGCTCAAGAAGTCAAGACCCAAGATCGGTTTATATGACAGCTATATCAGGTTATGAACCGATTAGAACTATACTTGGCACAGTTGTTGGATATAATAACAGAACACGTCGTGCAAAAATTCATTCCAATCGGATAAGAATTGCGCACTCTAGAGGCTCAAGAAGTCAAGACCCAAAATCGGTTTATATGGCAGCTATATAAGGCTATGAACCATTTTAAACTATACTTGGCACAGTTGTTGGATATCATAACAAAACACGTCGTGCAAAGTTTCATCCTAATTGGATAAGAATTGCGCACTCTAGAGGCTCAAGAATTCAAGACCCAAGATCGGTTTATATGGCAGCTATATCAAAACATATACCGATATGGCCCATTTACAATACCAACCGACCTACACAAATAAGAAGTATTTGTGCAAAATTTCTAGCGGCTAGCTTTACTCCTTCGGAAGTTAGCGTGCTTTCGACAGACAGACGGACGGACATTTCTAGATCGACATACAATTTCGCGACGATCAAGAATATATATACTTTATGGCGTCTCAGCCGAATATTTCGAGTAGTTACAAACAGAATGACGAAATTAGTATACCCCCCATTCTATGGTGGAGGGTACAACAATTAAGAGCGTGCTAAGTTTGGCCGGGCCGAATATTATATACCCTCCACCATGGTCCGCATTTGTCGAGTTCTTTTCCCGGCATCTCTTCTTAGGCAAAAACGGATGTAAGAAAAGATTTGCTCTGCTATTAGAGCGATATCAAGATATGGTCCGGTTTGGACCACAAATAAATTATATGTTGGAGGCCTGTGTAAAATGTCAGCCACTTCGAATAAGAATTACGCCCTTTGGGGGCTCAAGAAGTAAAATAGAGAGATCGATTTATATGGGAGCTGTATCGGGCTATAGACCAATTCAGACCATAATAAACACGTGTGTTGACGGTCATGAGAGGATTCGTCGTACAAAATTTCAGGCAAATCGGATAATAATTGCGACCTCTAGAGGCTTAAGAAATCAACATCCCAGATCGGTTTATATGACAGCTATATCAGGTTATGATCCGATTTGAACCTTATTTGACACATTTGTTAGATGTCATAACAAAATACGTCGTGCAAAGTTTCATCCCAATCGGATAAGAATTGCGCATTCTAGAGGCTCAAGATGTCAAGACCCAAGATCGGTTTATATGGCACCTATATCAGATTATGGACCGATTTAAACCATACTTGGCAAAGTCAAGACCCAAGATCGGTTTATATGGCAGCTATATCAAAACATGGACCGATGTGGCCCATTTACAATATCAACCGACCTACACTAATAAGAAGTATTTGTGTAAAATTTCAAGCGGCTAGCTTTGCTTCTTCGGAAGTTAGCGTGCTTTCGACAGACAGACGGACGGACATGGCTGTATCGATATAAAATGTCGCGACGGTCAAGAATATATATACTTTATGGGGTCTCAGGCGAATATTTCGAGTAGTTACAAACATAATGACGTAATTAGTATACCCCCCATGCTACGGTGGAGGGTATAAAAAAACAAGTAAAAGCATGCTACAATAAGTTCGACCGGGCCGAATTTTATATACCCTCCACCATGGATCGCATTTGTCGGGTTCTTTTTCCGACATCTCTTCTCAGGCATAAAAATAATATAAGAAAAGATTTGCTCTGCTATTAGAGCGATATCAAGATATGGTCCGGTTTCGAATAAGAATAGCATCCCTTAAGGGCTCAAGAAGAAAAATAGAGAGATCGATTTATATGGGAGCTGTATCGGGCTATAGACCGATTCAGACCATAATTAACACGTATGTTGATGGTCATGAGATAATCCGTCGTACAAAATTTCTGGCAAATCAGATAATAATTGCGACCTCTAGAGGCTCAAGAAATCAAGATCCCAGATCGGTTTATATGGCAGCTATATCAGGTTATGAAGCTATTTGACACAGTTGTTTAAAGTAAGAATAAATCACGTCGTGCAAAGTTTCAGCCAAATCGGATAAGAATTGCTCCCTCTAGAAGCTCAAGAAACCAAGTCCCCAGATCTGTTTTTATAACAGCTATATCAGGTTATGAACCGATTTGAATCATACTTGGCACAGTTTTTAGATATCTTACGTTGGATATCATACGGTCTGAATCCCATAACTTTATTGGTCTACAAATTTAAATTTGGATGTATGGTGTACTCCATTCTTAAAGTACTTTATTTCCCCCAGACACTTGGCCCCGAAAAAAATTTCAGCATTGTGTTCTTCTTTCAAATACCATTTATTTAAACCCCATATTGCCAATGCTTTAGGGGAGTTTCCACGATGAGGCGTCCGCCAAACACATGACCCTAAAATAGGTTATCCAATTCGTTTTCTAATCTCAAATACCTTTCATTTGAGCCACATATTGGCATGTTCGAAAAATTTTTACCCTTTGGGTGGTGTTTTGGGGAAGGGGTGATGCCCTAAATACATGGTCCTACATTTGGATATCAAATTCGTATTCTACTCCCAAATACCTTTATTTGAGCTCCATATTGCGATGGTCATTAAAAAATTGCTGTTTGTGGGATATTTTAGGAAAGGGGTAGACCCCCAGAAAATTGATCCCAAAAGTGGGTATCAATTCTTGCTCTACCCCAAAATACCTTTCATTTAAGCACCACATTGATATGGTCGGTAAATATGCATATAAGCCGTCTTGACTTCTTGAGCCTCTAGAGTGCGCAATTCTTATCCGATTTGAAAAATTTTTTGCACGAAGTATTTTTTTATCATATCAAACAACTGTGCCAAGTATGGCTCAAATCGATTCATAAGCTGATATAGCTGTCATATAGACAGATCTGGGATCTTGACTTCTTGAGCCTCTAGAGGTCGTAATTATTATCCGATTTGCCTGAAATTTTATACGACGGATCCTCTCTTGACCATCAACATACGTGTTTATTATGGTCTAAATCGGTCTATAGCCCCATACAGATCCCATATAAATCGATCTCTCTATCTTTCTTCTTGAGCCCCCAAAGGGTGCAATTCTTATTCGAATTGGCTGACATTTTACACAGTTCTCCAACATATAATTTAATTGTGGTCCAAACCGGACCATATCTCGATATCGCTCTAATAGCAGAGCAAGTCTTTTATTATTTCCTTTTTTTACCTAAGAAGAGATGCCGGGAAAAGAACTCGACAAATGCGGACCATGGTGGAGGGTATATAATATTCGGCCCGGCCCTTAGCACGCTTTTACTTGTTTGTTCATAAGCAGGTTAAGTTCAAAGATGGGCTACATCGGACTATATCTTGATATAGCCCCCATATAGACCGATCCGCCGATTTAGTGTCTTAAGCCCATAAAAGCCACATTTATTAACCGATTTTGTTAAAATTTGGTATAGTGAGTTGTGTTAGGCCCTTCGACATTATTCGTCAATCGGTCCAGATTTGGTTATAGCTGCCATATAGACCGATTTCTCGTTTTAAGGTTTTGGGCCCATAAAAGGCGCATTTCTAATCCGATTTCACTGAAATTTGACACAGTGACTTATGTTAGGCTTTTCGACATCCGTGTTGGATATGGTTCAGATTGGTTTATTTTTAGATGTAGCTACTAAAAAGATAAATTTTTTGTTATTTACTATTGAATGACCTGTACTTATTAGTATTTGGTCCAAATTGGAACACGTTTCGGTATAACTGCTATGGAACATAAGGTATGAAATTTTTACCGAATTTTATTGAAAGGTCAACAAACATACCCGAGGTGGTGGGTATCCAAAGTTCGGCCCGGCCGAACTTAACGCTATTTTACTTGTTTTTAAATCATATTAAATTGCCATAATAAACGATTTTCTATGGTAAAAAACTAATTTGCCAACCTAAATATTTGGAACGGTGGCGACAGTTCTTACCGCCTATAAGACGGTTGTTCGCCACACTGTCACTGGAGCATAAATTTGAATAACGCACTCAACTCAAAATAATCTATCACTTGATTCCCCATTGTTTTAAAAGTTCAAATAACCTATTGGAGGCGATTTTAGGAAGTAAAAGACCACCTAGGTTCGTGGACACAAAGTTTAATGTCATATTCGTAATCTGCTCTCAAATGCATATCATTTAAGTTTCATCAAGCTATAGTTGAGTAGTATTCCCATTTGGGGATGGGGCGACTATCAATTACTTGGACCTCGTTTTTTATGTCAAACTAGCTGACCCGGGCCCGCTCCGCTGCGCCTTCTTTTACTTTATATGGAACAAAAGTTTCCTTGGAATATTTATTTTCGACAATTAAAGATCTTTTAGTGTAATACCATGCTACGAAGATAGTGTATCACTTGACTAACAATTAAACATAAAAGTGCCTTTATCTCAATCCCATATGATCATTATTGGTCTACGAATTTAATTTTGGATGTAAGGTGTACATCCATATTTCAGCATATTTCAGCCCGATATTCTTATGATGTCTGATTTAGTGGTGTTTTCGGGGGAGAAGTGGTCTCCCAGATACTTGGCCCTGAAAAAATATCAGCATCGTGCTCTTCTCTCAAATACCATTTATTTAAACCCCATATTGCCATTGGCTTAAGAGGAGTTTACAGGATAAGGCGTCCCCCAAACACATGGCCCCAAAACAGATTATCAAATTCGTTTTCTAATCTCAAATACCTTTCATTTGAGCAACATATTGGCAAGGTCCAAACATTTATTCCCTTTCGGGGTATTTTGGGAAAGGGGTGATGTCCGAAGTACATGATCCTAAATTTTTCGTATTCTACTCCAAAATACCTTTATTTGAGCCCGATATTGCGATGGTCACTAAAAAATTGCTGTTTTTGGGGTATTTTGGGAAAGGGGTTGACCCCCAGAAAATTGGTCCCGAAAATGGGTATCAATTCTTGCTCCACCCCCCAATACCATCATTTCATTTAAGTTCCACATTGACATGGTCGGTAAATATGCCCAATTTAGGAGTGTTTTGGGGATTAGGGTGGTCCCCCAAACGCTAAGCCCGGAAAATATATCAGCAACGTACTCTATTCTCATATATCTATATATCATTTATTTGAACCCCATATTGCCATTGCCCTCAAAATTGAATATCAAATTCGTTTTGTAATCTCATTTAAACTCCTTATTGCAAAAGTCAGCAAATATGTCCGGTTTAGGGTATTGACCCCAAAAACTATGAATATTTAGTTCCACTCTCTTTAAGACCCAAAATGTTTTGGTGAGCCAATACGTCCTATTTGGGGGTTGTTGTGGTGGTGGGACGTCCACTAGACAGTTGGCCCCTAATGTTGATATCAGATACGTGGTCTAATTCCACATACCTTTAATTTGAGCCCAATATTTCCATAGTCGGCAAACATGATCGGCTTGGTGGGTGTTTTGGGCGATGGGCGGCCACTCAGTGAGTTGGCCTTGAAAATATATATCGGATTCGTGTTCCACTTCAAAAACCCTCTTTTTTGAGCCTCATATTGCAATAGTCAGAAAATACTTACTATTTGGGTGGATTTGTGGTGGTGGGGTGGCCCCATAGACACTTTTCCCGAATATTGATATCAAATTCTTGCTTTACTTCCAAAGACCTTCACTTGAGCCCCATATTGCTATGGTCGTAAATTTGTCCCCTTTGGGGGATGTTTTTGGTGAGAGGCGTCCCCCCAAATACTTGGTCCCATATTTGGATATCAGATTCTAATTCTACACTCAAATACCTTTTATTTAAGCCCCATATGCCCATGGTCAGTAAATAAGTCCTGTTTGGGGGGTGTTTTGGGGAAGGGGTCCACCGCCAAAGAAACGTGGTCCCACATTTGGATATCAGATTCGTATTCTACTCGCAAATACCTTTCATTTGAGTCCCATATTGCCATGATCGGTAAATATGTCAGATTTAGGGGTGTTTGGAGGTTGGGTGGTGTTGTGGGGGTGGGGTGGCCCCATAGACACCTTTTCCCGAATATTGATATCAAAGTCCTGCTTTACTCCCAAAGATCTTTCATTTGAGCCCCATGTGGTTATGGTCGTAAATGTGTCCCCTTTGGGGAAGGTTTTTTGGCAGAGGCGGCCACCAAACTTTTGGTCTCATATTTGGATATCAGATTCGTATTCTACACTCAAATACCTTTTATTTAAGCCCCATATTCCCATGGTCAGTAAATAAGTTCTGTTTGGGGGGTGTTTTAGGGAAAGGGTGGACCCCCAGAATCGTGGTCCCACATTTGGATATTAGATTCGTATTCTACTCGCAAACCTTTCATTTGAATTCCATATTGCCATGGTCGGTAAATATGTCTGATTAAGGGGTGTTTTGGGGCTTGGGGTGGTCCCATTAGCACTTGATCTGACAATTAGATATCAGATACGGTTTATTATCCTAAATACCTTTCATTTGATTCCCGAATTGTCGTGATTGGTCTAAATATATGTTTGGTAGGTTTTAGGGTGGGGCAGACCCCCTAGGTACCCCATCCGAAATTTGGATACCAAATTTTTATTTTTAGGGTACTATATGAGAGCACAAAAATTTCGCTTAAATCGCACCACCCATCTCCAAGATCTGGCGTTTTTGAAAATTAGGGTAAGGGGGAAAGGTACCTAGGGGGTACCCCATCCGTCCCCCCTTCAGATATCAAAAAATGTAGTACCCTATTTTCACATCTGTAAAAATTTCAAGAAAATCGGTTCAGCCGTTTCTGAGTCTATAAGGAACATACAAACATACAAACAAATCTACAAACAAACACAAATTGATTTTTATACCCTCCACCATAAGATGGGGGGTATACTAATTTCGTCATTCTGTTTGTAACTACTCGAAATATTCGTCTGAGACCCCATAAAGTATATATATTCTTGATCGTCGCGACATTTTATGTCGATCTAGCCATGTCCGTCCGTCTGTCTGTCGAAAGCACGCTAACTTCCGAAGGAGTAAAGCTAGCCGCTTGAAATTTTGCACAAATACTTCTTATTAGTGAAGGTCGGTTGGTATTGTAAATGGGCCATATCGGTCCATGTTTTGATATAGCTGCCATATAAACCGATCTTGGGTCTTGACTTCTTGAGCCTCTAGAGTGCGCAATTCTTATCCGATTGGAATGAAATTTTGCACGACGTGTTTTGTTATGATATCCAATAACTGTGCCAAGTATGGTTCAAATCGGTCCATGTTTTGATATAGCTGCTATATAAACCGATCTTGGGTCTTGACTTCTTGTGCCTCTAGAGGGCGAAATTCTTATTATACCCTCCACCATAAGATGGGGGGTATACTAATTTTGTCATTCTGTTTGTAACTACTCGAAATATTCGTCTGAGACCCCATAAAGTATATATATTCTTGATCGTCGCGACATTTTATGTCGATCTAGCCATGTCCGTCCGTCTGTCCGTCCGTCCGTCCGTCCGTCTGTCTGTCGAAAGCACGCTAACTTCCGAAGGAGTAAAGCTAGCCGCTTGAAATTTTGCACAAATACTTCTTATTAGTGTAGGTCAGTTGGTATTGTAAATGGGCCATATCGGTCCATGTTTTGATATAGCTGCCATATAAACCGATCTTGGGTCTTGACTTCTTGAGCCTCTAGAGTGCGCAATTCTTATCCGATTGGAATGAAATTTTGCACGACATGTTTTGTTATGATATCCAATAACTGTGCCAAGTATGGTTCAAATCGGTTTATGTTTTGATATAGCTGCTATATAAACCGATCTTGGGTCTTGACTTCTTGAGCCTCTAGAGGGCGCAATTCTTATCCGATTTGAATTAATTTTGGCACGACGTGTTTTGTTATGATATCCAACAACTGTGCCAAGTATGGTTCAAATCGGTCTATAACCTAATATAGCTGCCATACAAACCGATCTTGGGTCTTGACTTCTTGAGCCTCTAGAGGTCGCAATTATTATCCGATTTGTCTGAAATTATGTACTACGTATCATCTCATGACCATCACCATACGTGTTTATTATCATCTGAATCGGTCTATAGCCCGATACAGCTCCCATATAAATCGATCTCTCTATTTTACTTCTTGAGCCTCCAAAGGCCGCAATTCTTATTCGAATTGGCAGACATTTTACATAGGTCTCCAACATGTAATAATATAATAATAGCAGAGCAAATCTTTTCTTTTATCCTTTTTTACCTAAGAAGAGATGCCGGGAGAAGAACTCGGCAAATGCGATCCATGGTGGAGAGTATGTAAGATTCGGCCCGGCCGAACTTAGCACGCTTTTACTTGATATATATAAGAAGATGAGAATAGAGCACGTTGCTGATATATTTTCCGGGCATAGTATTTGGGGGACCACCCCAATGCCCAAAACACCCCCAAATCTGGCATATTTACCGACCATGTCAATGTGGATCTTAAATGAAAGTTATTGGGGGGTAGAGCAAGAATTGATACCCACTTTCGGGACTAATTTTCTGGAGGTCTACCCCTTTCCCAAAATACCCCACAAACAGCAATTTTGTACCGACCATCGCAATATGGGTCTCATATAAAGGTATTTGGGACTTTGCATCAATTGCTTCAAGATGGACCGACCATTCAGTAAAGGCCTGCAGTTGCAGAAAATGCAGTAACGAATACAATACGTTGCTGAGTCTGCAAACAAGGAACCAAAATTCACCTAAAAATCAAAATTCATCAACTCAACATTCAAACACACAAAACAGCGCAGCCCCAAAGCAAAGGTATTCATAGGCATTCATCAAATCCCCAAATGGTGCTTCATATAAGGTATTCATCAAATCCCCAAATGGTGCTTCATATAAGTTTCGGACAGTACTGGACTCAGGTTCTCAAGTGAATATCGTGAGGGAAAGGCTCAATCGAAAGTACTCTCTCTCACCAGCGGAAGCATAACTATGCCTTGATGGGGTTGGAAAGGTTCAGAAATGGCATCAAGAGATTATTGTTCCTCCGCAAACTTGGAAGCTTTCGACTTACCAAGTATTATTCCAGCACAATTTAACAAGAACGTTGACGGTTCCACTTGGAACATTCCAAAAAACATTTATCTGGCAGACGCCAATTTCTATAAACAAGAACAAATAGATATTATACTTGGTGCTGAATTTTACTATAATCTAACACAACCTGGAACGATAGGACTTGCTGATAATCTTCCAACACTTTAAAATACTTCACTGGGCTGGATCGTGTGGGGATCTCTGGATCTCTCACCAGCGGAAGCATAACTATGCCTTGATGGGGTTGGAAAGGTTCAGAAATGGCATCAAGAGATTATTGTTCCTCCGCAAACTTGGAAGCTTTCGACTTTTTTTTTTTTTTTTTTTTTTTTTTTTTTAAATTCAATATTTATTACAATTAAATTAAGTACAAAAGAATTGTGGCCTCAGCGCCAAATAGGCATAATTGAGGCAAGCTGGCAGTTATATCAAAACATTAATATATATTTAAATTAAAACAATTAATGAAAGTTAATATAAAAAATTAAACTTATTTGCATTATCAATGTCACATTAGAAGCATATTATCAATTATTTTGTAAGTAGGCTTTTAAATTTACTTTGAAATTTGATATGCGATTTTCAAACTTTATATTCTGTGGCAATTGGTTAAACTCAAATGATCCAATGAACTCAATACGTTGTTTCGTTAACTCCAATCTACATCTTACTACTCTTAGATCATGTTGATTTCTTGTTGAAAATGCTGTTTGATTTTGAGAAAATGTAATAGTATGATAACCTAATGAATGTAAAACTTTGAAAACATACAACAAAAGTTTATACTTATATAGGGTATGAATCGGCAAGACAGATTTGCAGATATTAGAATACAGTCGTTCAGTTGGAAATCTGGGAGGCAGCCTAAACACGGCTTTTATTGCTCGATTTTGCATTGCCTGCAGGGTTTTTAAAGTGGTTGAATTCCTATAACCATATATGGATACCAAGTAATCAAGGTGGCTTTGAACCAGGGCACGATACAAACACAATTTCGTCTTAGTATCCATTATATATTTCATTTTATTCAAGATACCTATGGCCGGTGCAATTTTCTTCCTTATACCAGAAATATGAGTATCCCATGACAAATTGCTTTGGAATGTTAAACCCAAATATCTCACCATACAAACTTCTTCAATAGTGTCCCCACCCACAACAATACTGAATGGTAACCCCGCGACATTACAATGAGGCCTAAAACGTATTACTTTAGTCTTGGTCGTATTCAAAGCAAGCTTGTTCATCTGGCATATTCCATTATCAGAGATGCATCCCTTTCCATAGTCATTCTCAGCGCCCTTTCATCCTTGTAGGGATAGAACAGCGATACATCATCCGCATACATAAAGAGACGGCCAGATAACTTCAAATTCGACAAGTCATTCAAATATATCAAAAATAGTAGTGGTCCCAGGCAACTTCCCTGTGGCACACCACAATCCACAACTGTCATGTCGCTCTTGGCCCCACAGACCTCAACGTATTGAATACGCCGTGACAGAAAACTCTTAAAAAGTAATAGCTCACTGCCACAAACACCATAACATGACAACTTGTCAAGCAGTATGTCATGATCCACAAGATCAAACGCTTTCGAAAAATCTAAGAATAGCCCGGCAACCCCGGACAGTCCACAATCCAACCCCATACAAATGAAGTTCACAACGTTAACAACAGCTTCTTCCGTCCCACAGCCTTTTCTGAAGCCAAATTGGTAGTTATAAAGAAGATTGTTCGTATCTAAAAACGTCACTAATTTCCTATAAATTATCTTTTCTAAAATCTTATCGACAATTGGCAAAATGGATATTGGCCTGTATTCTTGTACTGACTTCGCATTTGTTGTCTTCGGAACTGGTACAATTTTGCAAATCTTGAGAGTATCCGGGTATATAGATGATTGAAAGATTTTATTAAAGATTACTACCATAGGTGAAATAATTAGATTCCTGCATTCCTTAACGACGTTAGCCCGTATTAGGTCATAGCCTGGCGAAGAAGAACGGTCCAATGAATTTATAACTTCGAGTATATCGGTATTATCGACCTCATCTAAAATAAATCTACAACCAGCTTCACCTAATGTTCCAAGTCCATTCCAATGATCCCCAGAATTTGCCACCATATTTCGTCTCAGTTCACGCACTGAGTTCATAAAATAACTGTTGAAACAAATTGCCTTCTCCTGGTCATCATCAACCGAAACACCACCAAGTGAATATAAATCAATATCACGTGTAGTTTTGCGTCCCAATGCCTTATTTAAAAACATCCAACATTTCTTCTGGTCACCTCCTGTTTCCATAATACAGCTGCGATAATAATTTTTCCTAGATAGTCTCGAAGCCTTCCTTACGATGTTGCTAACTAGTCTCAAGGTATTACCATACTTAAAATCCTTAGACCTCCTCCTGAGTCTAAGTAACTTTTGTTTATAAAGTATTAAATTCTGTAAATTCCTATTAACCCATGGAGTCAATTCGAATTGCAATAATTTCCGGTATCTTGTTTCCTTTGTCGCCTCAGTGACAGAAGAACTTAAAATATCAACAAATACCTTCGTGCCGTCATTGGCACCAAATGAGTTAAAGTCTACAGATAACCTGGAATCCAAAGCATGTCTAACCCTATTCATGTCGCAATAAATACTGGTTTTCTCAACATAACTCCTCAATGTGCAATCACATCTAATTTTACAAGAAATAAGGTTATGATCAGTTAATTCGCACACAACTGCGTCCACATACAGCTTACCGGGTTCATTACAAAACACATGATCAATGGAAGTAAAACTTGCAGGCCTCGTCATAAGTCTATGACAACTATGACAGTCATAACACAAAAAGAAATTCTCCAGATCTTTAAAACGATCACTAGAAAATTGGTCGATATTCGTATCACCTAAAACCACCGCCGATTTGCCACTTAACAGTTCCATATCCTCCTCAATCAAAGAAAGAAAATCAGCGACCAAGCACTTCTGAGATCTATAATAAGCAACAACAACCAATGGCTTACCATTAACGCGAACGTAAGGCAACGAGACAGAAATCAACTCAGTATAGGTCACACTTTTACAAGAATGAACAGAAAATTTCAAATCCTCTGAAATATATAAGGATACTCCACCATATGCATCATCTCTACAACAATGAACACCTTTATAACCCGGAATGGAATAAATATTCAACAAATCCTTTTTGAACCAGGTTTCCTGAACGACTATAATATCTGGTAATCTCAATAAACTTGATACCAAGGATTTGAACTTATTAAATTTAACTAACGAGGATATGCTTCTAATGTTAATGGAAATAATATTTAAGAACGGATAATTAATTTTCTCTATGCTATTATTGAATAATGATAAATTTGAATAATAATTATTTTGATTCATAATAAAGATTTATAAATTTTGCTGGTATAAAAACACAAAACATGTATAATGCTATTAAAATATTTGTTAATTTGGAGATACATATTGAGCGCCATTATCACCATCATCGCCAGAACCGTCATCATCATCGAAAACATTTGCAGCATAGCTCTCAATTTGATTTCGAGAAAAACGTTTATTTGTTGTGGCACTAAGTATTATTTGATCAACGTCCTCAGTAGTATTTATAACTTGTGCCTTACATATCTCGCTACGTTTATAGAAGACACGACCATTTCTCGCATAAACGAACTTATACCCAACATTTTTTAGTGCCTTGGCATAGTTTAATAAGTCCAATGTTTCCTTACGCAGTAAGTCATTGATATAAACACTGGTGGTAGATTCATTTTTGCCTAGTTTTGATTTCAATGACATCAGTTTATCTTTGGAATTTTTGTTGGTAAATTTTACAATGGCAGTTTTTTTCTGGTTATTGCTTCTTTTATTTCGTAAATAGAATGCATCCTCAATGTTTACTTTATCCAACACGACTCCCATTTCTTTAGATAGATTTATTATTGTGTCGGCAGCAGGTACACCACTCTCAACATTAAGGCCACTAACAATACAATCATTTTTAACTCGGTTGTCGTTAAGAACTTTAACAGCTGACTTAAGCTCTTTCACCTCTCTTTTCAAGATTACATTCTCTTTTTCAACTTCTTTTAATTTCTTCTTGTTGTCTACAACACCTTTTAATAATTCATCGTACTGCTTCGACATAAATTGCATTGTGGTTTGCAATTCTGACAGCTGATCCAATTTGTCTAGCTTTGTTTTGATTTGCCTTAACTCATTTCTCAGTTCTTTATCTCCACCTTCGCACAAGTGACAAGTAAACAACTCACTCTCGTTATTCAGCAAGTACTGATACTCTCTTTTATCCAAGTGAGTACACTGGATATGAAACGTTTTCGAACACTTATCGCATTCTATGGATTCTTCTGATTCCTCCTTTATCGCTAATTTACATTGAATGCAAATTATTTTATTTTTAACTTGAACACTTCTACGGCTTGTTTTCGGCATCCTTCAGCACTTTCCGGTGCGGGCAATAGCAAAGTTTATAATTGCAGAATAATACTTTCGTAAACTACTGTAAAACACAGATTTTTTTTAAATAACTTTCAGCTTAGTCTTCCGCACTTAAAAAATGTACGTCTGATCACCAGGGTTGCCAGCAGCTCTACCAAGTATTATTCCAGCACAATTTAACAAGAACGTTGACGGTTCCACTTGGAACATTCCAAAAAACATTTATCTGGCAGACGCCAATTTCTATAAACAAGAACAAATAGATATCATACTTGGTGCTGAATTTTACTATAATCTAACACAACCTGGAACGATAGGACTTGCTGATAATCTTCCAACACTTTAAAATACTTCACTGGGCTGGATCGTGTGGGGACAAATACGACAACATATCATTGTCTGTCAGTCAACAGCACCAACGTACGCTATATTTGATAGTGAGACATCATCACTAGAAACTGCAACTCTGGAAAATGGATGGGGTCGAATCTAACGAAAAGTTATTATCTCCAGCAGAAAATCAATTTGAATCTCATTTCGTACATCCTGTGCAGACTAGCGTAGACAACCGATTCCTCGCCAGCCTTCCATTTCGCTTAAATCCGCAGCCATTGGGACACTCGCAAAATTTTGCCTACAATCGATTCATAAGCCTTGAGCGGCGACTGCAAAATATCCCATAGATATGTACACAATACGTACGTTTTATGCGCGAACATGAAGTATTCGGCCAATGCGGAAAGTGGAACTAGACGACGTGATGAACCCGAAGTATTTCATCCCACATCATTGCATGCTGAAACCCGACACCACTACAACAAAACTTAAAGTGGTGTTCGACGCATCAGCTACAACATCCTACTCAGGTTCCGATCGCCGAGAATTTTCACGACTGACATTGAGAAAATGTATAGTCAGATACTGCTGGATTCCACGAATCACCAATATCATCTGATAATTTGAAGAGAAGATCCATGCCAATTAATTACTACGTTCTCAATACTGTGGCATATGGCTCCATACCTCGCGATCAAATGTTTGCAGAAAAGGGCAGATGACTTTAATTATCCGTTTGGTTCAACGAAGCTAAAATATAATTTTTATGTTGATGATGTTGTCTGATCCGCCGAAATGGTCTCGGGGGATCTTTGGTAAATCAACGTAATTGAGACTCAGAAGCAGCTGGGTCAAATCTTGAAAAAACAGGAGTTCAGTTTAAAAATGTGGTGCACAAACCATCCCAGCCAATTGAAAGACATACCGAAAACTGACCAACAAATGAGCCTAAATGTAGATGATTTTAATAGTGATTACTTCCGCATCTAGATGAAACTGAACGATGTTCGGACAGTCTCAAAACGACAGTTGGCAAAACTTTGATCCACTTGGACTCATCACTCGTGTCATTGTTAAGGCAAAAATATTCATCCAGGAATTATGGTTGCACAAACTATCTTCGGATGAGCCGCTACCTGGAAATCTTCATGCTGCCTGGCTAACTTTCAGGCAAGATTTGGAGAGTTTACACGAATTCAAAGTACCGCGACACATCTTTCGAGCCGATATCCCAACAAAATCATGGGGATGCATCATTATGGGCACAGAAGGCTGACTCAAGGTTGGCCATTACAAGTGACATTGCGGCAGCTGCAGTTGAAGATGACAAGTTGATTAACATAATTCCGCAAAAAAGGATCATTCATGACATTACAAAGAATTCTCGGATATGCCATCAGATTTGGGCAAAACTCAAAGATTTTGAATCCAATTTTGGATGAAATTTTGACTGTTATTGTTCGGAAACTACAAGCATCAGACTTTCCTACCGATGTCAAACAACTTCAAGAAAATTGTGAAGTCATAAGAGCAGCACAGTGAATGGGCTCACACCATATGTGGATAGATATGGAATCATGCGAGTTGGAGGTCGCTTGGAAAACTCAGTTTTCCAGACAAATCTCAAGAATCCAATGATTCCGCCATATAATGACCCTATTGTCAAATTACTTTTCATTAAAATTCATGGAGACAACAGGAATTGTGGACCTCATGCGCTGCTAAATACAAATAGGCAATGATCTCGGTTGTTCCTGCTCGACCATTAATGAATTTAGGAGTAGACCTTTTGGATTCATCACATGGTCAGTGGTTAAAAACTAACAAAGGCTTACATAGAAGTTTTTTGATGTTTTACAGCAAAGGCTATGCATTTAGAGTTGGCATCTGATCTGTCTAGTCATTCATTGGTGCACTCAAAAGATTCATTGCTCCCCGAGGTCACTGCCAAAATATATACATAGATAATGCAAAAAATTTCGTGGGAGCCAAGAACCAATTGGCAGAGCTAGCTGAGCACATATATTTAGACAAGTCAAGAGTTCCGCGTCCAGTAACAAAGGGAATATGTTTTCTTTTTATTCCACCCGGAGACCTTCACTTTGGGGGATTATGGGAAGCCGCTGTAAAGTACGCCAAACATTTGTTGGTACGCAGCGTTTCCACTGAATCCTTAGAGGAATTAGAGACAGTAATTGCAGAAATAGAGCCATACTGAATTCACGCCAAAAATGGAGACCAAGGACTGCCAATGTTAAAGTTGGAGATATGGTTAAATTTAAAGACGATAATCTACTTGTAATGAAGCGGCCATTGGGGAGAATTTTTCATGTTCACTGTGGTGATGATGAAGCTGTTAGAGTTGCTGAAGCAAAAACTGCTACTGGAGTGTCAAACGACTAATTCATCGACTTACACTGTTGCCGATTGAGAATATCACTGAATCCGAAAATGCTTGTGCCGATTGCGCTGAACAGAAACAGATCTCCACATCTGACTATGATTGTCCCGACGAAATTGATAACAACTAGCCTGAACGGAAAATAATCAGATTACCTGGAAAACACCTATTCACGACCCTTTTAGCACTAATGATAATTCTTCCCATCATTTCCGCAAATCAAATAGATATTACAAGATTCGGAAATAAGATAGAAGTCCACTTCGAAGAAATTGGAACCACGAAAATTGCTACAAGTCAATGGTTGTATACTATGACTTATCAAGGTACTGGACAGATACAAGCTTTTTATCTGACGGGATCAGCACACTACTGTCTCCACATTTTAGAAGATCTCCAACCTACCAAAGAAGATCTGGTTTTAGAAAACAGATTAATACAGAAATCACAAAAAGAAGGGGTGACATAAACGTAATTGGAAATACTGTGAACTCACTTTTTGGTATTGTAGACTCAGAATACGCCGACCAGATGTCATCTACTATAAAAACCTTAAAAGACGACGAATTCTTTAGATTGAACCTCCTTAAAGAGCAAACTTCTGCCATTAATTCCAAACACAGTACAAATTCGACCAAACACGATTTTGAAGAAGTTCAGAATAGTATTGACGAAATAAACAAGGAAGAAAATTCGCTAAGTGCGACTTAGGCCAAGTAAAACTCTTTCAAGCTATCAATCAACATGATGCAACTCTCGTTAGTCACTGACAGAGTTCAAGGAATGTAAAAATGTATTTTAGATGCTTTAACTGATGTCCATCATGGGAAGATCAATCCGACGTTACTAAATCCAACGCAACTTCAGGCCGAGATAAAACACATACCAGCCTTTAAGGCTGCCTGTTACTGATGACGATTTATTCGATGTATACAAATTGATGAAAATATAGGATGGACTTACCGATGGTCAAGTATTGTTAACTATCACGCTACACTTGGTAGAAACTGATGACTTGACTTTAAGCTATTTTACCTTATTTCAGTACCCAACCAGATAGGTGACTCATTAGCAGTAATAAATATTTGTAATCCAATGTTGGCGGTAAACATCGAACAAAGGCATTATTTTCCAGTTGCGCAAGCACAATTACTGAAAAGTGATGTGATCAATCAAGATTTGTTCATATCTTATGGAGTGTACCTACTATCCACCTGCGCGCATGTGAAATCAGTTTGTTGCTGAACAGAACATACGCGAATGGCCCGTGGACGACACTCCACACAAATGTATCATGAATACCTTTAGAGGCCAAAATCAATGGATGTATGCAACTCTTCCAGATACACAAGGCATGCGAAAAGAATATCATACCTTTTAGCTTAAAAAGATCTGTAATTGTACCACTACCATCACAAACATAACATATCGGTTGCATATGCAGCATTAATCATCGCTAAAATCATCATTGTTATATTTATATCTAGATGGCTATTTTCCAAGAGGCCTAAAGTAACCATACAGCAGATTCAACCAAGCCCCTATGGACCAACACCAAGTCATAACTGGTAAAACTTTTTAGAATTAAATTAGACTATGATTTGTAAACTTAGTTTCATTTTATGAAACTTTCAATAAAAATTAATGTGGAAATGAACTTACATTATTTATATATTATAATTATCTTATCACCATATTATATTATGTAACATTTTTAATTTTTTACATCAGTGAGAAATAAAAATTGCTTCAACATTGAGAAATTAAAATTGCTTCAACAAAACTGTTAAATAAGAAATATAAAACAAATAAATTCTTATAAATTTTATTTATCAATATGTACGCCATATATATCTTCTGTGATTGACATACATTTTTTGAACGCTGTTCAACGATGGGTAGAATGTTAAGAACGTAAAAATAAAATTTATGCCAACAGTTGAAGCAACCATAACAATTAATGTGTCAATACTTGCGCATTTTTCTACTAGTTACAAGAAGTGTTGCAACTCAAGAAAATTATTTCCTGCCAAAATTAAAGAAAAATCCTACGAAACCCGACACAAACCTACCAAATGTTCTACAAGCCAAAAATGCGATATATTTTTTTATACCCACCATAAAAAAGTGGGCCATTTTGTCGTTCCACATCAAATTATAAAGGGTGATTTTTTTGAGGTTAGGATTTTCATGCATTAGTATTTGACAGATCACGTGGGATTTCAGACATGGTGTCAAAGAGAAAGATGCTCAGTATGCTTTGACATTTCATCATGAATAGACTTACTAACGAGCAACGCTTGCAAATCATTGAATTTTATTACCAAAATCAGTGTTCGGTTCGAAATGTGTTCATTCACCGTAACGTTGCGTCCAACAGCATCTTTGAAAAAATACGGTCCAATGAATCCACCAGCGTACAAACCACACCAAACAGTGCATTTTTCGGGAAGCATGGGCAGTTCTTGAACGGCTTCTGGTTGCTCTTCACTCCAAATGCGGCAATTTTGCTTATTTACGTAGCCATTCAACCAGAAATGAGCCTCATCGCTGAACAAAATTTGTCAAAATTTGAACACATTTCGAACCGAACACTGATTTTGGTAATAAAATTCAATGATTTGCAAGCGTTGCTCGTTAGTAAGTCTATTCATGATGAAATGTCAAAGCATACTGAGCATCTTTCTCTTTGACACCATGTCTGAAATCCCACGTGATCTGTCAAATACTAATGCATGAAAATCCTAACCTCAAAAAAAATCACCCTTTACATTTTCAACTCTACAAAGTATATATACTAAATCGTTATTATATTCATGGATGAACTAGGCATGTCCATTCGTCTGTTTGTAGAACTCACTCTACAGCCTATAGTTCAAGTATGGCCTATATCTTGATATAGCACCCTTTATACCGCTCTCGCGATAAAAAATCGTAAGTTCATAAATGTCGAATTTTTTTCCCGCCAACTGTGCCGAGTTTGGATAAAGCGATTTCCCGATTTAAGGACTTGAGCCCAGAAATGATCATTTACAACTCATTTCGCCGTTGGAAAAATTTTCATGGACTGCTGAACATCTGAGTATGGATCTGATCTGACCATATTTGTTGGTACCTGCCATATAGAAACGATTTCCGATTGAACGCTCAAAAGTCGCATTTCTTACACAGAATTTACTAAATTTGAAAGAGATACCTTAACAATTGTACCAGTTGCAGTCAATATCAGAACTTACACCCATTTCCCTGAAATTTAAAACAGTGAGGCCCTTTGAAACAGTATTTGGACCCTTGATATCTAAGGTTTTATACTGCACTCCTAACAAATACACAAAAACGACAAGAAGCGAACTAATTTTGAGTGATCCACGCCGATCTTTTCAGCAATTATCTTATCAATTATCTGTATTTATATTGTGGAAAATCCTGCCAAAAATTGAGATCAGCCCACCAACCTACCAAGAGAATAACAAGTAAAAGTGGGCTAAGTTCGGCCGGGCCGAATCTTATATACCCTCCACCATGGATCGCATTTGTCGAGTTCTTTTCCCGGCAAAGATTTCCTCTGCTATTAGAGCAATATCAAGATATGGTCCGGTTTGGACCACAATTGAATTATATGTTGGAGGCCTGTGTAAAATGTCAGCCAATTCGAATAAGAATTGCGCCCTTTGGGGCTCAAGAAGTAAAATAGAGAGATCGATTTATATGGGAGCTGTATCGGGCTATAGACCGATTCAGACCATAATAAACACGTATGTTGATGGTCATGAGAGAATCCGTCGTACAAAATTTCAGGCAAATCGGATAATAATTGCGACCTCTAGAGGCTCAAGAAGTCAAGATCCCAGATCGGTTTATATGACAGCTATATCGGGTTATGGACCGATTTGAACCATACATGGCACAGTTTTTGGATATAATAACAAAACACGTCGTGCAAAATTTCATTCCAATCGGATAAGAATTGCGCACTCTAAAGGCTTAAGAGGTCAAGACCCAAGATCTGTTTATATGACAGCTATATCAGGTTATGGACCGATTTGAACCATACTTGGCACAGTTGTTGGATATCATAACAAAACTCGTCGTGCCAAATTTCATCCCAATCGGATAAGAATTGCGCTCTCTAGAGGCTCAAGAAGTCAAGACCCAAGATCGGTTTATATGGCAGCTATATCAAAACATGGACCGATATGGCCCATTTACAATACGATCCGACTTACACTAATAAGAAGTATTTGTGCAAAATTTCAATCGGCTAGCTTTACTCCTTCGGAAGTTAGCGTGCTTTCGACAGACAGACGGACGGACGGACGGACAGACGGACGGACAGACGGACGGACATGGCTAGATCGACATAAAATTTCACAACGATCAAGAATATATATACTTTATGGGGTCTCAGACGAATATTTCGAGTAGTTACAATCAGAATGACGAAATTAGTATACCCCCCATCTTATGGTGGAGGGTATAAAAACCTACCAATTTTGGTAGGAACCTACTAAAAACGGCAACACTGGTTACAAGTGCTAGGAGAAAAAGTTCGGAAATTCAAGAAAGGAAATAGTGATAGTTTTAATGGATCGATTAAACTAACAACCAATATCCCTTCTTTAATTGACAATTATTTATTTATTTTATCTACCGAGTAAAAATTAGTGGGCAAAGAAAGAAAAAAGTTTACAACTGCAATAACGTGGAAATCTCTTCGTTTTTCTGATTTCTAGTTCTACCTTCTTTTCATATTTTATCTCCAATAAATTAGGAAAACTTAGGGACATCCAAAAGTTGAATGCAATTTTACAGGACATCTCTTCCATCAAAAACAGATTTTCGATCGATTTAATAACATTCCGAAGAGAAATTAGCGGAATCATTTAAGCAGAACGTGGATGGCTTGTCTAAAAATTTATTTTATTTTTATTTTTTTGAAATAGTTAACATTTATAGGTGCATTATTTTTTCAATTTGTTTGCGTAAAATTTTATGGAAATAAAATACTATGTTGAAATCATAAAACTAGTTTGAGAGCAAATTAAACCAGCGCAAAAGAAAACAAGTAAAAGCGTGCTAAGTTCGGCCGGGCCGAATCTTATATACTCTCCACCAAGGATCGCATTTGTCGAGTTCTTTTCCCGGCATCTCTTCTTAGGCAAAACAGGATATAAGAAAAGTTTTGCTCTGCTATTAGAGCGATATCAATATATGGTCCGCTTTGGACCACAATTAAATTATATGTTGGAGACCTGTGTAAAATGTCAGCCAATTCGAATAATAATTGCTCCCTTTGGGGGCTCAAGAAGTAAAATAGAGAGATCGATTTATATGGGAGCTGTATCGGGACCGATTCAGACCATAATCCTTTGTACAAAATTTCAGGCAAATCGGATAATAATTGCGACCTCTAGAGCCTCAAGTCAAGTCAAGATCCCAGATCCCAGGTTTATATGGCAGCTATATCAGATTATGCACCGAATTGAATTATACTTAGCACAGTTGTTGGATATCATAACAAAACACGTTGTGCAAAATTTCACTTCAATCGGGTAAGAATTGCGCTCTCTAGAGGCTCAAGAAGTCAAGACCCAAGATCGGTTTATATGGCAGCTATACCAGGTTATGGTTGCCACGTCGTGCAAAATTTCATTCCAATCGGATAAGAATTGCTCCCTCTAGAGGATCAAAAAGTCAAGACCCAAGATCGGTTTATATGGCAGCTATATCAAAACATGGTCCGATTTAGCCCATTTACAATACCAACCGACCTACACTAATAAAGAGTATTTGTGCAAAATTTCAATCGGCTAGCTTTACTCCTTCGAAAGTTAGCGTGCTTTCGACAGACAGACGCACGGACGGACAGACGGACGGTTGGTCAGACGGACGAACGGTCAGACGGACGGACATGGCTAGATGGACATAAAGTGTCACGATGGGGTTTCAGACGAATGTTTCGAGTAGTTACAAACAGAATGACGAAATTAGTATACCCCCATCCTATGGTGGAGGGTATACAAATTCAATAATTTGCAAGCGTTGTTCTTTAAATTATTCATGGTTAAATTATAGACCGATTCATGGTACAATTATTGACCAAACTGAAGATGTTTGACCATGAAACAAAACACGTAACGTACGTGAGCTGTTTAAACCAGCGTTGCCAAAAAGATAACAGCTAAAAAATCACCATTTACAAGTATCACTAGACTTTCATTTAAAGAGCCTTTGCATCAACCGAATGTCACAACATTTAAGAAAGGAAAATCGAATCAAATTCGTATTCTTAATCCCATTTGTAGCCTTCATTTTAATCTCAATCTCTTCGGGACCCACAAAATTTAATGCAAATTTCTTCCAAATATCTCTTATATACCTTCAGGTAGATTTAGGTTGGTCAGGGCAATGAAAGATTTTTGGCAATAAGGATTTCAAATGAAAGTTATTAAGGAGTGAAGTTTGAACCTGACATGTGGGTTAGAGTATTTGGGGGTTGGATCAACCCCAAAGAACCTCCCGAAATGACATATGGATATGACATCATAAATTGGCTTAAGAAAGCAGATTCCAATATATGCGCTGGCCCCCGAACCCTAAAATATACCCAAGCGTACATTGAGAATGATCGGGACAATATGGGATTCAAATAAAAGGTTGCAATGAGGACTACACTATCTGAATGCTACAACTAATGCGTCGGGACAATGTGTCTAGACAAATTGACGCGACCACTACCGTGAGGTTAAGGAAGCCTTCTCGTTGAAAGTGCGTATAATTGCAAACAGCCATTATAACCTAACATTCTTCACACTGCCACGTTGCCAGACCTTGAACGTCGCTATTGCTGTTTATAATTTAAATCTCTTTCTGATTCGATTACGCTATATCCGTCTGTCTGTCCATGTAAATTTGTGTACAGAGTGTAGGCTGCAATTTTCATCTGATCGTCTTCAGACTAAAACAAAATGTAAACCCCAGATGAATGAAAATTGATGAATTTAAGGTGAATGGGACATATGGGTCCCATTTTGTAGTTTTGCTCTTAAATCCACATTTATTAAAGTTTTTTTTGGAAAATTTGCACTTAATCGATACAGAACCAATTCTTACATATATAAAATTCAATTTGTGTTTGTCTGTTTGAATGTTTGTCGGTGTGTGTGTTTGTTCTGTATAGATTCAAAAACGGCTGAACCGATTACCTTGAAATCGTCACAGATTATGTAGGTTGGTCTGGAAGGAAACATAGGCTATATAATTTTTTGATAGCCCGAAAGTACTACCAAAAAAAAGTGAACCGATCGGGACAATATGGGATTGAAATGAAAGGTATTCATAAGAAGAGTACGTATTTCGTTGGGTCCAAGTACCCGGGGGCCGCCCCAGCCCCAAAACCCCTTAATAAGCCAATCACGGATATATGGGACTCGGTTTGTTTGTTCCGTATAGACTGAAAAACGGCAGAACCGATTTTTTCGAAATTTTCGCCTATTGTGTAGGTTGGTCTGGAAGAAAATATAGGCTATATAATTTTTCGAGATCGGAAGGGGGATGGACCCCCACCATATGCCAAAAACACAACCCAAAATCGAAAGTGAACCGATCGGGACAATATAGGTATCAAATGAAGGGTATTGTAGACCAGAAAACGAATATGGTATTAAAATTTGGGTCCAAGTACCCATCGGGCACCACCACCCCCCCCCCCCATCCCAAAACTTCTCTAAACAGATATATTCGAAGTTCATGTCAAAATGGGAATCAAATGAAAATAGGCAGTACATTACAAATATGGCCCCCTCAAATGAGCATATTAGCCGACTATGGCTATATGGGACTCAAATGAAAGGTATTAGGGAGTAGATTACGAATATGACATTAAAATTTGCGTTCAAGTCGAGGTGGCGCTTTTCCTCCTAAAGTTACCTCAAATGGGTTATTTGACCCATTATGACATTATGGGACTCAAATGAAAGGTATTTGAGAGTAGAAAACGAATTTGATATCCAACTTTGGAGCCAAGTGTTATGAGGTTCGCCCTAAAGCACCCCTTAAACTGAACTTCATTTCCGTTGGGAATAAAGAGCGAATTTGATATCTATTTTCAGTGTAAAGTGCCGGTGGCCGCATCAGCCCCAAAACACCCTTCAAATGGCTCTTATTTTCCGGCCATGGCAATATGGGGATCAAATTAAAGGGATTTGCAAGTGCAGCACGAATTTGATATCCATATTTGAGTCGAAGAACATTACCACCATGAATCGAGAAGGGGTAAATTCTCATACATCAATGAAAGCTTTCCGATTCAAATTTAAACTCAATGATAAGGGACCTTTATTTACAGCTGAGTCCCGAACGGAGTCATGCAGTGTGACACCTCTTTGGGAAACTTTTTTTGAATTAACATGCAAAACCAAACCTTTTTTTTAAATTGTCCCACCCATCTCCGAGATCTGGCGTTTTTGAAAAAAGGGTAAGGGAAGGGTCCGCCCATTAAAGTTTAGATGTTAGATCTACTTCATTCTCTTGGATTTGGTGGTGGATTGGAGCAGCCAAACTCTTTGCCCCAAAAGTGGATATCAGATTCATACTCCACTCCCAAAAACCACATTGGAGCTACATATTGCTATAGTCGGTATATATGTTGGGTTAAGAGGAGTTTATGAGGTGAGGCGTCCCTGAAATACTAGGCCATGAAACAGATACAGGTTTAAGCCCCTTTTTCCCATAATCCACAAATATGTCCAGTTTGAGCGGTATGTAGGGTGGGGCGGCAACCCACGAACTTAGCCTTGAAAAAATATCAGCATCGTGCTCTACTCTCAAATTTCTGTAATTTGAGCCATTGGTTTAGGGGGAGTTTATGGGGTGACACGACCCCCAAACATTTGGCCTCAAAATTGGATATCAAATTCGTTTTCTTCTGTCAAACACCTATTATTTATCGCCATAGTAGGCAAGGGAGTTTTGAAGGGAGTTAAGAGGCGGACCCTGAAGTAATATAAGCATGGTGTTAGAGCATGATTTTGTTTGAGCTCCATAATGTCGAGCATTTTGAAAGAGGCTATCAAGATATTCGGGGCTACGGGTCTCGTTCAGATTCACAATAATTAATTTTTTGTACTGGTTTTCTATATTCTAAATCATATTTCAAAGCGACCACTTGTGATACCCATTCTTAAAGATCCGCAGGTCCTCCTGTGTCCATCCAATCTGAGTTTAAAAAGCGTACTCATATATTATTTCATATTATTAATATATTATTCTTAATTTCTTTTTTTTTTTTTTTGTAGGATAGGGGGATGGGGTATTTCCCTCTGACACGTCCTTTCATTTGATTGCAATATATTGTCGGTCTTCTTACACGACAGTTTGGTGTTGCATTTATTGGGAGGAGAGGGTCGGCCCCCCACGCTAAGAACCAAACGACAATTTATTTGAGTCTTTTATTGTCACGATCTTCTGTCCTGCGGAATGGTAGGACGTGACCAGGATACTTGAATCCTTATACCAACATACCATTCGAAATATACTGTCATAGACCTTTCTTTTAATTGACATATTATCCCGATCGAACTACACGTCCTATTGAAGGGTATTTAGTGGGTGGGCAGGGTCCCAGACTCTCGATTCGATTCGAGAACCATTTTGTGACGTTGGACATTTATCCCGTTTTGGGTTTTTTGGATTGGGGAGGCCCCCTAGATACCCATATTGTCCCAAACGTAAACATGTCCTGTTTTGGGAGATGGGAAGGCTCCTCAGACACCAAGGAATACATTTTTATATCAGCATTGGACTCTACCTTTAAATAGCTTTCATTTGATATCCATATTTCCCTATCGGTAAATTTGTCCTGCTATTAAATATGCTTTTTTTTGTGGATCTATGTTAAAGCTCATGTCTATACAGGCAAGCCCGCTTCAATTGACGCATTGGAAGACAACATTGAAGGATTTATTCGTGAGATACTGGCCGAAATGCTGGAAAGAGTATGCCAAAATTGGACCAAGCGGATAAACCATTTGCGGCGTAGTCACGGTCAACATTTGCGTGAAGTAATCTAAACATTAAATTAAATGGGCCGTACTATCGATTCAAATAAAAATTTTATGAATTTTTCTGAATTTTATGTGTTTTTTTTTAACTTTCGTATAGCAATTCAAAAATCACCCTATGGTTGTTTTATTTATTTTAATCAGAGTTTAATTTTGCCACAACGAATGCCTTATATTAAAACCAAGAAATTATAACTTATTATAGCTATAAAATCATAAAATTTACTAGAATAGAATTTACCTTAAATGACGCTTTCAGCTTTTAGCTGTATTCGATGCATCAGAAATGAAAAATATATATATATATGTTCACTTAATCTGTAAATTTAACAACGAAATTAAAAAATTAAACGAAAAAATATTTATACCCTACACCGCTACTGTGGTACAGGGTATTATAGCTCAGTGTATTTGTTTGTAACACCCTAAGGGAAGAGAGATAGACGCATTGATAAGTATACCGATCGAATCGGAATCACTTTCTGATTCGATTTGACTATGTCTGTCTGTCTGTCCATGTTAATTTGTGTACAGGTCGCAGTTTTTATCCGATCGTCTTAAAATATGGTATAGGCATGTTTTTCGGCCTAGAAACGAAGCCTATTGCAATTGGAAAAAAATCGGTTCCGATTTTGATATAGCTCCCATATATATGTTCGTCCGATATATATATATATATATATATATATATATATATATATATATATATATATATATATATATATATATATATATATATATATATATATATATATATATATATATATATATATATATATATATATATATATATATATATATATATATATATATATATATATATATATATATATATATATATTGGGTTGCCTAAAAAGTAATTGCGGATTTTTTAAAAGAAAGTAAATGCATTTTTAATAATACTTAGAATGAACTTTAATCAAATATATAATTGCCATTTTGTTCGATAACCTTTTGCCATCTTCCTAGCAAATTTAGTATTCCACGCTCATAGAACTTCTGCCCTTTATCTGCAAAAAACTGAACCAAGTGCGATTTTATAGCCTCATCATTGCCGAAAGTTTTACCATTTAAGGAGTTCTGCAAAGATCGAAATAAATGGTAGTCTGATGGTGCAAGGTCAGGGCTATATGGTGGATGCATCTAAATTTCCCAGCCAAGCTCACTCAGTTTTTGGCGAGTGTTCAAAGATGTGTGCGGTCTAGCGTTGTCCTGGTGGAATATGACACCTTTACGATTGACCAATTCTGGTCGCTTTTCCTTGATGGCTGCATTCAATTTGTCCAATTGTTGACAGTAAACATCCGAATTAATCGTTTGGTTCCTTGGAAGCAGCTCAAAATATACCACACCCTTCCAATCCCACCAAACAGACAGCATAACCTTCTTTTGGTGGATATCAGCCTTTGAAGTGGTTTGAGCTGGTTCACCATGCTTGGACCATGATCGTTTTCGACTAACGTTGTTGTAAACAATCCATTTTTCATCTCCAGTTATGATTCGTTTTAAAAACGGATCGAATTCTTTGCGTTTAAGGTGCATATCACAAGCGTTGATTCGGTTTGTTAAATGAATTTCTTTCAATACATGTGGTACCCATATTAAAATTGACGCCAAACAAACAAATGTAAACAAAATTTCGCGCACTTTTTTTCTAAAGCAAGCAAAAAGTAACAGCTGATAACTGACAGAAGAAAGAATGCAATTACAGAGTCACAAGCCGTTAAAAAAATTTGTCAACGACGACTATATTACTACAATATTACCGACAATTACTTTTTGGGCAACCCAATATATATCTCTCCAGATTTTAACTTATAGAGTCACAGTAAGCGCATTTATTGACCATTCTTGCCAAAATTTTGCACAACGCTTCCCTCGACGACTACCACATTATCTGAGAAGTTTTCTCGAAATCGGTTCAGATTTAGATATAACTCAAATATAAATGTGCGTCTGATTTTGAGAAACATTGCAATAAAGTGCTAATTTGTTAACCGATTTTCACGAAATTTAGCAGGAAGGATTTTCCTATTTCTCTCAACATAACCGGTGAATTTCATAGAAATCGATTCAGATTTGGATATAGCTCTCACAAATATATCGCCCGATTTTCACATTCAGAGCCACTGCAAGCGCATTTATTGACCAATCCTGCCTAAACTTTGTACAACGCTTTCCTTGACAACTACCACTATATCTGAGAAGTGTGCTCCAAATCGGTTCAGATTTAGATATAGCTCCCATATAAATGTTCGTCTGATTTTGAGAAATATTGCAATAAAGTGCTAATTTGTTAACCGATTTTCTCGAAATTTGGCAGTAAGGATTTTCCTATTGCTCTCGACATAACCGGTGAGTTTCATAGAAATCGGTTCAGATTTAGATATAGCTGCCATGTATGTATACGCCCGATTTTCACTTCTAGAGCCACTGCAAGCACATTTATTTACCAGTCTTGCTAAAATTTTACCCAACACTTTCCTCGACGGCTACTACAATTTCTGAGAAGTTTGTTCGAAATCGGTTCAGATTAAGATATAGCTCTCATTTGTATTTTAGTCAGATTTTGAGTAACTTGCAATTATGTTGTCAACCGTAGGTATTACTGTTTGAACATATTTGCTCGAAATGTGATACGGATTGTTTAATAACCCATCTGAAAACATCCGCCGAGGTCCATAAAAATTGGTTTAGAATTGTGTATAGCTCCCACATTGTACTTAAAAGGTAGGAATAGGGTATTATACAGTCGGCACCACCCGACTTTTGCACTTCCTTACTGGTTTTGTTAGTAAAATGATTAAAATTCTTTCTAAATTATTCGCCTGTAAAAATCAAATCAGACTGTTACAACAATTAATTCATTTTTATACCCTCCACCATAGGGTGGGGGCATTCATAACTCCGTTTAGAATATCTCGAAATATTCGACATAGGCCCCATAAAGTATATATATTCTTGATCATCATGACATTTTCGGTCCGTCTGTCCACCCGTCTGTTTGTCGAAAGCACGCTTATTTTCGAAGTAGTATAGATAGGTACTTGAAATTTTCCACAAATACTCATTATCGGCGTTGGTCGGTTGGGATTATAAATGGGCCATATCGGTCCATTTTTTTGGTATAGCTACCATATAAACCGATCTTGGATCTTGACTTCTTGAGCCACTAGAGAGCGTAATTCGTATCCGATTTGACTGAAATTTTGAACGAATAGTTTCGTTATGACTTCCAACAACTGTACTAAGTATGATCCAAATCGGACCACAACCTAATATAGCTGTCATACAATCCGATGCGTGTTCAATATGGTCTGAATCGACCTCTAGCCTGATACAGCTCTCATATAAACCGATCTCCCGATTATGCTTCTTGAGCACTTACAAGGTGCAATTCTTATCGAAGTGGACTGAAGTATTACCCAATGACTTCTACTGTGGTCTTCAACATTAAATTCGTTTATGGTGAGAATAACTTGATATAGCTCCAATATCATAACAATTCTTATCCATTATTCTTAGTTTGCCTAAAAAGAGATATCGCGCAAAGAACTCTATAAATGCAATCCATGGTGGAGGGTATATAAGATTCAGCCCGACCGAATTTAGCACGGTCTTACTTGTTTTCATCTAGCCACATTTTTCCCGCTGCTCTCTAAAGAACCGTATTCTATCAAGTAATTTAGGAAACTGCCCAATTTCAAAGCAAACAGCCAACGACACGCGTGTCCAACAGCAAAAACATACAAAGACATGTAAAAGCGTGCTAAGTATGTCCCGGGCTTAAGAAGTCAAGACCCCAGATAGGTTTATATGACAACTATATCAGATTATCAGTGTTTGGAAGTCATAATAAAACACCTCATTCAAAATTTCAGCTAAATAGGATAAGAATTGTGCCCGATAGTGGCTCTAGAAGTCAAGATCCAAGATTGGTTTACATGGGAGCTATATATAAACATGGCCCGATATATCCCATTTACAATCTAAACCGACCTAAACTTATAACAAGTATTTGTGCAAAATTTAATGTGGCTAGGTTTACTTCTTCGAAAGTTAGCGTCCTTTTGACAGACAGTCGGACGGACGGACAGGGCTAGATCGACTAAGCTTTACAAAGGGACACACACACTCACACACTTTTCTAACAGACAGACACACACAATTTGCCACAAAAAAAGTCCACAAATAAAAAGCCACAAATCAAAAGAGCAAAGCAAATGCAAAGAAAGGCAAGAAACGTTTATCTTCAAAAAAAAATTCGTTTATGAAAATTTATGAAAAATATCATAACAATACATGCTGACTGTTTTGTAAAGGAGTATATCTATTACAAGATGCTATTGAAAATGTTTTTACATTTTTTCAGGACCAATTTTAACCATATTTCATTTCGCTCTTACTAAAAACTTATATGTTAAACTTGCTCTCATAACAAAATGAACTTATCTCAAAATATAAAGCAATAAGCTTTAGAAAAAATTTGCTGCAAATTTTTTTCCATACAAAAATTTATTATATCACAGACTTGAATTAAGGATGTAATTTTCCCTTCCGCGAGTAGTTTTGAATGAGTTTTTAAACAGGTTATAAAGAAAAATTTTTAGTCAATTTCCATACCAACATTAAGTATATGAACTAATTGCAATTTCTCTGAAAATATATATTCCCGTAGTGTAGCAACATTTCATAACAGAAGAGAACATTTTCATAAATCGTAATACATTTTTTTGTACCAATTGTACCAATTTTTTACTACATTATACGATACCCTTTTTTTCAGTGTATATATTTTTTTCTGATTCAAATGTGCTGGTGCGATAATACCATACAATCGGATGAATTTAATATCGTTCTTCAAAAATATTGGCTTTAATATTTGCGCGCAACGCATAGTTCAATTATAATAGCATTTTACGCGAGTGTCGTTCCATTCATAAAGGAATTCGTGACTCCACTAAGGAGATTTCATGGAAACGCAATTTATTCATTGGCATTGCAGTGATTCATAAACGTGTGCTCGCCAATAAATTTCTTTGGGGAATTTGAGGATTTCACTTATCCTCGCATCCGTCTTTCTATAATCCTTGTCTGTGTCAACGCTTTTTGATTCTCGTATTAGCATTTATGTGAATACTTCATGGATGTTTTTGGATGTGCAAATGTTTGTATGTGCAGGCATTCATTGGTTCAATGGTTATCATTTCAGACTATGAATCAATGAAAGAATTTAAACATGGGATTTCAGTTTGGGCAAACCCCCTTAATTTCTTTAAATTATTTGGTTCAGCTTGCAACATACATATAGTATCTTTAAAATAGGATTCGAACAAAACGTTTGAAATAATTTTGGTCTGATTCATATGTTTTATGTTAAACGTCGATTACATTGAGAAACAAGGTTCCAAAAATCATCTCATGTGCAGAATTTGTTTCCAAAGGCTATTATAGAACAGAAAAAATAAAAACAAGTAAAAGCGTGCTAAGTTCGGCCGGGCCGAATCTTATATACCCTCCACCATGGATCGCATTTGTCGAATTCTTTTCCCGGAATCTCTTCTTAGGCAAAAAAGGATATAAGAAAAGAGTTGCTCTGCTATTAAAACGATATCTAGATATGGTCCGGTTCGGACCACAATTAAATTATATGTTGGAGACCTGTGTAAAATTTCAGCCAATTCGTATAAGAATTGCGACCATTGGGGCTCACGAAGTTAAATAGAGAGAGCGATTTATATGGGATCTGTATCGGGCTATAAACCGATTCAGACCATAATAAACACGTTTGTTGATGGTCATGAGAGGATCCGTCGTACAAAATTTCAGGCATATCGGATAATAATTGCTACCTCTAGGGGTCAAGAAGTCAAGATCCCAAATAGGTTTATATGGCAGCTATATCAGGTTATGAACCGATTTGAACCTTATTTGACACAGTTGTTGAAAGTAAAAATAAAATACGTCATGCAAAATTTCAGCCAAATCGGATAGGAATTGCGGCCTCTAGAAGCTCAAGAAGTCAAATCCCCAGATCTGTTTATATGACAGCTATATCAGGTTATGGACCGATTTCAACCATACTTGGCACAGTTATTGGATATCATTACGAAATATTGCAAAATTTCATTTCAATCGGATGAGAATGGCGCACTCTAGAGGCTCAAGAAGTCAAGACCCAAGATCGGTTTATATGGCAGCTATATCTGGTTATGGACCGATTTGAACCATACTTGGCACAGTTGTTGGATATAATAACAAAACACGTCGTGCAAAATTTCATTTTAATCGGATAAGAATTGCGCACTCTAGAGGCTCAAGAAGTCAAGACCCAAGATCGGTTTATATGGCAGCTATATCAGGTTATGGACCGACTTCAACCATACTTGGCACAGTTGTTGGATATAATAACGAAACACGATGTGCAAAATTTCATTCCAATCGGATAAGAATTGCGCCTTCTAGAGGCTCAAGAAGTCAAGACCCAAGATCGGTTTATATGGCAGCTATATCAGGTTATGGACCGATTTGAACCATACTTGGCACAGTTGTTGGATATTACAACGAAAGACGTCGTGCAAAATTTCATCCCAATCGGATAAGAAATGCGCACTCTAGAGGCTCAAGAAGTCAAGACCCAAGATCGGTTTATATGGCAGCTATATCAAAACATGGACCGATATGGCCCATTTACAATACCAACCGACCTACACTAATAAGAAGTATTTGTGCAAAATTTCAAGCGGCTAGCTTTACTCCTTCGGAAGTTAGCGTGCTTTCGACAGACAGACGGACGGACGGACGGACGGACGGACGGACAGACGGACGGACATGGCTAGATCGACATAAAATGTCACGACGATCAAGAATATATATACTTTATGGGGTCTCAGACGAATATTTCGAGTAGTTACAAACAGAATGACGAAATTAGTATACCCCCCATCTTATGGTGGAGGGTATAAAAATAATTAAAGAATTTGTGACGAGTACAAAGGATGGGCATTTGTTTATGGCGCAAAGTGTTGTCAACCAATCTATGCGCTGTATAAATTATTGTTGCCTCCAGCCTGGCCTTGTTTAGTGCACGGTTTTTTGTATGTGTTTGCATTGGTTTCACCTCTCTCACTTTCCTAGTTTATACCCACGATCGCGAATATTCCAATACTGGCAGATTGAGCTTTACCCAATGCAAGAAAATACCAAATACTAGCATTTTTTAACTACACTCTCCGTGAAATGGAAGCGTCACGAAATATAAACTAACCAAAAGAATCATATTTTCGTGTATATCGTAAATTGCTGTAGATGATGCATTTTTGGCTTACTCCTTTACCACAGCCGAAATTCACGACTAACGTTTAACGGTGGAGGGAAATGTTGCACGGTCACTATAAAAATAGTACTTCCCCAACAAAGCAGATGTTTGTCGCAAAGACATTTCAAACGTTTTATTTTTATACCCTCCACCATAAGATGGGGGGTATACTAATTTCGTCATTCTGATTGTAACTACTCGAAATATTCGTCTGAGACCCCATAAAGTATATATATTCTTGATCGTCGTGAAATTTTATGTCCATCTAGCCATGTCCGTCCGTCTGTCTGTCGAAAGCACGCTAACTTCCGAAAGAGTAAAGCTAGCCGCTTGAAATTTCGCACAAATACTTCTTATTAGTAAGTCGGATGGTATTGTAAATGGGCCATATCGGTCCATGTTTTGATATAGCTGCCATATAAACCGATCTTGGGTCTTGATTTCTTGAGCCTCTAGTGTGCGCAATTCTTATCCGATTGGGATGAAATTTTGCACGACGTGTTTTTTGTTATGATATCCAACAACTGTGCCAAGTATGGTTGAAATCGGTCCATAACCTGATATAGCTGCCGTAGAAACCGATCTTGGGTCATGACTTCTTGAGTCTCTAGAGTGCGCAATTATTATCCGATCGGAATGAAATTTTGCACGAAGTGTTTCGTTATGACATCCAACAGCTGTGCCAGGTATGGTTCAAATCGGTTTATAACCTTATATAGCTGTCATATAAACCGATCTTTGGTCTTGACTTCTTGAGCCTCTAGAGTGCGCAATTCTTATCGGATTGGAATGACATTTTGCACGACGTGTTTCGTTATGATATCCAACAACTGTGCCAGGTATGGGTCAAATCGGTCCATAATCTTTTATAGCTGTCAAATAAACCGATCTTGGTTCTTGACTTCTTGAGCCTCTAGAGTGCGCAATTCTTATCCGATTGGAATAAAATTTTCCACGACGTGTTTTGTTATGATATCCAACAACTGTGCCTAGTATAGTTCAAATCGGTCTATAACCTGATATAGCTGCCATATAAACCGATTTTGGGTCTTGATTTCTTGAGCCTCTAGAGTCCGCAATTCTTATCCGATTGGAATGAAATCTTGCACGACGTGTTTTGTTATGATATCCAACAACTGTGCCAGGTATGGTTCAAATCGATTCATAACCTTATATAGCTGTCATATAAACCGATCTTGGGTCTTGACTTCTTGAGCCTATAGAGGGCGCAATTCTTATCCAATTTGAATGAATTTTGGCACGAAGTATTTTGTTATGATATCCAACAACTATGCCAAATATGGTTTAAATCGGTTCATAACCTGATATAGTTGTCATATAAACAGTTCTGGGGACTTGACTTCTTGAGCCTCTAGAGGGCGCAATTCCTATCCGATTTGGCTGAAATTTCGCAAGACGTTTTTAATTGTTACTTTCAACAACTATGTCAAATAAAGTACAAGTCGGTTCACAACCTGATTTAGCTGCCATATAAACCGATCTGGGATCTTGACTTCTTGAGCCTCTAGAGATCGCAATTATTATCCGATTTGCCTGAAATTTTGTACGACGTATTCTCTCATGACCATTAACATACGTGTTTATTATGGTCTGAATCGGTCTATAGCCCGATACAGCTCCCATATAAATCGATCTCTCTATTTTACTTCTTGAGCCCACAAAGAGCGCAATTCTTATTCGAATTGGCTGACATTTTACACAGGTCTCCAACATAAATATAATTTAATTGTGGTCCAAACCGGTCCATATCTTAATATCGCTCTAATAGCAGAGCAAATCTTTTCTTATATCCTTTTTTTTGCCTAAGAAGAGATGCCGGGAAAACAACTCGACAAATGCGATCCATGGTGGAGGGTATATAAGATTCAGCCCGGCCGAACTTAGCACGCTTTTACTTGTTTATTCTCAGCTTTTTTTTGTCTTCAAAGATCTGAAAAGTTTGATGTGCAAAAAAAAATATAATCTGACGTTAAAACACTCATGCTCTTTAAGGCTCCAATCGTTTGGCTGGAGATCAGGGGATGCAATAGTTTTGTCTGGACGACCCACCCCGTAATACTTGTGGCTGAGTCTTCATTCACCATGCAAAACGTGGAGCTGCTTACTTCGCCAAAGTTATGCCTCGCTGATCGTTATCTACTCTCAGAAAAGTGGTGCGCATAAAATCAAAATAAAAAACTTAGTTCTTAGTTTGCCATTTTTAATTTAATTTGGTTAAATTGTGATTAAAACAAGGACAAATTGAACGATTTTAGTAAGTTTTTTTATCTCTATTTAGTGGCAATTAGTTCATAAATTTGGGTTTGGTCATTTTACTTAATTCTTTCTTGTCAACAAGTTACATATTCCTATAGCAAACAACGTTTTTATTTACACAATATAAACATGTTTTTATTTTGAGTTCAACTTATATAACAAACCTATATTCTTCAAATTGAATAAATATTTGTTCAAAATAGTTTACGAATTTCCCAAATTTCAGTAGCAATGTATGGATTTAAGTCAAATATAAATTTTAAACTTAGGTTGCAGATTTTTTAACAGATATGATTAAATCCATTAACTTCTGAGCAACATAAGTCTAGCCTTAATGTCATTATGAAAGTGCGTTTTAAACAAGTTGTTTGTCAGTCGTGCAATCATCACGTGTGACTTCACTTTGTAGAGGATAATAGATCCATGTTAGAAATCCAAAATAAAATGCTCTTAGAAACTTTTAAGGTTTATGACTGATAGAAATTCTTATTTAAGAACAAAGTCAGTCTACTACAATTTTTTTTCTGTCTATGCGTCATTCTTCATGTTTACCTGCGTTGTGTGCGAATAAAATTCGGGCGACAATTTTTCCTGGTATGTTTGCTAGACGGGGATCTTCCATACAATGGTGTTAGTGGCAACCACCTGAGATAATAATAAACAAGTAAGGCCGGACTGAACCTTAAGAACCCACCACCATGCATTCTGCTAAAATATGGGACCTGTATCTGATTACAGACCGATTTGGACCGTACTTGGCACTGATGTTGAGATTCATAACATAAAATTTCAGCAAAATCGGATAAAAATCGCGGTTTGTAAGTGCTCAAGAAGTCAAATCGGGCGATCGGTTTATATGAGAGCTATATCATGTTCTTGGCCGACTTGGACCGAACTTTGCACAGTTGTTGGAAGTCATAACAGAAAACTATGCAAAATCAGACAAAAGTTGCGGCTTTCAGGGGTTCAAGAAGTCAAATCGGGTGATCGGTTAATATGAGAGCTATATCATAATCTGGACCGATGTGGCCCGATCCCCAACGACCTACATCAACATTAAGTAAAGTTTCAATAGACTAGCTTTTCAAGTTCGAACGCTATCGTGATTTCGACAGACGGACGTGGCTAGATCGATTCAGGATATCGAGACGATCAAGAATATATATACTTTATGGGGTCCTAGATCACTATTTCGGGGTGTTACAAACGGAATGACTAGATTAGAATACCCTATCCTATGGTGGTGGATATGAAAATATGCTTAAGCAATTGAACATCATGCGCTATTCAGAGCAAATGCATTTCACACATGCCGCCGACGAAACGGCCTTGTGTGTGCACTAATACACTAACAACACAGGCAACTGCTGAAAAATACGCAAACAACATCCCGAATACCGTGTCGCATGCAGGCTAATGCTATGCTCAGTGTGATGTACGTATTCTGCGAACAAAGTCGTGGACGGTAATAAGCAAAAACCAAAAAGTGAAAACATGTGATATGAAACTGATAATTCGTATTAAATAACAAAATCAGTTTCTACCATCGCAAAAAAAAAATGTAAACAATTATGAAGTAATCACCGTTTTTTAGTGCAAGTGCATGCACGAACAGGAAAAATTAGATTGCTGGCGCAGACAAAGATGCCTGGTGAAAATATTTTTATACAAGGCAAATTTGGTGAGAAATTAATTCCATCTCTTGTTTTTGTGGATATAGTGTTTTTCTTTTTCTATACTCTAAATAAAATTATTGGAAGAAATTCAATGTGCGCCAACTCTAACGATTATGCAGAAATTGGTTATCAGCACCATTGCTAATACAGCATTAGAGCTCGACTTGTCCCGATATTTTGGTAGGCATTATGAAGTAAAAAATCATTAAGTTCAACCGTACCGAACTTTGGATACCCACCACCATGGATATATTTATATCCTATTTTATTTAAAACCTACTATATATTAATGTCCACGTATGGGCCGATTTGGATCATATTCTATTTAGGTACCGAGAAGTTTATATAAGTCACTGTTTTAAACTTCAAGTAAATCAGGTTATAAATAAGGATTTTATTATTATTATCTTAAGATCCCAGATTTGCAGATCTTTCCATATCCATCCACACGCGGTTCGGATATCGGGTGGCCTATTGCAACTCCATGTTCCAAATTTATATCAAAGTATGGTCCGATCTGAACCAAATTTGGTTCGGACAACTCGAAATCTATTCCAATTCACTGCTCTAAATTTCCGCGATATAAGAAAATACGGCTTTTTATGGCCTTAAGAACCTAAATCGATAGATCGGTCTATATGGCAGCTATATCCGAATTTTGCCCGATCTGAACTTAGTTCAATTTAATAAAAGCTTAAAACCCTAATTCAGCAAATCGGTCTATAATACAGCTATATCCAAATATGGTCCGTTCTGGACTATGATCAGACAGACAGACAACGAGAGGTGTACACAGATAAAAATAATTTAGAAAAACTACAACTTTGGTCGAAAAACAATTACAAAAGTTGTTAATTTTCCTGCAACAATTTATTTTGAATCTCAACAACCCAAAGTACAAATTTTTTGTTGAAAGGCACTCTTTTCAAGCCAACATATATCATCAACAACAATATATCCATAAGCAAGGCACAAACCCATCTAACCAGCCAACACATGTTATTTGCTTCGGGTGGTGGTGTTTTTGTTTTCTTTGTTCGACTCGCCCTGCTTTGTCTCATATTTTCCTCTGTCACTCTCTACTATTACTCTTAACCCTCTCATGCCAAATGTTGCGTATATGCAACATTTAATTTCCGTTCTTTTTACTTTTTTTTATACCCTGCACCATAGGAGGGGGGTATACTAATTTCGACATTCTGTTTGTAACACCTCGAAATATGCGTCTAAATGGGGTCTTAGACGTATATATATTCTTGATCGTCATGACATTTTATGTCGATCTAGCCATGTCCGTCCGTCGGTTTGTCTATAAGGTTGAAAAGAGGAAGCAGATATTTATCCTCCCCATGCCACTATGGACATACTCCTAAGCCAGTAATCGGATTGTTGTGCGCTCTAAAAACTATAAAGTAACCTCTAAAAAAGAAAATTTTAAGTTAGGAATTCCGTGCTACCTACTAAATCCATAGTTGTTTTCAATACCACTCCCCTAAGTTGGTTCATGTCTGATATTGTGTTTCCACCTAAGTGCCGGTATCTATTGAACGCGAAAGCCGGGCAATGACAAAGGAAATGTTCCAACGTCTCATCATCTTAAACGCATGCCCTACACATGCTATCACTAGCCTCATCGATTTTACATAAGTGAGCTCGTAGTCCTATGTGTCCCGTTATGATACTAATAGCTATACTGAACGCCTTTTTGATTCCTTTCAGTAATAGCCTTGTTTATCACATCTGGATCCCCCGAAAATCCTACGCCGTCCTACCGACCGTTTCCCTGTTTCACAATGTTGCATGCTCATTCGTCGCCGACTGAATCCCACTCGGACTGCGTCGTCCCGAAAGGCTTCAGGTTAACCAAGTTTAGTGACAGCAGTCCTCTGGCCTTCATAGCCAAATTGTTCCCCTTACTCCCTTATAGCCCGACACCCAAACGGTGCGAATATTGCCATGCTCAGAGAAGGCCTTAATCTCCTTCTTACACTTCAAGAATGTTCGTGACCTTACCGTCCTGGTTATTATTGCCCTTATGGCAATTTAACTGTCAGTAAAGATGTTCACTCTCGACGTCCTCTCGTTAGCACCATACCACCTCACGCATTCCGTGATCGGACCGTATTATGTTCAGGCAGTCTAAAACAGATCTCTTTGCCTGGGTTCTCAATGAAAACCCCCAGGCCCACTCTGACCTCTAGCTATCATCAATCCGTGTAACATGATCTTCCAGATGGCAATACTAAGGTTCCGTCAATTCAAGACTGTCCCGTTGGCAGCAGTGCTTCACTCGACTTCAAGGTTCATCTCAGGTATCCGATCGGAAACCTCTTCCCTTTCTTCCAGGTTTCCTATCGTCGCCTCGATTTTACCGCGATGGTATGAGCTGCCCCCATCATCAATCCATTCGACCATCGTCTTAAGTCTCATAGCCGCAGTGGCTGCCTCACATTTAATCTGTATGTCAATGGGTCGGATATCTAGAATAGTCTCCAGCGCCCTAGTGGACGTGGTCCTCATCGCTCCGCCTATGCCAAAACAACATGTTCTCTGAACCTGTTGTATGGTCCTTATGTTGCACTTTTTCTCCATAGCAGTCCACCAAACTACTGAGTCGTAAGTAAGTATTGGTCTAATCACGCTCTTGTAGAGCCAGTGGACTATCCTAGGATTCAGGCCCCACTTCGTGCATACGGCCCGTCTACATAGTGCCCAACATCTGTGAGCCTTCTCAGTACGCTCCTGAATGTGACACTTCCACTTCAGTTTCCTGTCCAAAATAACACCTAAGTATTTGACCTTGTCAGATATCGAAATCGTTTTATTGAGGAAACGTGGTGCGTTAAATTCGCTCACCTTTGTCTTCCTCCTCTTCCAGGCATATCTCAGTCTTCTATAGGTCAACATTAAGACCTCTGGGTCTAGCCCAGTCATATGACATATGCAAGACCCTTTCGTGCCTTCTGCATAGCTCGTCCGAATCCTTACCCCTTAGAAGTTCAAACCCCTCCTCAGTCATCATCCGTAATAGGTCATTTATGGTGGTGATAAAATGCCCCCCTGTGGCGTGCCCTTCGCCACTATCTCCCTTATATTTATGTCATGGGACACACAATTTATCCACCTGTTTCTTAACATATGGTTTATCCAGTCTCTAAGGACCGGGTTCACCCGGTATTTGTGCACTCCTCAATGTCAATGCATACCGCCAGTGTGTACGTTTTGGTATCGAAGGATTCTTCTATTTTATGCACAACCTCGTGCAGGGCATTCTCTACTGACCTTCCCTTGTCATAGGCATGCTGTTTGTATTTGAGCAGTTCGCTGGATGTACTCTTTATCATGGTGTATACAATACTTTCCATGGTTTTGAGTAGAAAGGACGTAAGGCTTATGGGTCTGTAGCCCTTTGCAGTCGCATAACTTGCCTTGCCGGGCTTGGGTATAAACACCACCCTTGCCTCCTGCCAGGTTTTTCGAGTATATGCAAGTCCTTGGCACGTTGTTGCGGTTTCCTTCACCATAAAATCCGTTATTATAAACTTTCGATCAACGTCATTATTCCAAGATTCCGGTGTCTGTGTGAGTCCTTCGTAACCTGTGGAAAATGGGTTTTCATCAAAAGCCTCAACATGTCCTCCGTTGTCTCTGCTCCCAAACCCAACTTTTGATCTTGGCGGCATCATTAACGCTATCGACCTGTTCTCAGAAAAACGTCCAGGAGGCACGTTTTGCCGCTCTGGTAATCTTATTGTATTCCTTAAGCCGTGTGTAATACACATCCCAATAAACTTCCGCCTTTTTATGACGTGCTCTGTTAAAAAGTTATCGGACCTCTTTCCCAATATTGCGAATCTCCCCGGTCATCCAGAGTGTTTCTTGGGCTGATTTCCTTTCCCAACTATCCGAATTTTTGCCAGTTCGTTTTCAACTTATTCCGGAAGCTTATCGGATTCGGCGCTGGCCGTGCTATTCTAAACCTAATGTAGCGATGGTCAGAGAAAGAGTGTTCCATACAGACCCTTCAATTCTGAACCTCATCCATTAGATATTCCGAATATATCGTCACATCTAATACCTCCTCCCTAATCCTATTAACAAAGGTAGCGGTGCTACCAATATTAAGTGTTATTAGGTCGTTAGTATTCAAGAATTCTGCCAGGGCTTGGCTCCGCTTATTAGTGTTGGTACTCCCCCGCGAAATGTGGTGAGAGTTCGCATCGCACCCTATTAGTACCTCGTTTCCTGTATGTTTTGCTTTCCTCACCAGCCGTTGCAGCTCCGACGTGGGTGGCGGTGTCGGAGAGTCGAAAGGCAGATAAAGTGATGACAGGTATGCTCCACCGTCTCTCTGTCTCACAAATGTTGCATCCGACGTTGACAAATAGGTGATAATCTCATCGTCTGCTCCCTATTCTTTATACTGCATTGACTTTCCTGTCACTGCATTGCCTGATGTCATCGTTTTAGGTTCTTTGCTTAGTCTAGTCTTCCGACTCTTTATAAAGTCGGTAATGGTTCCATCGTCGTTAAGCTTTATTGGGTTTCCATTCCCTGCACCGCCTGATGTTTCAATACTAAGATCTTTGCCTATCTTAGCCTTCCAAATCGTAAGTAAATGGACTTCTTGGGAGCAGGTGATGGTGCATCGGCTCCCTATTCTTTGGGTTGCATTGAGTTTCCTGTCGCATTTCTGCCTTTCCTAGTCTTCCCAATCTTGAAAAAGACAGTTTTGCTCCTATAGTGCGCCATGCCTTTAGTCTTAGCCAAAATTGTCGCTGAGACTTGATCAATGCCAACCACAAAGAGAGTTCCTTCCTCCTTATCCTCCCTTCTCCACCTCAGTCTGCTTATTACTCTTAAAAAAAAAAATTTTTAATAACTTTGGTGCCACAGAGTATTGAACTCATGATCTCATGTTTGGTAGTCTTGCACGCATCGTCTAGCCTACCGACATCATTTTGTTTATGATGAAATAAATCAATTAGTACTGCTGCACAGTAACAAGTGTCTCAATTAATTACATTAAAACAAGTAAAGAAAGGCAAAAGTCGTGCCGACTTTATAATACCCTAGTGGGAGCAATATCTAAGTGGGAGCTATATCTAATTCTGAACCAATTTTGATGGACCTCGGCGAATGTTTTCAGATGGGTTATTAAAATCCCCGCATCAAATTTCGAGCAAAGAAAATATGTTCAAAATGTTACAACTACAGTTGACAAATGACAACAAATTACCCAAAATCTGACAACCATATATATGGGAGCTACATCTAAATCTAAGTCGATTTTGACCAAACTTCATTGATATTGTGGGATATCGAGGAAAGCGTTGTGCACAATTTTGGCAAGATTGGTCAAAAAAAGCGCTTGCAGTGGATTTAGAAGTGAAAATCGGCCGATTTATTGGGTTGCCCAAAAAGTAATTGTCGGTAATATAGTCGAAATTGACAAAATTTTTCAACGGCTTGTGACTCTGTAATTGCATTCTTTCTTCTGTCAGTTATCAGCTGTTACTTTTAGCTTGCTTTAGAAAAAAAGTGCCCGAAATTTTGTTTACATTTATTTGTTTGGCGTCAATTTTAATATGGGTACCACATGTATTGAAAGAAATTCATTTAAGAAACCGAATCAACGCTTGTGATATGCACCTTAAACGCAATGAATTCGATCCGTTTTTAAAACGAATCATAACTGGAGATGAAAAATGGATTGTTTACAACAACGTTAGTCGAAAACGATCATGGTCCAAGCATGGTGAACCAGCTCAAACCACTTCTGTTTGGTGGGATTGGAAGGGTTAGGTATATTTTGAGCTGCTTCCAAGGAACCAAACGATTAATTCGGATGTTTACTGTCAACAATTGGACAAATTGAATACAGCCATCAAGGAGAAGCGACCAGAATTGGTCAATCGTAAAGGTGTCATATTCCACCAGGACAACGCTAGACCGCACACATCTTTGGTCACCCGCTAAAAACTGAGTGAGCTTGGCTGGGAACTTTTGATGCATCCACCATATAGCCCTGACCTTGCACCATCAGACTACCAGTTATTTCGATCTTTGCAGAACTCCTTAAATGGTAAAACTTTCGGCAATGATGAGGCTATAAAATCGCACTTGGTTCAGTTTTTTGCAGATAAAGGCCAGAAGTTCTATGATCGTGGAATACTAAATTTGCCAGGAAGATGGCAAAAGGTTATCGAACAAAATGGCAATTATATATTTGGTTAAAGTTCATTCTAAGTTTTATTAAAAATGCATTTACTTTCTTTTAAAAAATCCGCAATTACTTTTTGGCAACCCAATATATACCCGAGGTGGTGGGTATCCAAAGTTAACTTAACGCCTTTTACTTGTTTTCAATTCATATATTTAGGCACTAAAACTTTCAAAATGTTCTTTCTTTACGGATAAGGCTAAAGATATTAAAATTGCGATACATACATATATACACAAACATACATATATGCTAGTATATTCATAATTTAGAGAATTTATATTGACGTAGCAATTTTTTAAAATTTTTTGAGATTTAAAACTTTATGAAAAAGATATTTTTATTTCTTAAGCCCCTACAACACAAAAAAAAACAAAATTGAGATAATTTAATTTGCGGGGTAGGCCCCCCCCACCCAAATAAAATCCGGGCAACGTCCCTGATGGGAGCGACATCTTAATCTGAACCGATTTGGTCAATTTACAATCACCAATGTGCTACATCAATATTAAGTATATGTGCAAAATTTCAAACGGCTAGCTCTTCTCGTTCGACCGCTATCTTGATTTCGACCGATGGACGGACGGACGGCTCTTGCACAAATACTTTTTATTAGTGTAGGTTGGTTGGTATTGTAAATGGAAAGAATTTCGAATATCCCTGAGCAATGACAGAGTTGAGTGCTATTAATAACTACTCTTAAGTTTTCCGGATGAGGAACAATTTCCAATCTAGCGTCGTTAATGAATATACTCACATCACATGAAAAACGAGACAACCTGTTTCTGACAACACACTTGGACTTTACAGGGTTTAGACACAGGCCATTGGCTTTCACCCACGTGCTGGTTTTTACAGATCATGACGTATATTTTTAGCAACCTCATCTCTCGAACTGCCGATATATATCGTCAGCGTACATATGTGCCTCACAATAAGACAATTGACTCGCCAAGTTATTACTATACAATGAAAGGAGAAGAGGACCCAGAATTGATCCCTCAGGAACACCTTTAAAAACAAGGAGAGGTGACGATACAGTACACTTATAACTGACGGACTGAGTGCGGTATGAAGGGTACAACAAAATAAGACAAACGGTCGTACCAGGAAAATTGTAAAGATGTCTCATCTTCAGCATATAACAAGGAATGATCCACAGTGTTAAATGCCTTAGAATGGTCAAGAAGAACACGAAAATTGATCTTGCTATTCTCCAAATTGACCCTAATCCTCTCAGTGACCTCCTCCAAGGGAGTTCTGTAGCTGTGGTTAGGACGAAACCCATGGAAAATATTGGGTTGCCCAAAAAGTAATTGCGGATTTTTCATATAGTGGGCGTTGACAAATTTTTTCACAGCTTGTGACTCTGTAATTGCATTCTTTCTTCTGTCAGTTATCAGTTGTTACTTTTAGCTTGCTTTAGAAAAAAAGTGTAAAAAAAGTATATTTGATTAAAGTTCATTCTAAGTTTTATTAAAAATGCATTTACTTTCTTTTAAAAAATCCGCAATTACTTTGTGGGCAACCCAATAACTTGTGGTCAAAATTCTATTGAAAATATAGGTGACATGAGGAATAATAAGCGGGAGCAGGAGTCTTATAAAATTAGGATCAACACCAAATATCCAACAGCGTAAGACTTTATAGTCGCGTCACACTCAAGGACATCGGCGGGACCAACGCAGCAGAAGCCAAAACCAGAATCATCGTCGAGAGATGGGGAGATATTGAAACCATAGAAATTGGGATGAGCATCATTGAGCCCATTCCTATGTCTCAAGCTACCTTCCAAGTTCGCTTGGAGCCTATTGCGGAAGAAAAGCGTCTGTTACCATAGTCTTTCTTGGGTTTCTTAATCAACTTATTGACGTGGTCTCATACTGAGCGAAAGGCATCATGTAGCTCAGGCGTGCTGATACGTTTCCATCTATGATGACACATATTCCTCGAGTTAATAGCCGAACGAATATTCCGGAGAAACACGGTTTCGTTGTGGAAGACACTTCTCTGTTCATCAAAAGTTTCCATACGAAATATTAGATTCCAGTCGGTTAGCTCAGCATTCGAAAGCAAACAAGTAAAAGCATGCTAAGTTTGGCCGGGTCGAATCCTATATATCCTCCACCATGGATCGCATTTGTCGAGTTCTTTTTCTGGTATCTCTTTTTAGGCAAACATATGATAAAAGGAAAGAATTGCTATGATTAGTTATCGTCCGATTGGGACCATAATAGAACTGATTGTTGGAGACCATCGAATAAAAATTGCGCCCTTAAGACGCTTAAGAAAAAAAATATGGAGATCGGTTTATATGGGAGCTGTATCAGGCTATAGACCGATTCAGACCATAATAAACACGTATAGTCATGAGAGAAGTCGTTGTACGAAATTTCAGCCAAATCGGATAATAATTGCGACCTCCAGATGCTCAAGAAATCAAGATCCCAGATCGGTTTATATGGCAACAACAATATATCAGGTTATGCGCCGATTTGCACCATACTTAACACAGTTGTTAGAAATCATAACAAAACACAATGCGAAATAAAGGGTGATTTTTTTGAGGTTAGGATTTTCATGCATTAGTATTTGACAGATCACGTGGGATTTCAGACATGGTGTCAAAGAGAAAGATGCTCAGTATGCTATGACATTTCATCATGAATAGACTTACTAACGAGCAACGCTTGCAAATCATTGAATTTTATTACAAAAATCAGTGTTCGGTTCGAAATTTTGACAAATTTTGTTCAGCGATGAGGCTCATTTCTGGTTGAATGGCTACGTAAATAAGCAAAATTGCCGCATTTGGAGTGAAGAGCAACCAGAAGCCGTTCAAGAACTGCCCATGCATCCCGAAAAATGCACTGTTTGGTGTGGTTTGTACGCTGGTGGAATCATTGGACCGTATTTTTTCAAAGATGCTGTTGGACGCAACGTTACGGTGAATGAACACATTTCGAACCGAACACTGATTTTGGTAATAAAATTCAATGATTTGCAAGCGTTGCTCGTTAGTAAGTCTATTCATGATGAAATGTCAAAGCATACTGAGCATCTTTCTCTTTGACACCATGTCTGAAATCCCACGTGATCTGTCAAATACTAATGCATGAAAATCCTAACCTCAAAAAAATCACCCGTTATTTGTACGGCCGAAATTCTACATTTCAAATTTATGCAAATTTTAGTTTCGAAAACTAAGCCTGCACACCCAATTTGTTGTAGAGTATGAAAATCTTGGCTTCGACCGACTTTAGCCCATCCTTACATCTTTTTGATTGATTCGTCGGCGTGGCTTACATACCTGGTGTGATGAAGGGGATCAAAACGTCGACTTTGCCCAACTTTAGTCTGTCCTAACTTGTTAAAATTATCGATTACAAAACACACACGGACGGATATGGCAAGAAAGTCTTAAGCAGAGTATTCTGTTCAGCTTTTTGAGCATATTGCTGTCAAACGTCAGCGGAACGTTGACTAAAATAGGCGAAGAAGTAGTACTCTGCTTATACGTAGTGAGGAAAATGCAAAAAAAAGTTAAAGTGGCAACACTTGAAACCCTTATACCGTACTCCACTACTGTGGTACATGGTATTATAACTTAATGAATTTGTTTGTAACACCCAGAAGGAAGAGAGATAGACCCATAGATAAGTATACCGAACGACTCAGAATCACTTTCTGATTCGGTTTAGCTATGTCCGTCTGTCCATGTTAATTTGTGTACAAAGTATAGGTCACAGTTTTCATCCGATCGTCTTCAAATTTGGCACAAGCATTTTCTTCGCCCTAGGAACGAAGCCTATTGAAAATGGTAGAAATTTGGATATAGTTTCCATATATATGTTCGTCCGATTTGAACTAAAATTGAAATTATATCGTCATTTGTAAACCTATTCTCACGAAATCTTGCACGAAAGATTCTCTTATAAATCTCGACATTATCGGTGACTTTCAAAAAATCAGTTCAGATATAGATATAGCTCCCATATATATGTTCGTTCGATTTGGACTAGTATTACAATAGTTTGGTCTTTTGTTAACCGATTCACACGAAAATTGGTTTTGAATTGGATAATTGGTATTGAATTTCATAGAAATCAGTTCAGATTTAAATGTAGCTCCCATAAATATTTTTATCCGATTTTAAATAATACTCAATAATTTAGTAATTTGTTGACCGATCTTCACAAAGCTTGGTACAAAAGTTTCTTTATAACTCTTCTGATGACTGATGAATTTCATATAAATTTGTTCAGTTTTAGATATAGCTCCCATATTTATGCATATCCCTATTTTCACTCTTAAGGCCTTTGCTATACAATTTATCAATCGATCTTCTCAAAAATTTGCACAAAGAGTTACCTTATGGCTACTACAATAAATACGGATTTTGATCGAAATTCTTCTTATAAAATTTAAGCAAATTTTAAATATAACGACTTAGCCTACATAACCAATGTGGAGTAGGGTTTCAAAAGGTGGGTTCCGCCCGACTTTAGCCCGTCCTTACTTGTTATACCCTCCACCATAGGATGGGGGGTATACTAATTTCGTCATTCTGTTTGTAACTACTCGAAATATTCGTCTGAGACCCCATAAAGTATACATATTCTTGATCGTCGCGACATTTTATGTCGGTCTAGCCATGTCCGTCCGTCTGTCCGACCGTCCGTCCGTCTGTCTGTCGAAAGCACGCTATCTTCCGAAGGAGTAAAGCTTGCCGCTTGAAATTTTGCACAAATACTTTTTATTAGTGTAGGTCGGTTGGTATTGTAAATGGGTCATATCGGTCCATGTTTTGATATAGCTGTCATATAAACGGATCTTGGGTCTTGACTTCTTGAGTCTCTAGAGTGCGCAATTCTCATCCGATTTGACTGAAATTTAGCACATAGTGTTTTAGTATCACTTCTAAATACTGTGCTATGTATGGTTCATATCGGTCCATAACCTGGTATAGCTGTCATATAAAACGATCTTGGGTCTTAACTTCTTGAGCCTCTAGAGTGCGCAATTCTTATCCGATTGGAATGAAATTTTGCACCACGTGTTTTGTTACGATATCTAATAAGTGTACCAAGTATGGTTCACATCGGTTCATGACCTGATATAGCTGCCATATAAACCGATCTGGGGTCTTGACTTCTTGAGCCTCTAGAAGACGCAATTCTTATCCGATTGGAATGAAATTTTGCACGACGTGTTTTGTTATGATATCCAACAACTGTGCCAAGTATGATTCAAATCGGTTCATAACCTGATATAGCTGCCATATAAACCGATCTGGAATCTTGACTTCTTGAGCCTCTAGAGGTCGCAATTATTATCCAATTTGCTTGACGGTTCCTCTCATGACCATCAACATACGTGTTTATTATGGTCTGAATCGGTCTATAGCCCGATACAGCTCCCATATAAATCAACATTTTACACAGGTCTCCAACATATAATTTAATTGTGGTCTAAACTGGATCATATCTTTATATTGCTCTAATAGCAGAGCAAATCTTTTCTTATATAATTTTTTGCCTAAGAAGAGATGCCGGGAAAAGAACTCGACAAATGCGCTCCATGGTGGAGGGTATATAAGATTCGGCCCGGCCGAACTTTGCACGCTTTTACTTGTTTTTGAATGTTTTATTGGTTTCAATGGTTCGTTTTCCTTTACTTGTTGGCTAGAAAATAAATTAAATAGAGAAAACAATAAGGGTGGATAAAAAACGTGTTTTGGTGTGAAAACAAAAACATTTGATTGCTGTCAAATTCCTTCCGCTCGTGGAAAAATTAACAATTTCCGCGGCTATTCCCAATGTAGAATAGAATACCACCTCTTACGGCGTTATTCACAAAACTTAATGTAGATTTGGAATAGGTTTATTTGACATATTTTCTTTATAGAACTTTCAATTAAACTTATTTTAAGGCTTTATAAAGTTTTGTGAATAAGGCCGTTAAAATTTGACGACAGGGTCGGACATGGAAATCTCGATATGTTGCAAACAAGGATTTGGAGCGGAGTGGAGCGTGGATCGGAGCGGAGCAGTCACATTTTTGTCGGAGAGGGACCGACATATTTTGAAACTAGAGAGGAGCGTGAGCGGATCGGTTTCCTATCTCAAAGTCCACTCCGCTCCGACAAAATAAAAATCTTTAAAATACCAATTTTTATACCCTCCACCATAGGATGGGGGGTATACTAATTTCGTCACTCTTTTGTAACTACTCGAAATATTAGTCTGAGACCCCATAAAGTATATATATTCTAGATCGTCGTGATATTTTATGTTGATCTAGCCATGTAATTCCGTCCGTCTGTCTGTCGAGAGCACGCTAACTTCCGAAGGAGAAAAGCTAGCCGCTTGAAATTTTTGCAAAAAATACTTCTTATAAGTATAGGGCGGTTGGTATTGTAAATGGTTCAAATCGGCCCATGTTTTGATATAGCTGCCATATAAACCGATCTTGCGTCTTGACTTCTTGAGCTTCTAGAGGGCGCCATTCTTATTCGATTTGGCTGAAATTTTGCACGAAGTATTTTATTACTAAATAAAATATAAATTGATCTCTCTATTTTACTTCCTGAGCCCCCAAAGGGCGCAATTCTTATTGGAATTGGCTGACATTTTACTCAGGTCTCCAACATATAATTTAATTGCGGTCCAAACCGGACCATATATTGATATCGCTCTAATAGCAGAGCAAATCTTTTCTTATATCCTTTTTTGCCTAAGAGATGCCGGGAAAAGAACTCGACAAAAGCGATCCATAGTGGAGGGTCAATCCCATGGCAGCCGGTTGTACGCACCGGATTGACCCGATGGAATCTTCATCGGCAAGGGCTGCCGCCTCAGTGTACGTGTTCGTCTTTTTTCGTCATGGGAGAGGCACATCCCGGAGTGCCTTCTCCGTATGCTTTTGGTCCGTGCCGGGATTGAAAAGAACCCCGGACCCTGGTTCTGTTCCGTTTGCCAGAACCGCCTTCATCATCGGTCAGTGTCGGTGAGGTGTAACAGGTGCTTGGGGTGGGTACATTTCCGTTCTTGCTCTGGCCTAACTTCGCTACGGGAGTATAGTCATACTGGCTATGTCGCTAGGTGCTGTGCGAACATAGCCAGCAGTGGGTCACAAGCGTCGCCGTCGTCGCCTTCGGCGTCCTCGTCGTCGGACTATGTGACCCCCCCGACCTCTCCCGTACGGCAATTTATGCAAAGACAGCCCTACTATTGCCAGGCCAGTGTCGGGAAATGTATCGTTCCTGCAGTTAAACTGCAATGGACTGCGAGGCAAGATTGATGAGATTGTAGATTTTATGAGTCGGAAGAGCATATCGGTCGCAGCGATCCAGGAGACAAAGCTGACTAACACCTGCAGCTTGCACAGTTGTCACGGCTACAATGTGCTACGTAAGGATCGCTCAAGGAATGGAGGTGGGGGATTGGCCTTCGTTATACACCATTCCGTGCAGTATAGACCTATCTCGCCTGCGCTTGACGCTAGTGACCCATACATGGAATGTATGGGGGTAGCAGTCAGGTCTGGTACTGCCGAGATAGAGATATACAACGTGTATATACCGCCGGTTGGCAGCTGTGTCCCGATTAATGGCCAGGCCTACAGCCCCGACATAAGTGGGTTGCTATCTGGCCATAGTCGTCTGGTTCTGGGGGATTTCAATGCACATCACTCGTCATGGCATTCTCCCCTAGGCAACGACCAGCGTGGCATAGCTTTGGCAGAGCAGATAGATAGCTCCACGTTTTGCACGGTGAATGAGGATGCCCCCACTAGGATTACGGGGAGGTGCAGCAGCTCGCCAGACATCTCAATCGCATCCCCTGATCTCCTGAGTGACGTATCCTGGCAAGCCGTCATCTCTTTGGGGTCAGACCACCTCCCCATAATCCTCACCATCGACCGACCACCCGACTTCATAACCTCTGAGCGCCGAACGTTCATCAACTACAAGAAGGCCAATTGGACTGGCTTCAGAGAGTATACCAATCGCCGCTTCAATGAACTGCCACCCCCCTCTGATGTGCTTGTGGCCGAGAGGAAATTCCGAGACATCATCAAAGCAGCAGCCGCTCGCTTTATACCAGCCGGTCGAATACCGCAAGTGCGACCCAATTTCCCGGCGCAAGCAGTGGTACTCGCAGACGAGCGTGATGGGATTCGTGCTATGGACCCCGCTAACCCCAGAATCAGCGAGCTGAATCTGGAAATAAACAGGGTAGTCAACGAACATAAGCGGAATTTGTGGCTGGAACACTTGGAGCAATGTAACTTAGGCACCGGTGCAGGCAAATTGTGGGCCACTGTTAAGTCTCTCTCGAACCCTGGTAGACGGGACGACAGGACCTCAGTCACTTTTGGCGAGTTAACCGTGACTGATCCGAAGAGATGCGCCAGGTTGTTCAACCGTCAATTTATCGTGCATCCCGAGAGAGACAGGGCAAGGAGGAGAGCCATTCGCCGTATTCGTGGTCTCCGAGCCGATGAACAGCCATCACAATTTACCGTGGGCGAAGTTACGAATGTCATACGTGGCGCCAAATGTTCCAAGGCGTTGGGCCCCGACGGAATCTCTACATTGATGCTGAAGAATCTGGATTTACCTGGAGTTGAGTACCTTACCACTGTCCTTAACCTGTTATTGAACACTCTTATAGTTCCCGATGTCTGGAAAATGGGCAGAGTGATCCCGCTACTGAAGCCTGGTAAAGACCCGAGTTTGGGGTAGTCGTACAGACCGATCTCCCTTCTCTCACCAGTGGCTAAGACGCTTGAGGCATTACTCCTCCCGAGCCTCGTAGGAGAATTTCCATTCGCCGAGCATCAACACGGATTTCGGAGACTGCACAGCACAACAACAGCTTTGCATGCCATCACCACACACATTTGCCGTGGCTTCAATCAACCCAGGCCATGTGATAGGACGGTCCTCGTGGCATTGGACCTATCGAAGGCATTCGACACGGTCAGCCATGCCAAATTATTTGAGGACATCGCCAACACGTCCCTCCAGCCAGGCCTTAAACGTTGGGTCGCGAATTATCTGTGTGGCCGCCAGTCATTTGTGGAATTTAGGGATAAGAAGTCAAAACACCGTAGAGTGAAACAGGGAGTTCCCCAAGGCGGGGTGATATCTCCGGCTCTGTTTAACCTCTACCTATCCTCCATCCCACCTCCTCCAGACGGCATAGAGATCGTATCATATGCGGACGACTGTACGATCTTGGCATCAGGCCCCCCACCCATTGATGACATCTGCGATAGGTTGAACGTCTACCTCAACGAGCTTGCCTCATATTTCGCTGCAAGAAATCTGAAGATATCCGCCACCAAATCTTCAGCCACACTGTTCACTACAAATACGCGTGAGGTGAATTCTGAGCTGACTGTGATGGTCGATGGAGAATTGATTCCGACCATCAAGTGTCCCAAAATACTTGGCGTCACATTTGACAGCTCCTACACTTTCTCCCCACATGCCACAGCAATCTGCAATAAAGTCAAAAGTAGAAACAAGGTCCTCAAGTCACTCGCTGGCAGCACTTGGGGTGCAGACAAAGAAACCTTGTTGACCACGTACAAAGCAATTGGCCGGTCTGTGGTAAGTTATGCAGCGCCAGTGTGGTCACGTCAGCTTTGTGACACGCAGTGGAATAATATTCAGATCTGTCAGAATGCCGCCCTCCGAACTGCGACGGGCTGCCTCCTTAGTTCTCATGTGGACCACCTCCACCAGGAGACAAAGATCCTACCAGTGCGAAGACATAACTACATGCTGTCTAAGCAATACCTTTTGGGCTGTTATCGCAGAAATCATCCAAATCATCATCTTGTGGATAGATACCCACCGCCCAGAAGCCTTAAGGTAGATCTACATGATCTAGAGCGTGAGGTCCAGCGCTACAAGAGAGAACCTCTAGATCAAGCGGCATATCAAGCGGGTCTGAACAACATTCATGCAGACACGGTAGCAGACGCGTTAACTGGCTACCGGGTGAATGTAGTCCTTGGAGAACGACCGCCACCCATTGCACCCGAAGAAATCGACCTCCCCCGGCAAACCAGAGTGATTCTGGCTCAATTACGTTCCGGCAGATGCAGCCGCCTCAATTCCCACAGAGCTAGGATTGATGCCGACGTGCAAGATGTATGTCCCGACTGTAACCAGGGACCGCACGATACGTCACCTGTTTAACTGCCAGGCCAGACCCACTCGACTCAGACCCAGATCCATGTGGACGCACCCCATCTTAGTCGCGGAGTTCCTGGGTCTTGACACTCAACAGAATCAAGCAGACGAAAGATAGTACACAATAAACTGCTACAACAACAACAACATGGTGGAGGGTATATAAGATTCGGCCCGGCCGAACTTAGCCCGCTTTTACTTGTTTTCGTATATTCTTTTTTCGAAGCCTGGTTTGTGTCCAAACTCCTTTCCAAAATTATAAACAGCGCCATTGCGGTTTTTATACTTAAAGGATTCATCTAAGACATTATCCTCATTTAAGGGAAGCTGAACAAGAAATCTTCCGTCGACGTTTTTCTTCGTTGTAGCTAAATATATCTCTAAATATTTATCATTTTCATTGGGAACAGCAGCTGCCTCGATCTCTTCAATCTCCAAAAATCTTTCTAAGTCCATTGTCATGTTCACTGATCGTTTTTGTTAGGGATGGTAAACAACTAATGGTCCGGAAAACATCAAACCTAACTTTCTATACTGCCCAGCATACCGTTTCTCTTCGCGATACCGTTATTGATGATGTCCATGTAGTACTAGGTCAATGCATTCATTTTTGTTGTTATTTAGATCAGGTAATTTGAATTTTCTCCACTGTGGAGGAACATCGTTATACTTGGAATCTAGTCGTACTGACGCCAACGTTTGTAACACCAGAGCATTCACGTCGAGCCAGTATTTACTGTCAAACCTGGTATGAACTCTCATTTTTATACCCTCCACCATAGGATGGGGGGGTATACTAATTTCGTCATTCTGTTTATAACTACTCGAAATACTCGTCTGAGACCCCATAAAGTATATATATTCTTGATCGTCGCGACATTTTATGTCGATCTAGCCATGCCCATCCGTCTGTCTGTCGAAGGCACGTTAACATCCGAAGGAATAAAGCTAGCCGCTTGAAATTTTGCACAAATACTTCTTATTAGTGTAGGTCGGTTGGTATTTTAAATGGTTCAAATCGGCCGATGTTTTGATAAAGCTGCCATATAAACCGATCTTGCGTCTTGACTTCTTGAGCCTCTAGAGTGCGCCATTCTTATCGGATTGGAATGAAGTTTTGCACGACGTGTTTTGTTATGATATCCAACAACTGTGCCAAGTATGGTTCAAATCGGGTCTTGACTTCTTGAGTCTCTAGAGGGAGCAATTCTTATCCGATTTGAATGAATTTTTGCACGACATAAAATGTCACGACGATCAAGAATATATATACTTTATGGGGTCTCAGACGAATATTTCGAGTAGTTACAAACAGAATGACGAAATTAGTATATCCCTCATCTTATGGTGGAGGGTATAAAAAGATTTCCTTTGATATTTGAGCGATATCAAGATATGGTCTCGCTTGGACCACAATTAAATTATATGTTGGAGACCTGTGTAAAATGTTAGCTAATTCGAATAAGAATTGCGCCCTTTGGGGGCTTAAGAAGATAATAATTGCGACCTCTAGAGGCTCAAGAAGTCAAGATCCCAGATCGGTTAATATGACAGCTATATCAGGTTATGAACCGATTTGAACCATACTTTGCACAGTTGTTGGATATCATAGCAAAACACGTCGTGCCAAAATTCATTCAAATCGGATAAGAATTGCGCCCTCTAGAGGCTCAAGAAGTCAAGACCCAAGATCGGTTTATATGGCAGCTATATCAGGTTATAGACCGATTGGTGGAGGGTATAAAAATCAACTTGTTATACCCGCCACCATAAGATGGGGGGTATACTAATTTCGTCATTCTGTTTGTAACTACTCGAAATATTCGTCTGAGACCCCATAAAGTATATATATTCTTGATCGTTGCGACATTTTATGTCGATCTAGCCATGTCCGTCCGTCTGTCCGTCCGTCCGTCTGTCTGTCGAAAGCACGCTAACTTCCGAAGGAGTAAAGCTAGCCGCTTGAAATTTTGCACAAAAACTTCTTATTAGTGTAGGTCGGTTGGTATTGTAAATGGGCCATATCGGTCCATGTTTTGATATAGCTGCCACATAAACCTATCTTGGGTCTTGACTTCTTGAGCCTCTAGAGTGCGGAATTCTTATCCGATTGGAATGAAATTTTGCACGACGTGTTTTGCTATGATATCCAACAACTGTGCCAAGTATGGTTCAAATCGGTCCATAACCTGATATAGCTGCCATATAAACCGATCTTGGGTCTTGACTTCTTGAGCCTCTAGCGTGCGCAATTCTTATCCGATCAGAATGAAAATTTGGCACGACGTGTTTTGCTATGATATCCAACAACTGTGCCAAGTATGGTTGAAATCGGTCCATAACCTGATATAGCTGCCCTATAAACCGATCTTGGGTCTTGACTTCTTGAGCCTCTAGAGTGCGCAATTCTTATCCGATTGAAATGAAATTTTGCACGACGTGTTCTGTTATTATATACAACAACTGTGCCAAGTATGGTTCAAATCGGTCCATAACCTGATGTAGCTGTCATATAAACCGATCTTGGGTCTTGACTTCTTGAGCCTCTAGAGGGCACAATTCTTATCCGATTTGAATGAATTTTTGCACGAAGTATTTCGTTATGATATCCAACAACTGTGCTAAGTATGGTTGAAATCGGTTTATAACCTGATATAGCTGTCATATAAACATATCTGGGGATTTGACTTCTTGAGCTTCTAGAGGGAGCAATTGCTATTCGATTTGGCTGAAATTTTGCATGACGTATTTTATTTTTACTTTCAACCACTGTGTCAAATAAGATTCAAATCGGTTCATAACCTGATATAGCTGCCATATAAACCGATCTGGGATCTTGACTTCTTGACCCCTAGAGGTCGCACTTATTATCCGATATGCCTGAAATTTTGTACGACGGATCCTCTCATGACCATCAACAAACATGTTTATTATGGTCTGAATCGGTCTATAGCCCGATACAGTTCACATATAAATCGTTCTCTCTATTTTACTTCGTGAGCCCCCAATGGGCGCAATTCTTATACGAATTGGCTGAAATTTTACACAGGTCTCCAACATATAATTTAATTGTGGTCCGAACCGGACCATATCTTGATATCGTTTTAATAGCAGAGCAACTCTTTTCTTATATCCTTTTTTGCCTAAGAAGAGATGCCGAAAAAAGAACTCGACAAATGCGATCCATGGTGGAGGGTATATAAGATTCGGCCCGGCCGAATTTAGCACGCTTTTACTTGTCTAATCTCATTTAAACTCCTTATTGCAAACTCCGATACAAAAAGGAAAATAAATAAAACAAACCAATTTGTTGGAATTTATTTCCATTAAAATGAACAATAAACGTAAACAATATTGGGGAAACAACCCACGATTCAAAGTTCCTAAGACTATGGATAGAAACTCTAATCGTTTCAGTTGTTTATCTGATCTCGACGAAAGTGACGACGACAGTTCCATAATGGATGCAAACCAAAACATTTCTATTGAAGATAAGATTCCACCAATTATTGTAGATAATTGCCATAGCTTCAGTTCAGTTATCAAACTTTTTGGTACCAAATGCAATTATAAGAGGATGTCAATTGGAACAAAACTTGTGCCGAGTACCCTAGCATATTATGATGAAATCATAAAATATCTGAAAGAAAAGAAAATGAAATTTTATACTCATCCAGTATTGGATAGAAAAGCTTTTAAACTGGCCTTATTTGGGCTTCCACAGCTGGAGACTGCTTTCATAATTGAAGAGTTCAACACGAAGTACAACATTCAACCAACGAAGGTTACAGAGGTTAAAACCGCTCGTTCCAACGTCGACGACGCATTATACATGCTTGAGTTTGATCGCACTAAAATTTCGAAGAGAGAAGTTCGTAAAATACGCTACGTTTGTGGAATCGTCGTTTACTGGCGAAACCCACAAAAAAGATCCAGGGGCCCCACACAATGCTCCAAATGTGCCATGTTTGGCCATGGTTCCTCAAACTGTTTTAGAGATAATGCGTGCTTGGGTTGTGGTGGGCCCCACGACTATTCAGTATGTCAATTACAAAAAGCCCCCAAGGATGATGCTGTTGTGTACAAATGTTTTAATTGTGCTAAGAGGAATTTAAAACATGTAAACCATCGTGCGGATGACCCACGTTGCCCTTCTCGAAAGGAGTATATGGAAATTCGACAAAAGGTAACTGCAAACCGAAAATATAACAAATTTATTCCGTCTCAAGACTTTAGCATGTCAAATGACGACTTTCCATCTACAAGTCGTCAAGCTGCGCAATTTCAAGTGCCTTCCTGGCCCAAGAATGACCACAACAGTAAAAATGTTCCATTATCGAACTCGAACAATAGAACTAACGACGATTTGTCAAACGATAAAATTATGGAAATATTTTTCGAAGCAATAGATGCATTGGAAAAATGCACAAATAAATTTGATAAAATGAGAGTACTAGGAAATATGCTTCGTCATGTCATATAATCCTAATATAATAAATCGATTAAATGTTATGCACTGGAACTCACAAGGCATAACGAATAGAAATTCTGTTATTGAATTGGAACACTTCTTGCACCAAAAGCAAATCCACATAGCCTTAATTAATGAGACTTTTTTAAAAGAGCATCATAAATTCAAAATAACCAACTATAAAATATACAGAGCCGACAGACCAACGCACGGTGGAGGCGTACTAATTGCAATTAAAAACAAAATACCACATCAAATATTGCCTCATATCCCAACATACGAATTGGAAAACATTTCGATACTAATTAACATTGACCATAGACCAATAAGATTAATTGCAGCTTATAGCCCGAAATATACAGCCAATTTTGCTCATGACATAGATAAAATGACGTCTATATCAGAAGATTATTTAATTTTTGGAGATTTAAACGCGCATCATAAAAGCTGGAATTGTTTCCACAACAATTCTGCCGGAAACTGTTTATTCAATAATCAACTTCAATCGAATTTTTACATCTATGCGCCTACAGAATTCACCAGATATCCACAGGGAACATTGGCGAAGCGCCCTTCAGTTGTTGACATTTTATTAACAAATTCCAGCATTAATATTTCACCGCTTGAGACACATCCAGGTGAGCTCCAATCGGATCATGTTCCCATCACATGCCAAATATACGGCCAAGTTTCTGAAAGACGAATTTTAGTACCACAACTAAAACTTGCTGACTGGAATGCCATACAAAACTGGGCTGAAAATAAAATACAAAGCCTTAGCATAGAGCCTTTAAATATCTCATTAACAAATATTGAAATTACCTTATCCCGAATAACGAAAATTGTCCAAGGCGCCGCAGAAAAGGTTCCAAAAGTCGAAAAACAAGCTTGGCAGCAACGATTGTCTCGATTAACTATATATTTAATCGGGCAAAGACGAAGATATACCAGAAAGTTACAAAGATCCAATAATGTTCAAGAAAGAATCTACCTTACATGTGTCTTGAAACAGCTGTCGAAACTGATCAGCTGGCACACTTGTCAAGACAGAAATAACAGCTGGAATAATTTTCTACAAGGGTTGCCACCTGGTAGGAAAAAGTTTTGGGCAATAACGAAGGCCATAAAAGGGAAAAAATGCTCAGTTGGAAATTTAAAATCAAACGGAACTGATGTCTTATGCAACACAGATAAAGCAAACCTTATAGCTGACTCGTTTGAAAATGCACATAAAACCACTTTGAGTTCACATTCCTCTGTTGAAGGTAAGGTTGAAAAACATATTCAATGGTTAAATTCACAACGAATTCCAAACACTGCAAATGAAGCACTTACGACTAGTAATGAAATCAAATTAATAGTTAGCCAATTAAAAAATAACAAAGCCGCTGGAGTCGATGGCATAAAAGCAATATTTTTGAAAAAAATGCCTGAAATATTTTTTCATAAACTGGCCATCATTTTCAACTGGTGTATTTTAAACGGTTATTTCCCAATGCAATTTAAAAAGGCGAAAATTGTTCCAGTCTTAAAGGCTGGCAAAGACGCAAAGCAAGCAGCTAGCTACAGACCAATCAGCATTTTATGTGGTCTAGATAAAGTATTTGAGAATGTTATACACTCCAGAATTGTAGAGTATTCGGAGAACAATCATATTATTAATAAGGAGCAATTCGGATTTAGAAGAGATCATTCTACTATTCACCAACTTAAACGAGTTTTAAATTATATTAAAACTAACAAGGAAAATCGGAAATCAACGGGTGTTGTTTTTCTTGATATAGAAAAGGCATTTGATTCTATTTGGCATAATGGACTTATTTTTAAGATGAACCAGTTTGGATATCCTATTTATTTGCAAAAAATGATACAAAGTTTTCTATTGGGAAGATCATTTATTGTAACAGTAGGTGAAGGAATATCCACAGAACGTTCAATTCCAGCAGGTGTCCCCCAGGGCTCAATTCTCTCGCCCCACTTATACTCCATCTTTACTGCGGACTTTAGTATCCCAAGAAATCAAAAGGCAGCGTTTTATGCGGATGACTCTGCCCTAATCACTTCAGGAAAAGTTTCGAATGCTTTAGTCAAGAACATGAAAAAGGCGATAACTGTTTCTCAAAAATATTTTGACAGATGGAAAATCAAGATCAACTCCGCCAAAACAAAAGCAATAATTTTTCCTTATAACAAATCGCCAAAAAGAATTCCTAGTATTCAGTTGTCGGTGAATAATGAGATCATTCCCCTGGAGGATTCGGTGAAATATTTAGGCGTGTTATTCGACAAAAAACTCAACTTTAATGCCCACATATCTTATATTTCTGGGAAAGCTATAAAATGCGGACGAGCATTGTTTCCGCTGTTAAACAGAAAATCAAAACTAAATGTCAAAAATAAAACACTAATTTATAAAATGTGTATCCGGCCGATCATTACTTACGGTTGCCCAATTTGGTCAACACAGATGACACAAACGAATCTCAAAAAACTTCAAGTCATTCAAAACAAAAACCTAAAATGTATCTTAAATCTACCAAGAAGATTTCCAACGAATACATTACATTCAAGATTTAATTTTAAGTTGTTATCTGAAATATTTAATGAAATTTCACAAAGATTTGAAGATAGATGCAGATCTTCACATATCCATTTAATAAGACATTTGTACGGTTAACCATATTTACATCTTTTATAACAAAAAGATGATTAAAGTGGTTGACTGAAAATTTCTTTAAATTTTGTAGATTATCAAAGGTTTTGCCTATCTTTTTCCTTACATGGCTCTTTTACTAGGTATTTATTTTTCTATTATATTATAAGCCTTACTTGATGCAATACTATATGTAAAATCTCATAATATGTTATATTGAAAATCTTATATTTTTAACTTTGTAACATGGATAGTGATAAATAAAAAAAAAATAAAAAAAAAAAAAAAAAAAAAATAAATTGCTTTATTTTATTGGCCATCGTTCGCTGTAGGCGAAGATAAGCTATTTCATACTATTTTGCACTTTTTGGCACCGAAATGTAAGAATTTTGAATAGATCATTCAATCACCCATTACATATTTTCTTCCTGTAACTACATGCTAAAATTCAGACCTGTAACTTCATCTGTACAGAAAGTAGTAAATGGTACCAAAATGTGCGAGTTGTGAATAGATTGTTTAACCACCCATCATATTTTTCCTACTTGTACCTGCATGCCAAATTCCAGACCACTATCTCCATCTACACCCAAAAAAAGTTGATCACGAACGTCCTCATTTCATTACTAAACGGTATTGACAACAAAGCAACACCGTATGGTACAAATACAATACCGGATGGTATGGATGAAACATAAAATGATTGGTACCGTTTGGTACTAGCCCTATTACCGAACTTTTATTAGCTATGGAACCAATATGTTATTGGTTTTAGCACCAGACCGTTATTGGTTTTAGAACCAAACCGTTATTGATTACTCCACCCCCTAATACATCAAAACAAACATTGAAAATAATTCTAATCTAATTATACCCTCCACCGTAGGATGGGGTTACACTAATTTCGTCCTTCTATTCGTAACTACTCGAAATATTCGTCTGAGACCCCATAAAGTATATATATTCTTTATCGTCGTGACATTTGATATCGATCTAGCCATGTCCGTCCGTCTGTCTGTCGAAAGCACACTAACTTTCGAAGGATTAAAGCTAGGCGCTTGAAATGTTGCACAAATACTTTTTATTAGTGTAGGTCGGTTGGTATTGTAAATGGGCCATATCGGTCCATGTTTTGATATAAATAGCTGCCATATAAACCGATCTTGGGTCTTGATTTCTTGAGCCTCTAGAGTGCGCAATTCTTATCCGATTAGAATAAAATTTTGCTCCACGTGTTTTGTTATGATATTCAACAACTGTGCCTGGTATGGTTCAAATCGGTCCATAACCTGATATAGCTGTCATATAAACCGATCTTGGGTCTTGACTTCTTGAGCCTCTAGAGTGCTCAATTCTTATCCGATTTCAATGAATTAAAATCGACATATAAACAGATCTGGGAAACTTGATTTCTTGAGCTTCTAGAGGGCGCAATTCCTATCCGATTTGGCTGAAATTGTGCATGACGTATTTTATTCTTACTTTCAACTACTGTGTCAAATAAGGTTCAAATCGGTTCATAACCTGATATAGCTATTATATAAAGCGATCTGGGATCTTGACTTCTTGAGCCTCTAGAGGTCGCAATTATTATCCGATTTGTCTGAAATTTTGTACGACGGATCCTCTCATGACCATCAACATACGTGTTTATTATGGTCTGAATCGGTCTATAGCCCGATACAGCTCCCATATAAATCGATCTCTTTATTTTACTTCTTGAGCCCCCCAAGGGCGCGATTCTTATTCGAATCGGCTGACATTTTACACAGGTCTCCAACATATAATTTAATTGTGGTCCGAAACATATCTTGAAATCGCTCTAATAGCAGAGCAAATCTTTTATTTTATCCTTTACTTGCCTAAGAATAGATGCCGGGAAAAGAAATCGACAAATGCTATCCATGGTGGAGGGTATATAAGATTCGGCCCGGGCGAACTTAGCACGCTTTTACTTGTTTATATATATATATGCTAGCTGAGCCCGGCCTGCTCCGCTGCTCCCGTTAATGCTATGTTGGAAAGGAGAACTCTAAATTTGGAAACTTCTGCCTAATATCAGTTGAAAATGTTGTCCAATTTTCCTGTGTAGACTTGGTCCCAAAAATAAAAGTCCATTTAGTGCTATACTCCCAAAGACCTTTCATTTAAGATCGATATTGCCATGGTCGGTAAATGTGTCAGATTTGAGGGATTTTTTGGGTGTGGGCTGACCCACGAAACATTTAGTCCCAGAATTGGATATCAGTTTCTTTTCTACTCACAAATACCTTTAATTTGATTCCCATATTGTAGTGATTGGCCTAAAAATCCGTTTGGGGAGTTTTGGGTTGGGATTCTAGGCACCCCACCCCAGATTTTGATATAAAATTTTTGTTTTTAGGTAACTGTAATTGTGCAAACAAACTAGCTCTACCCTTCTACGAGATCTGGTGTTTTTCAGCCGTTTTTGAGCCTATATGGACCAAGCGACACAATCGACAAGCAAACAAAAATTCATTAATATATATATATATATAGATGCCTGAGCCCGGCCCGAATCGATGTGACTTCATTTTCACGACCCGATTTAGGTCTTAGGCCCATAAAAGCCACATTTATTATCCGATTTTGCTGAAATTTGGGACAGTGAGTTATGTTAGGCCCCTCGACATCCTTCATTAATACGGCCCAGATCGGTTCAGATTTCGATATAGCTGCCATATAGACCGATCCTCCGATTTAGGGTCTTGGGCTCATAAAGACCACATTTATTATCCGATTTTGCTGAAATTTGGGACAGTGAGTTGTGTAAGGCCCCTCGACATCCTTCATCAATTTGGCCCAGATCGGTCCAGATTTGGATATAGCTGCCATATAGACCGATCCTACGATTTAGGGTCATAGGCCCATAAAAGCCACATTTATTATCATATTTTGCTGAAATTTGAGACAGTGAGTTCTGATAAGCCCTTCGACATCCTTCGTCAATTTGGCCCAGATCAGTCCAGATTTGGATATAGATGCCATATAGACCGATCCCCTGATTTAGGATTTTAGGCCTATAAAAGCCACATTTATTACACGATTTTGTTGAAATTTGGGACAGTGAGTAGAGTTAGGCCCTTCAACATCCCTTGTCAATTTGGCTCAGATCGGTCCAGATTTGGATATAGCTGCCATATAGACCGATCTCTCGATTAAAAGATTTGGGCCCATAAAAGGCGCATTTATTGTTCGATGTCGCCGGCATTTGGGGACAGTGGGTAAAATTAAGCCCCTCGACATACTTCTGCAATATGGCACAGATCGGTTCAGATTTGGATATAGGTGCCATATAGCCCGATCTCTCGATCTAAGGTTTTGGGGTCATAAAAGGCGCGTTTATTGTCCGATAACGCCGAAATTTGGGACGGTGAGTTGTGTTAGGCCCTTCAATATTCTGTTTAAATTTGATCCAGATCCGTCCAGATCTGCCATATAGACCGATATCCCGATTTATAGTCTTGGTCCCATAAAGTCGCATTTAAAATCCGATTTCACTTAAATTTTACACAGTGACTTATGCTAAGCATTTCGACATCCGTTAAGTACATGGTTCAAATCGGTTTGATTTTAGATATATCTACTTAAAAGACCAATATTTTGTTATACGCAATTGAAAAATTACTTGTACTTATAAGTATTTGGTCCAAATCGGAACATATTTCGATATAGCTGCTATGGGGCATGAGGTATGCATTTTTCACCGGATTTTGACGAAAGGTGTTTTACATATATACTCGAGGTGGTGGGTATCCAAAGTTCGGCCCGGCCGAACTTAACGCCTTTTTACTTGATTTTATTTAGCTGCGATATAAACCGATCATGGGCCTTGACTTCTTGAGCATCTAGAGGGCACAATTCTCGTCAAATCTGGGATCTTGCTTCTTGAGCCTCTAGAGGGCGTAATTCTCATTCGATTTGGCAGAAATTTTGTACAAAGCTTCTCTCATGACCTTCAACATACGTGTCTAATATGGTCTGAATCGATCAATAGCTTGATACAGCTCCTATATAAACTCATCTCCCAATTTTGCTTCTGAACTGACTCAAAAGTGGTTCGGATCTGACTATATTTAGATATAGCTGCCATCAGGGACGTATTACGGTGGGATATATCCAGAAGTCGGAGAATGAATGGACAGTGTCTAGTGAGGACACACTAAAGCTACTCCTTGATACACATTTTCCAGGAAACTTTCCGAAGGACAACATGGCGTCGGAGTTTATTGGAGAAATTGTGTCTAAGTAGAAAATCTTTTGGGCGATAAAAGTTAGGATGTATCACCGGTTGAATTATAAAGTGTGTCCGATAGATTGGCTCCTTGGCATGTTTCATTCTAAAACCAGGAAAACCTTGCCACACATAATTTATGCTGAAGACACTAAAGAAGTTCATAGAAACATGAACATATCACCTGTCTTGGAAACAGCATGCGTATAGTTAGGACAAGTCCACTAAAACAGCACTTCACGACCTAATCACCCACATAAAGGGTTCTTTTACTATCAAGCAATATACGATGGTAGCATTTCGTATGCTTTCAAATGCAAAACCGACGCCAATCTTGAAGGAGCTGGAGTTTCTAGCCATCGACAAAACCATAAGATAGTTAATTAATAACTTACCTATATATATAAAAATGAATTTGTGCTTGTTTGTATGTTTGTTTGTTATTGTAGTTTGTTTGTTTTTGGGTTTGAAAATTTGGTTGTTCCGAATAGACTCAAAAACGGCTAAACCGATTTCTTTGAAATTTTCACAGATTGTGTGGAGTGGTCTGGAAGGAGCAATAGGCTATACAATTTTTTGATATCGCATTGGAGGCGGACCCTCCCCCTTACCCCAAAAGTACCACTTAAAAATAAAAGTGGACCGATTGGGATAATATGGGATTTAAATTAAAGGTATTCAAGAGTAGAGTACCAATTCTATATTAAAAATTGGGTCCAAGTAATTAGGAGGCCGCCCCGACCCCAAAAAAGGTTTATTGGACGATAGTGACAACATGGGAATCGAATGAAAGGTATTCGGGAGTTGATTATGAATATGGTCAGGAAGGAGGTATAGGCTATGTAATTTGTTGATGGTGGAAGGGGGCGAATCCTCCCCCGTTGCCACAAAAACGCCACCCAAAATCAAAAGTTGACCGATAGGGACAATATGGGTATCAAATGAAAGATATTGGAGAGTAGAAAGCGAATGTGGTATAAAAACTTGTGTTCAAGTATCCAAGGGGTTGCCCAAGCCCGAAAATTGCCCCAAATAGACATATTGGGCGTATATATGAATATAGGACCCAAATGAAAGGTATTCGGGTGAAGACTACGATTATGACATAAAAAACGAGGTCCAAGTAATTGATAGTCGCTCCATCCCCGATAAGCTCCCCAAATGGGAATACTACTCAATCATAGTTTGATGAAACTCAAATGATAGGCATTTGAGAGCAGATAACGAATATGACATTAAACTTCGTGTCCAAGAACCTAGGGGGTGCTTTACCTCCTAAAATCGCCTCCAATAGGTTATTTGACTTATTAAAACATTGGGGAATCAAGTGATAGATTTTTTAGAGTTGAGTGCGTCATTTAAATTTGTGCTCAAGTGGCATTGTGGCTCACAACCCTCATATAGACGCCCTCCATCAAACGGCTTTATTCACCAATCATGACAATATGAGGTTAAATTAAAGGTATAAGGTTGTGTACTGCCAATCTGATATCATTATTCTGCTCATATATCTAGCGGAACATCTCACCCCAAAACAGTCGATCAATTATAATGACCTAACGGGACACTGTGTGATTTAATTAATGTGTAGGCCGCCATAGCCCCGAAATTATAACATTCAGCGCGAAAGCAGGAGTGAGCCTTAATGATAAGGTTGCAACCATGTTTAGCTCACCGATAGGCAAGACGAAACGATGTATTCTTGGGCAACACTTTTTTGTTCAAGAGTTTTACACGGTAAGAACTATCGCCACCGCAAAAAATATATAGACTGGCATATTAGTTTTTTACCACAGAAAATCGTTTAATATGACAATTTAATATGATTTAACAAGAAGTAAAAAAGCGTTAAGTTCGGCCGGACCGAACTATGGATACCTACCTATATATGTAACCCACCTTTCATCACAATTCGGTAAAATTTCATTCCCTATGTCCCATAGCAGTTATATCGGAATAAGTTCCGATTTGGACCAAATACTAATAAGTACAATTCAATTGTTCAATTGTGCATAACAAAATAGTGATCTTTTTAGTAGCTATATCTAAAAATGATCCGATCTGAACCATATACAACACGGATGTCGAAAAGCGTAATATAAGTCACTGTGTCAAATTTCATTGAAGTCGGACACTGTCCTAAATTTCAGCAAAATCAGATAATAAATTTGGCTTTTATGGTCCTAAGACCGTAAATCGGAGGATCGGTCTATATGGTAGCTATATCCAAATCTGGACCGATCCGTGCCAAATTGACGAGGGGTTTCGAAGGGACTAACGCAACTCACCGTCCCAAATTTCTGTAAAATCGGATAATACAATAAATGTGGCTTTTATGGGCCTAAGACCGTAAATCGGAGGATCGGTCTATATGGAAGCTATATCCAACTCTGGACCGATCCGGGCCAAATTGACGAGGGATTTCAAAGGGCCTAACGCAACTCATTGTCCCAAATTGCAGCAAAATCGGATAATATATGTGGCTTTTATGGGCCTAAGACCGTAAATCGGAGGATCGGTCTATATGGCAGCTATATCCAAATCTGGACCGATATGGGCCAAATTGACAAAGGATGTCGAAGGGCCCAACGTAACTCACTGTCCCAAATTTCAGCAAAATCGGATAATAAATGTGGCTTTTAAGGGCCTAAGACCCTAAATCGGCGGATCGGATCTTCGAACTTAACCTGCTTATGGACAAAAAAAGAATCTGTGCAAAGTTTCAGCTCAATATCTCTATTTTTGAAGACAGTAGCGTGATTTCAGTAGACAGGCGGACGGACATGTCTAGATTTTCTTAGATTTTTAAGCTGATCAAGAATATATATACCTTATAGGGTCGGAAATGGATATTTCGATGTGTTGCAAACGGAATGACAAAATGAATATACCCTCATCCTTTGGTGGTGGGTATAAAAATAAAATGTAGAAATATAGGAAGGATCTAAAAGCAAAAAATGTGGTACCAAATTCTGGGGTGGGATGCCTAAGAGAGCCGCCCACCCCCAAAATCTGGCAAACGGAACTAAGTGTTTCGTGGGTCAAACCACCACTATAAAACCCCTCAAATCGGACATATTTACCAACCATGGCAATATGGATCTTAAATGAAAGGTTTTGGGAAATAGAGCACGAAATTGACTTTCACTTTTGGGACCAAGTGTTTGGGGATGCACCACACCCCAAGCTGGACTTTTACTGACCATTGCAATGTGGGGTTTAAATAAGAGGTACTTGAGTATAGAAAAATCCGTAGGAAAATTGGAATACATTTTCAACTACAATTATGCAGAAATGTTCAAATTTAGAGTATTTCTCTCCAACATAGCATATTCGGGCGCAGCAGAGCGGGCCGGGCTCAGATAGTCTTATATATAAGCAAGTAAGAGCGTGCTAAGTTCGGCCGGGCCGAATCATATATACCCTCCACCATGGATCGCATTTGTCGAGTTCTTTTCCCGGAATCTCTTCTTAGGCAAAAAAGGATATAAGAAAAGATTTGCTCTGCTATTAGAGCGATATCAAGATATGGTCCGGTTTGGACTACAATTAAATTATATGTTAGAGAGCTGTGTAAAATGTAAGCCAATTCGAATACGAATTGCGCGCTTTGGGGGCCCAGGAAGTAAAATAGAGGGATCGATTTATATGGGAACTGTATCGGGCTACAGTCCGATTCAGACCATATTAAACACGTATGTTGATGGTCATGAGAGGATCCGTTGTACAAAATTTCAGGCAAATCGGATAATAATTGCGACCTCTAGAGGTCAAGAAGTCAAGATCCCAAATCGGTTATGAACCGATTTGAACCTTCTTTGACATAGTTGTTGAAAGTTAGAATAAAATACTTCATGAAAATTTTCAACCAAATCGGATAGGAATTGCGCCCTCTAGAAGCTCAAGAAGTCAAGTCCCCAGATCTGTTTATATGACAGCTATATCAGGTTATGAACCGATTTGAACCACACTTGGCACAGTTGTTGTATATCATAACAAAACACGTCGTACAAAAATTCAATCAAATTGGATAAGAATTGCGCCCTCTAGAGGCTCAAGAAGTCAAGACCCAAGATCGGCTTATATGACAGCTATATCAGGCTACAGACCGATTTGAACCATACCTGGCAGAGTTGTTGGAAATCATAACAAAAAACGTCGTGCAAAATTTCATTCCAATCGGATAAGAATTGCGCACTCTAGAGGCTCAAGAAGTCAAGATCCAAGATTGGTTTATATGGCAGCTATATCAAAAAATGGACCGATATGGCCCATTTACAATACCAACCGACCTACACTAATAAGAAGTATTTGTGCAAAATTTCAAGCGGCTAGCTTTACTCCTTCGGAAGTTAGCGTGCTTTCGACGGACGGACGGACATGGCTAGATCGACATAAAATGTCGCGACGATCAAGAATATATATACTTTATGGGGTCTCAGACGATTATTACGAGTAGTTACAAACAGAATGACGAAATTAGTATACCCCCCATCTTATGGTGGAGGGTATAATTAAACAAGTAAAAGCGTGCTAAGTTCGGCCGGGCCGAATCTTATATACCCTCCACCATGGATCGCATTTGTCGAGTTCTTTTCCCGGCATCTCTTCTGAGGCAAAAAAAAAGGATATAAGAAAAGATTTGCTCTGCTATTAGAGTGATATCAAGATATGGTCCGGTTTGGACCACAATTAAATTATATGTTGGAGACCTGTGTAAAATGTCAGCCAATTCGAATAAGAATTGCGCCCTTTGTGGGCTCAAGAAGTAAAATAGAGAGATCGATTTATATGGGAGCTGTATCGGGCTATAGTCCGATTCAGACCATAATAAACACGTATGTTAATGGTCATGAGAGAATCCGTCGTACAAAATTTCAGTCAAATCGGATAATAATTGCGACCTCTAGAGGCTCAAGAAGTCAAGATCCCAGATCAGTTTATATGGCAGCTATATCAGGTTATGAGCCGACTTGTACTTTATTTGACATAGTTGTTGAAAGTAACAAAAAAAAAAACGTCTTGCGAAATTTCAGCCAAATCGGATAGGAATTGCGCCCTCTAGAAGCTCAAGAAATCAAGTCCCCAGATCTGTTTATATGACAGCTACATCAGGTTATGAACCGATTTGAACCATATTTGGCACAGTTGTTGGATATCATAACAAAATACTACGTGCCAAAATTCATTCAAATTGGATAAGAATTGCGCCCTCTAGAGGCTCAAGAAGTCAAGACCCAAGATCGGTTTATATGGCAGCTATATCAGGTTATGGACCGATTTGAACCATACTTGTCACAGTTGTTGGATATCATAACAAAACACGTCGTGCAAAATTTTATTCCAATCGTATAAGAATTGCGCATTCTAGAGGCTCAAGAAGTCAAGACCCAAGATCGGTTTATATGACAGCTATATCAGGTTATGGACCGATTTGCACCATACTTGGCACAGTTGTTGGATATCATAACAAAACACGTCGTGCGAAATTTCATTCGAATCGGATAAGAATTGCGCAGTCTAGAGGCTCAAGAAGTCAAGACCCAAGATCGGTTTATATGGCAGCTATATCAAAACATGGACCGATATGGCCCATTTACAATACCAACCGACCTACACTAATAAGAAGTATTTGTGCAAAATTTCAAGCGGCTAGCTTTACTCCTTCGGAAGTTAGCGTGCTTTCGACAGACAGACGGACGGACGGACGGACGGATGGACGGACGGACATGGCTAGATCGACATAAAATGTCACGACGATCAAGAATATATATACTTTATGGGGTCTCAGACGAATATTTCGAGTAGTTACAAACAGAATGACGAAATTAGTATACCCCCCATCTTATGGTGGAGGGTATTATTACCAAAATCAGTGTTCGGTTCGAAATGTGTTCATTCACCGTTCAGCGATGAGGCTCATTTCTGGTTGAATGGCTACGTAAATAAGCAAAATTGCCGCATTTGGAGTGAAGAGCAACCAGAAGCCGTTCAAGAACTGCCCATGCATCCCGAAAAATGCACTGTTTGGTGTGGTTTGTACGCTGGTGGAATCATTGGACCGTATTTTTTCAAAGATGCTGTTGGACGCAACGTTACGGTGAATGAACACATTTCGAACCGAACACTGATTTTGGTAATAAAATTCAATGATTTGCAAGCGTTGCTCGTTAGTAAGTCTATTCATGATGAAATGTCAAAGCATACTGAGCATCTTTCTCTTTGACACCATGTCTGAAATCCCACGTGATCTGTCAAATACTAATGCATGAAAATCCTAATCTCAAAAAAATCACCCTTTATTACTTCCGGCCGGCCTTCGAGTTTCCATTAGTGCTGTGATACAGCTGTGGTTAGCTCTGAATCCTTACTGACGGTCAAACAATAAGTGTTGGTCATGAATATGATAGGTGGATAATTTTCTCAAACACTTTAGATAAGAAAGGTAATGTCGCTATTGGCCTATTTCTTTATTAGGGTTCACAGTAGGACTAGAGAAACTAGGACTGTAGGACTAGAGAAACTAGATTAGCCTGATGGAATCAAATTGAGGTCCACAAATTGTTGATTCAGTGCGTCAACATCAATACCAATATCGAGAGTTTGATTTTTGGAGTTTCCTATACCGATTTCCCGAATAATTTGTCATTTCCTTTGTGAATAAGCTGCCGAGCTTAATCTGTTTTCGTAAAAAATAGATTTTGCTCATTGAATTGGGATCGTCACATGCTTTCGTGCTGCTTTCTATTCCTCATGGAACGATGATATGTTGTAACAGTTCCAGCGCGCAAACAGTCTGTTTCTGTTTTCAATAAGTCTTTTAATAAATATAATCGTTGAACCACGATTGCCTGCTCTTGGTGCTAAATTCATGTATTGTAGTTGAACATGTGTATCAATAAGCAAAGATATGTTGTTTTGTAAACAAGCGAGCTGATCGTCTCTAGATGTTTTGTAGTATATCTCGTTCCAGTCCATATTCGAGATATCTAATTCTAACTGAGGTGTATTAATATGTTTAAAGTCATTTCTCGGTAGATACCTCCATTCGCATGTCAAATTCATAAATCATGAAAATTAGGTAAAGTTTTGAAAAACGCGGAACCGACAATTGGTCGTACAGCAATATTTTATCAGCATCATCGACGATGAATAGGTCTAATAAAGTATTGTAAGTATTGGTATAATGCGTTGGTATTCTCGAATTTACCACAGATAGGCCGACGGAATGTAGATGATTCGAATCTATTTGGCTTAAGTAAGTTACAGTTTAAATCTCCAGCAATTATGATATCAGAACAAAATACGGTTAAATCCGCAAGTAGCGCTATTAAATCATCATACTCGACATGTTGATTGGGCCTGTATATGCATGCCAAAAATAGTTTATTGCCATTCAGAGTATCTTTAGTAAAAATGTGCTCAATGGCATCTTCTCCGCATGATTAAATTAAAATTTTGCAAGAAATATCACGTTTAACGTATATGGCTACACCACCACCATGAGTAGCTCTATCGGTTCGAAATAATTGGATCCATTAAGTCGTACTAATGAATCAGGAATAGATATTTTGAACCAGGTTTCAGATATACAGACAATATCAGCAGCAGATTATTCTGATATTGTTAATATATTCTGGATCGTCTCGACATTCTGATTCGATCTAACCATGTCCGTCTGTCTGTCGAAATCACAATAGCGGTCGAACGCGTGAAGCTAGGCACTTGAAATTTTGCACAGATACTTAATATCGATATAGGTCGTTAGGGATTGCAAACGGGCTATATTGGTTCAGATTTAGATATAGCACCCATATCAACCGATCTCCCGATTTGATTTCTTGAGCCCCTGGAAGCTAAAATTTTTAGCCTATTTGGCTGAAATTTTGCATGTTGTGTTCTGTTATGACTTCCAACAACTGTGCCTAGTACCGTCTAAATCGGTCAAAAACCTGATACTGCTCCCATATAAACCGATCTCCCAATTTGACTTCTTAAGCCTCAATTTTCATCCGATTTGGCTGAAATTTTGCAATAGTGTTAAGTTATGACTGTCAACAACTGTGCTAAATACGGTCCAATTCGCTCTTTAACCAGATATAGCTCCCATATTTTAGAAGAATCCATGGTGATGGATTCCCAAGATTCGGACCTGCCGAATTGAGTACGCTGTTACTTGTTTTTTTTTTATTGAATTAAGGGACTTAAATCCTTAACTCACGTCTGCCAATCTTTGGGTTTCAAATGCAAAACAACATGATTTTAGTATTCATTTCTTTGTGTTAAGGATTCATGCATTTTTATACCCACCACCGAAGGATGGGGGTATATTCATTTTGTCATTCTGTTTGCAACACATTGAAATCTCCATTTCCGACCCTATAAAGTATATATATTCTTGATCAGCGTAAAAATCTAAGACGATGTAGACATGTCCGTCCGTCTGTCTGTTGAAATCACGCTACAGTCTTTAAAAATAGAGATATTGAGCTGAAATTTTTCCATAAGCAGGTTAAGTTCGAAGATGGGCTATATCGGACTATATCTTGATATAGCCCCCATATAGACCGATCCGCCGATTTAGGGTCTTAGGCCCATAAAAGCCACATTTATTATCCGATTTTACTGAAATTTGGGACAGTGAGTTGTGTTAGGCCCTTCGACATCCTTCGTCAATTTGGTCCAGATCGGTTCAGATTTGGATATAGCTGCCACATAGACCGATCCTCCGATTTAGGTTCTTAGACCCATAAAAGCCACATTTATTATCTGATTTTGCTGAAATTTGGGATAGTGAGTTGTCTTAGGCTCTTCGACTTCGTCCGTCAATACGGCTCAGATCGGTTCAGATTTGGATATAGCTGCCATATAGACCGATCCTCCGATTTTGGGTCTAAGGCCCATAAAAGCCACACTTATTATCTGATTTTGCTGAAATTTGGGATAGTGAGTTGTCTTAGGCCCTTCGACTTCGTCCGTCAATATGGCTCAGATCGGTTCAGATTTGGATATAGCTGCCATATAGACCGACCCCCCGATGTAGGGTCATAGACCCATAAAAGCTACATTTATTATCCGATTTTGCTGAAATTTGGGACAATGAGTTGTTTTAGGTCCTTCGACATCCTTCGTCAATTTGGCTCACATCGGCCCAGATTTGGATATAGCTGCCATATAGACCGATCCTCCAATTTAGGGTCTTAGGCCCATAAAAGCCACATTTATTATCGGATTTTGCTGAAATTCTGGGCAGTGAGTTGTGTTAGGCTCTTCGACATCCTCCGTCAATTTGGCCCAGATCGGTTTAGATTTGGATATAGCTGCCATTTAGACCGATCCTCCGATTTTGGGTCTAAGGCCCATAAAAGCCACATTTATTATCTGATTTTGCTGAAATTTGGGATAGTGAGTTGTCTTAGGCTCTTCGACTTCGTCCGTCAATACGGCTCAGATCGGTTCAGATTTGGATATAGCTGCCATATAGACCGATCCTCCGATTTTGGGTCTAAGGCCCATAAAAGCCACATTTATTATCTGATTTTGCTGAAATTTGGGATAGTGAGTTGTCTTAGGCTCTTCGACTTCGTCCGTCAATACGGCTCAGATCGGTTCAGATTTGGATATATCTGCCATACAGACCGATCCTCCGATTTAGGGTCTTAGGCCCATAAAAGCCACATTTATTATCCGATTTTGCCGAAATTTGGGACAGTGAGTTGTGTTTGGCCCTTCGACATTTTTCTTCAATTTGACTCTGATCGGTTCAGATTTGGATATAGCTGCCATATAGACCGAACTCTCGATTTAAGGTTTTGGGCCCATGAAAGGCGCATTTATTGACCGATGTCGCCGAAATTTGGGACAGTGAGTTAAAATATGCCCCTTGACATACTTCTGCAATATGGTACAGATCAGTCCAGATTTGGATATAGCAGCTATATAGAACGATCTCTCGGTTTTAGGTTTTGGTGCCATAAAAGGTGCATTTATTGTCCGCTTTCGCTGATATTTGGGACAGTGCGTTGTTAGACTCTTCGACATTTTTCTGCTTAACTAAACTCAAATCGGTGCAGATTGGGATATAGCTGCCATGTAGACCGATCTCTCGATTTAAAGTTCAGATCGGTTTATTTTTAGATATAGCTACTAAAAAGACCAATATTTTGTTATACACAATTGAACAATGACTTGTGTTTTTACTATTTAGTCCAAATCGGAACATATTTCGATATAACTGCTATGGGACATAAGGTATGGAATTTTCACTGGATTTTGATGGAAGGTGGTTTACATATATACCCGAGGTGGTGGGTATCCAAAGTTCGGCCCGGCCGAACTTAACGCCTTTTTACTTGTTATTTATTTTAAAACTTATAGTTGGTTCATGTCCACATTATGTCTTTTATGCTAGGATGCAATTCTTGTTTATAAATTGCATATCTTTGGCTCAAAATTATTAACAAAATCCTCAAATTAAGGATAAAATCTTTAAGTTTGAGTATATCTTTTTTATACCCACCACCGACGGATGGGGGTATATTCATTTTGACATTCCGTTTGCAACACATCGAAATATCCATTTCCGACCCTATAAAGTATATATATTCTTGATTAGCGTAAAAATCTAAGACGATCTAGACATGCCCGCCCGTCTGTCTGTTGAAATCACGCTACAGTCTTCAAAAATAGAGATATTTAGCTGAAACTTTGCACAGATTTTTTTTTGTCCATAAGCAGGTTAAGTTCGAAGATGGGCTATATCGGACTATATCTTGATATAGCCCCATATAGACCAATCCGCCGATTTAGGGTCTTAGGCCAATAAAAGCCACATTTATTGTCCGATTTTGCTGAAATTTAAGACAGTAAGTTGTCTTAGACCCTTCGACATCTTTCGTAAATATAGCTCAGATCGGTTCAGATTTGGATATAGCTGCCATATAGACCGATCCTCCAATATAGGGTCTTAGGCCCATAAAAGCCACATTTATTATCCGATTTCGCTGAACTTTAAGACAGTAAGTTGTCTTAGACCCTTCGACATCTTTCGTCAATATGGCTCAGATCGGTTCAGATTTGGATATAGCTGCCATATAGACCGATTCTCCAATTTAGGATCTTAGGCCCATAAAAGCCACATTTATTATCCGATTTTGCTGAAATTTGGGACAGTGAGTTACGTTAGGCTCTTCGACATCCTTCGTCAATTTGGCTCAGATCGGTCCAGATTTGGATATAGCTGCCATATAGACCGATCCTCCAATTTAGGGTCTTAGGCCCATAAAAGCCACTTTTATTATCTGATTTTGCGGAAATTTGGGGCAGTGAGTTGTGTTAGGCCCTTCGAGATTCTCCGTCAATTTGGCTCAGATCGGTTCAGATTTGGATATAGCTGCCATATAGACCGATCCTTCAATTTAGGGTCGTAGGCCCATAAAAGCCACATTTATTTTCCGATTTTGCGGAAATTTGGAGCAGTGAGTTGTGTTAGGCCCTTCAACATTCTCCGTCAATTTGGCTTAGATCGGTACAGATTTGGATATAGCTGCCATATAGACCGATCTCTCGGTTTTAGGTTTTGGAGCCATAAAAAACGCATTTATTGTCCGATGTTGCCGAAATTTGGAACAAAGAGTTATGTTAAGCCCCTCCACATATTTCTGCAATTTGGTCTAGATCGATCAAGATTTGCATATAGCTGCCATATAGACCGATCTCTCTATTTAAAGTCTTGGCCTCATAAAAGGCACATTTTTACTCCGATTGCACTGAAATTTAACACACTGATTTATATTATGCTTTTCGACATCCGTGTGGTATATAGTTCACATCGGTTTATTTTTAGATTTAACTACTAAAAAGACCAATATTTTGTTATATACAATTGAACAATAACTTTTACTTATTAGTATTTGGTCTAAATCGGAACATATATTGATATAGCTGCTATGGGGCATAAGGTATGCAATTTTCACCGAATTTTGATGAAAGGTGGTTTATATATACCCGAGGTGGTGGGTATCCAAAGTTCGGCCCGGCCGAACTTAACGCCTTTTTACTTGTTTATTGTAGCCTGATACATGCACGTTGTATTTTGTTTTGATATTTAACAACTGTGCCAAGTATGGTTCAAATCGGTTCATAACCTGATATAGCTGTCATATAAACAGATCTGGGGACTTGACTTCTTGAGCTTCTAGAGGGCGCAATTCCTATCCGATTTCGCTGAAATTTTGTACGACGGATCCTCTCATGGCCATCAACATACGTGTTTTGATATCGCTCTAATAGCAGAGCAAATCTTTTCTTATATCCTTTTTTTGCCTAAGAAGAGATGCCGGGAAAAGAACTCGACAAATGCGATCCATGGTGGAGGGTATATAAGATTCGGCCCGGACGAACTTAGCACGCTTTTACTTATTTTTATACCCACCACCAACGGATGGGGGTATATTAATTTTGTCATTCCGTTTGCAACACATCGAAATATCAATTTCCGACCCTATAAAGTATATATTCTTGATCAGCGTAAAAATCTAAGACGATCTAGACATGTCCGTCCGCCTGTCTGTTAAATCACGCTACAGTCTTCAAAAATAGAGATATTGAGTCTTCAAAAATAGAGATATTGAAATTTTGCACAGATTTCTTTTTTGTCCATAAGCAGGTTAAGTTCGAAGATGGGCTATATCGGACTATAGCTTGATATAGCCCCCATATAGACCGATCCGCCGATTTAGGGTCTTAAGCCAATAAAAGCCACATTTATTATCCGATTTTGCTGAAATTTGGGACAGTGAGTTGCGTTAGGCCTTTCGACATCCTCCGTCAATTTGGCTCAGATCGGTTCAGATTTGGATATACCTCCCATACAGACCGATCCTCCGATTTAGGGTCATAGGCCTATAAAAGCCACATTTATTATCCGATTTTGCTGAAATTTGGGACAGTATGTTGTCTTAGGCCTCTCGACATCCTCTGTTAATATGGTTCAGATCGCTTCAAATTTTGATATAGCTGCCATACAGACCGATCCTCCGATTTAGGGTCATAGGCCCATAAAAGCCACATTTATTATCCGATTTTGCTGAAATTTGGGACAGTATGTTGTCTTAGGCCTCTCGACATTCTCTATCAATATGGTTCAGATCGCTTCAAATTTTGATATAGCTGCCATATAGACCGATCCTCCGATTTAGGGTCATAGGCCCGTAAAAGCCACATTTATTATCCGATTTTGCTGAAATTTGGGACAGTATGTTGTCTTAGGCTTCTCGACATCCTCTGTCAATCGCTTCAGATTTTGATATAGCTGCCATATAGACCGATCCTCCGATTTAGGGTCATAAGCCCATAAAAGCTACATTTATTATCCGATTTTGCTGAAATTTGGGACAGTGCGTTGTCTTAAGCCCCTCGACATTCTCCGTCAATATGGCTTAGATCGGTTCAGATTTGAGTATAGCTGCCATATAGACCGATCCTCCAATTTAGGGTCTTAGGCCCATAAAATCCACATTTATTATCCAATTTTGCGGAAATTTGGGACAGTTAGTTGTGTTATCCCCTTCAACATCCTCTGTCAATTTGGCTGAGATCGGTCCAGATTTGGATATAGCTGCGATATATTTCTGCAATTTGGTCTAGATCGATCAGGATTTGCATATAGCTGCCATAAAGACCGATCTCTCGTTTTAAAGTCTTGGCCCCATAAAAGGCTCTTTTTTAATCCGATTGCTCTGAAATTTGACACACTGACTTATTTCATGCTTTTCGACATCTGTGTCGTATATAGTTCAAATCGGTTTATTTTTAGATATACCTACTAAAAAGACCAATATTTTGTTATATACAATTGAACAATGACTTTTACTTATTAGTATGTGGTCCAAATCGGAACATATATTGATATAGCTATATATATATATATATATATATATATATATATGTATGTGTACCGTGACTTTTGGGGACCAAAAAATTTTCGGAGTTTTGACCGATTAAAAATTATCTCCCGACTTTTTAAGCCTTTCTATATAAAAAAAAATTTTTTTGCCCTATTTGGGGCCTATTTATCGCAGATTTACTACCTACCGGTACTTTTGAGTACATTACTTTACGTATCGTTACTTTCGAGGACGCGTCCTTGAATATCACGCTGTATATAAGTAAAACAGGATTGCCAACGCTGCTTAATTTATTTTCAATTTCTACGCATCGCCGTTGTTTTAGGACAACCGACTTTGACTACCTTTCGAGGACAACAGCTATTGTAATGAAATTTTGCCTCATAACAAATATAAAAAAGAAATAAGAAAACATTGAATATTGGAAGTAAATGTGATTTTGAATGATTTATTTTGTGAAGTTGATTTAAATATATATTGTGAATAAATTCACAAATATGAACCTATAGGCTGTATCAAAATATGGTCCCATTTGGATTCGACACCGACGTCGAGCAATCTAATACAATTCACCGTTCAAAATGGTAAAACAGAATATTGGTTTATGTGGTAGTTATATCTAAATATAGCCTGATCTTTACCATTTTCAGGACGATATGTGAAGGTGTACTACAGCCCAATGTACCCAACTTCAGAATAATCGGCAACAAAATACAGCTTTTATGGGCCCAAAAACTTAAATCGGGTGATCGGTCTCTATGGCCGCTATATCCAAATATAGACCGATCTAAACCATATAGAGCACTCATGTCGAAAAGCCTGGCATAGCACACTGTAGCGAATTCCAGCGAAATGGGTTAAAAAATACGACTTTTAGGACCCAATACCCCAAATTGGGATATTGGTCTATATAGCAGCATTGTCGAAATATAGACTGATCTGAGCCATATAGAAAACGGATGTAGAAGAGACTAACAAAGCTTACTGTGCAAACTTCCAGCGAAATAGGGCAATAAACTCTGCTTTTATCCGAGAGATCAGTATTAATGGCAGCTATATTCAAAATAATGGAGGCCACCGTAGCTCAGGTTAGCATGTCCGCCTTTGACGCTGAACGCATGGGTTCAAATCCCGGCGTCGACATCCCAAAAAATTTTCAGCTGTGGTTTTCCCCTCCTAATGCTGGCAACATTTGTGAGGTTCTTTGCCATGAAAATACTTCTCCCGAAAGAAGTGTCGCACTGAGGCACGCCGTTCGGACTCGGCTATAAAAAGGAGGTGCCTTATCATTGAGATTAAACTTGAATCGGACTGCACTCATTGATATGTGAGAAGTTTGTCCCTGTTCCTTAATGGAATGTTCATGGGCAAATTTGCAATTTGCATTTGCATCTTAGCCATACTCGGTAGGAATATAGAAAGGCCAACTCAATTGCAATTTTGCCCATGAACATTCCATTAAGGAACAGGGGCACACTTCTCACATATCAATGGGTGCTGTCCGATTCAAGTTTAAGCTCAATGATAAAGAGCCTCCTTTTTATAGCCGAATGCGACCCGATACAGACAGCTATATCTTAAATATACCGATGTTTACATATTTGGCATGGATCGTTTTAACTAATTTTTTCAATTTTTATAGCCTGCATAAATAAAACAAGTAAAAAGGCATTAAGTTCGGCCGGGCTGAACTTTGGATACCAGCCACCTCGGGTATATATGTAAACCACCTTTCGTCATAATCCGATAAAAGATGCATATTTTGTGCAACCATAGCAGCTATGTACGATTTGGACCAAACCCGGCACGGACATTGATTGGTGTAATAAATAAAAGTCAATGTTCAATTTTGAATAACAAAATATTGATTTTGTTGGCAGCTATAACCAGATATATGCCGATCTGAACCATATAACCCCTGGATGTCGAAAAGCCAAACGTAAATCACTTCGTCAAATTAGAGCGAAATCAGATAGTAAATTGGGCCCAAGACCTTAGATCGAGAGATCGGTCATATGGCAGCTATATCCTAATCTGAACCGATCTGGGCAAAATTGAAATTGAAAAGATATTGAGGGACCCAACACAACTCACTGTCCCAAATTTCAACGAAATCGGACAATAAATGCGCCTTTTATGTGCCCAAAACCTAAAATAGAGAGATCGGTTTTTATGGCAGCTTTATTCAAATCTAGAGCGGTCTAAGCCAAATTGGAAACAGATTTTGAAGTGCTTAACACAATTCATTGTCCCAAATTTCAGCGAAATCAGATTATAAGTTCGCCTTTCATGTGCACAAGACCTCAAATCAAGAGATCGGTCTATATAGCAGCTATATACAAATCTGGACTGGTATTGGCCAAATTGAAGAAAGATATTGAGTGACCTAACACAACTCACTGCCCTAAATTTCAGCGAAATCGAACAATAAATGCGACTTTTATGAATATAAGACGTTAAATCGAGAGATTAGTCTATAAAGCAGCTATATCCAAATCTGAACCAATCTGGTCCAAATTTAAAAAAGATGTCGAAGAGCTTAATACAACTTGCTGTCCCAAATTTCAGCGAAATCGGACAATAAACGAGCCTTTTATGGGCCCAAGACCTTAAGTCGAGAAATCGGTCTATATGGCAGCTATATCGAAATCTAAACCGATCTTGTCCAAATTAAACAAGGATGTCTAGTGACCGAACACAACTCTGTCTCAAATTTCTGCAAAATCGGGTAATAAATGCGGCTTTTATGGGCCTAAGACCTTAAATCGGCAGATCGTTTTATATGGGGTCTACACCAAGATATAGTCCGATATAGCCCACTTCACTTGCCTATGGATAAAAAAAGAATATGTGCAAAGTTACAGCTAAATATCTTTATTTTTAAAGACTGTAGCCTGATTTCAACAGACAGATGGACGGACATGGCTGGGTCGTCTTATACTTTTACGACGATCAAGAATATATATATTTTATAGGGTCGGATATTGATATTTGGTGATGGGTATAAAAAGATTGTCTGGGAAGTTTCAGCTCAATATCGTTAAGCTGTGCCGTGATTTCAACAGACAGAAGAATGGAGAAACATGGCTATATCGTCATAAAGTTTAACGCGGAATAATAATATTACACTTTGTAGTGAAAGAAATAGATATGTGATGCGAACGAAATGACATAATTGAGCATACAAACGAATAAAGTATAGCTGAGCCAAATTTTGGATATATCATGTTTGTTATCCTATACAATACGAGCAACTATTTTACATATAAGGAAATATTTAAACAATTTTGGATTGTACTTGAAATGCGCATCGAATGATCCACTACATTTTATTTCAAACTTCAGAGATACCAATAATATATATACTTGTGTAGACTCGCGGCCTTACATCTGAAGATCAGTCTATTTGGTAGCTGCATATATCCATATATGACCCCATCCAATGTGTAGTCTCATACAAGACTATGTACAAATTTCAGAGTAGTAAGATAAGAGATGTGCCTTTTATGAACTCAAGACCTTAAATGGTAGAAGTGTTTATATTATCCGAACATCTCAATTGTATTTTCGGTAATGCCCAATAAAGCTCACTGAATCCTTCTAAGATACCTTGATAATAAAAAAATCGATTAAGAAAAACATGATACATTTGCATAACACTTTATTAAATTATCACACTTTGTTTAATTTTGACACTTAATTAAAATTAACATTATAATATCAAAATACATATTTTTAAGGCGTTACGCTGCATGAATAATGTGGTATTTCATAATTAAACAAAATATTGTGCTGAGGCTTTGCCTTTTCTGACCACCTTTTGTTACGATCGATGCAGATCGCCCTTATGCAATACACTTTCCTTCATTGCATAGCAAATTTGATGTGGCATTTAGAGAGATGTTCACCTCTCACTTAATATAAGCTGCAATGCTATTTTAATTTTCCTTGGGCTAGCGCACGAGTTTTCTTATGTTTATTACATTACAAATTGCCATTGATTTGTTTTTTTCTTTGTCTAGTTACTCACTCCACCACAGTTGAGTACTTGGTACTTTGATTAATTTGCTTTAAACTTAATGGTTCGTTCATACTTAATAATTATGTATGTTGTTTTTATTCGATCTTCACATGTTATAAATAATCGGTATGAAATATAGTATAAAATTGTTTTATATATATTTCTTCCAATGCAAATAATCTGAAAACAAGATTGGCGAATGACAGAATTTCGTCGAAATTTTTTTGTTGAATCATTTAGTGCTTTGTAACCGGCCATGAGTAATAGTAGCTTTGTTTTATTTAGCCATTAAGCGGATTTTCCCCGCTTAGTTTGTATGGCGAAAAATGCTATCCCCGATTAGCTAAGTGGCCAATCTTATCGCCGCTTATCAAAACTTATGGTGTCATCATTCAATCTGAATGACAAAACTAAAAGAGGCAGAACGCAACATATTTATTCAATGATTAAACATTCTGGATTTCAAAAATTGCTTAAACCCCGTTTACATTCGCCACTAAATCCGGATTTAATGGCTCGATCACCTGTTTTCCCTTTAGAAAATCAGCTGACGTGAGCCTTAAATCCGGATTTAGCGGCTAATGTAAACGGGGCTTTAGAACTTTAATGAAATCGCAATTATAAACCCCGAGAAACATTTATATAAAATTAAAATGACTTAGCCACATTTGTATGTGGAGGTTGGTGGCGATTCTCGTCAAGCTCCTTTAGGTAAGCAAGCTCGTTCCGTTCCCAAGGACCGATCGCCGCCAGAACATGATGGCCATTGGTTATTTAAAGGCACCAATAACTCGTCTTGTCATATCTAGCATCATTGCAGGCAAATGCAACTCTGCACACAAATCCCCAAAAAAAAAAAAAAAAAAAAACCGGTAAAGTTATATTTTTTTTTGCCACATGTAGATATTGTTTTTAGTCGTCAAAGATAACAAGTTTTGCGTGTTGATTTTTTGGCATTTGTTTACAGTGTTGCATTTTTGCAACGCGACACTCAAAAATGTTGGATATTTATTCCAAAATCCATTTGTCATATTACACTTTTCGTACATATCACACCTGAATTCACTAAAAGAAGGTTAGGCCACTTTCGAAAACATAAAGTGGATAGGCCCTATGAAGATCATTAAGGAAGGTGCAGGATAAAAATGAGACAAATAGGAGAAAATCTAAACAAAGAATGAATGTACAAAGAGAAAAAGTTGACATCCTCAATGCCGAGTATTGTCAAAACTCACAAATTGTATGTCGGCTGATTGCTTATGATATGTACAACCAAGACATATTTATTTACAGGTAGTGGCAGTTGCCCAACAACAAAATTTTGAGTACACTATCTGTCAAAATCAGTGATTAGTGCAACCCTGATTTTGAGCATGTTACTAATTCGCTCCATTTTTCATTGTTTGTTTGTGCTATGGTTCTTCACTATAATACACACACACACACTCGTTGATAGATTGTGTACTTCGCGAGAAAAAATTGTACTCAGCTGTTTACGGTACACTACCTGGTGATTATATCATGTGTACAACATTCAGAGTAGCTATTTTTGAAATAACCTATGACATGTCTGCTCGTCTAAAGGCATCTTAAGTAATTATGTTAAACAAAAAATTTTGTTTTTTCACAACGAATCCGAAAGCTGAATAAAATACTCTGCTTTAGCATTAGTTGCCAAACTGGATTGATGTCATTTTCATACATATTTCATTGCAATGCACCATGTAGTACATACTTAAATAATACACAGCCATTATGTAAAACGACCCATAATATTTGAAACCAAATGATTCAAAGTACAAAGTACCGAAACTCATATACCGGATTAAAAGGTACCCAAATTTTAAACCGCATTAAAAATAGCGGAAACAAGTGAAGTTTGTTGAAGCAATGATTTCAATGCATTCCCGAATGCAACAATGGCAAAGATCAAAATTTTGCTTTAAAAATGCAACCCTGTCAATTTCAACAAATTATGAAGGGAAGTTCACAACTAATGCCCATATGCACAAAACTTAAAATAGTGTTAAACTATGATTATTTGACAGATTTCCTTTATAGAACTGTCAAATAAACCCATTATAAAGCTGTTTTAAGTTTTGTGAATACGAGTGTAAAAGTTTTTTTGTTTAGAGTAGGTATTTTAAAAACTTTTAACTAAAGCCTCCATTAACGAGCCGACAAGTCATATGTAATTTCAAAAATAGCCACGCTGAAAATTGTACACATCGTGTGATACGTAAGAAAAATTTAATATGACAAATGGATTTTGGAATAAATATGCAACTTTTTCGATTAAATCGAGCTTCTATTTCATCGAACATACATGTAGACACATGTCTATAAAAAAAAGTGCAATACATACGACAATACATGGCGATTAGAGAGCGCTCTATTCGTATTTGACTTACATAAGACAAGTCTTATGATTACAGAAAGTGACATGTCGTATGACTTGTCGGCTCGTCTAATTGGGGCTTAAACTTGCTTGAGTTTAAACTTTCCAATTGTTTCGATTTACTGTCATGCAGTATCTGCATTAACTCGCTTTGCTTTGGAAAACATCATTGTTTTTAAACCCATCACCATAGGACAGGGGCAGGATTCACCATGAGAAGGTTAGGTCATTTTCGAAAACATAAAGTGGATAGGCCCCATTAACATCATTAAGGATGTCATATGTGCCGAATGAAAATGACAAAAATAGGAGAAAATCTAAACAAAGAATTAATTTACAAAGAGAACAAGTTGACATCCTCAATGCCAGGGTTCACTGAATAAGGTTAAGCTAAAGGCTCATTTAGACGGCATGTATTTGTCTTACATGTCAAATTTAGCACATGCAGAGTTGTACATGCCGTGTGATACAAACAAAACTAATATACGAGAATCACTTTTCAAAATAGCCCATGTAATTTCTTTCGATTAGAGCGCCCCCTATTCCTTCTGACAAAAACATAAAGAAATCAGCGGTTTTTGATATCAGTCGAATGAAAGTAACTCAAAATTAAATTGTTTTCGCAATTTTATAAATTAACCAGCTTTTCCACAACTTTAACAATTTTTACGCATAAAAAAATCAGCTTTTGATCAAATTTTTAGGTTATGTCATACGGACATAAAATGCAGGTGTGATAGCAAAAATTATGAATCATATGTAAATTCACAAATTTTGACAGACATTTTCAATTACATGTGAGTACAAAAAGTGACAGGTCATAAGACATTTACATTCCGTGTAAAAGCGGCTTAAGCTATCAGCCGACATAAATTTTTTTTTTTTTTTTTTAATTTTTGACAATACTTGGCATCGAATCGACCCAGATACGCAAAGTATTTAACTTAGAAACAAAACAAGACGATATTTTAGCTCAAGATATATGTGTAATCTAATTTTGTTTATATATAAAAGCACGTTTACATAGGACACTAAATCCGGATTTAATGGCGCGATCACCTGTTTTCCCTTAAATCCGGATTTAGTGGCCAATGTAAACGTACTTTTAAAAGCATTTTTGTATTTAATGGTAACGCTATTTGATTTGTTTTTGAACAAACAAAATGTGTCTAATATCAATGCAAAATCAAGAATTTTCGAATTTGACATATTTTGGGCATAAATAACAAAACAAGATGGATCAAATATTTGATAAATTTGAACGTACCTTAGCGCTATTTGATTCGTTTTTGAACAAACAAAATGTGTTAAATAAATGTGTCTAAAAGCACGTTTACATTGGCCACTAAATCCGGATTTAGTGGCTCGATCACCTGTTTTCCCTTAATAAAATCAGCTGATGAGAGCCTTAAATCCGGATTTAGTGACCATGGTAAACGTACTTTAATATAAATGCAAAAGCAAGAATTATCGAATTTGACATATTTTGGGCATAAATAACAAAACAAGATGCAAGATGGATCAAATATTTGATCAATCTGAACGTACCTTTAGGCACACTGTGAAAATATTGGCCAGATGAGGCGCCAGATAGTCAGCCTCCTTCTGTATTAACACCGCAAATATTCCATCAGGTCCGGGTGATTTAAATGGTTTAAAGCTCCTCAGGGATTTCTTTACCATAAATTTTGTGATGATGATCCTTCGATCACTCTCAGTATACTGTGGAAAATGGGTTTTCACCAAAAGCCTCAAAATATACTCCGTTGTCTCTGCTCTCACTTCCATGTCGTCTACCAACGTTTCAGTATAGACATAGGTTTTTGAAATAAACTTTTTCATTTTGAAGGCATCATTAACGTTATCGATCTGTTCGCAGAAAAGCTTCTAGGAGGCACGCTTTGCCTTGACACGCGGACAATTTGTATCTCCAGCTGAAAAGAACTACTTCTGTCTACACGGATTTACGCCTAGACCACAGTCACGGGGTAAAGTTAAAATTTTTTAAAATTTGGCGCTTGAAAATGGTCATCATTTATTGCTGGCACACGTGAAGTAGTGTTTGTAGTCGTCAATGTTAAAAATTGTTCAACTTTTGTGAGTAGATTTTTTGAAATTTTTTGCAGCGTTGCATTTTTGCAACGCGACACTCAAAATAATACTCATTGCGCTCATTCTGTTTCGGTCTTCATTCTGTTTTGCCATTGAGTTTGTCCAAAAACTGTTAAAGCTCCCATTAGCGATATAATTTTGGCAAAAAATTGGGGTACATTGTTATGAGACCAAATCGACCTATAAATCGATTATTCCACTTTTTAATCAGTGATAGTGAACCTCGATTTTTTTACACAAAGTCAACTAATCGATTAGGCGAAAGTCGATATCGAAATAAACATTTAGAATCATCCAAGGCGTATTTATCAGAGGGTCTCATCAACCCAGCTGATAAAATTTTATGTCAATTAGTTTTTGAATTCGCCTTACAAAAATGTAAACTTCAAAATAAACATTTTATAAATTGATGTTTGTGTTCACTGCTGTTATGGTTATTAATCTTATGTTATACAATGACACCTGTAGAACAAGCTCAATGGCTATCTGCTTTACTCTGGGAACTTAGGTCCATTGTGTCCGAAGAAAGATTAGGCAATGAGAAAGAACACAAAACAATGAGAAAACGCATTAAGTTCGGCCGGGCTGAACTTTGGATACCCACCACCTCGAGTATATAACTAAACCACCTTTCGTAATAGTCCGGTGAAAAATTCATAATTCATGCACTCATCGCAGCTATTTCGAAATATGGTCCGATTTGGACCAAATTTGACACGGACATTTTTAGAACAAAATGGGTCTTTTTGGAAGCAAAATCCAAATATGGACCGATAAAATGATGTCGAAAGGCTAAAATTAAATTTAAATTAATTAAATTAAACTAAATTTCAGCGAAATCGAACAATAAATGCGCCTTTTATGGGGCCAAGACCTCAAACTGAGAGATCGATCTATTTGTGTTCCCGCGGCGATTGGTCCTTTGGACCGGAACGAGCTTGCTCATCTTGAAAGAGCTTGACGAGGATCGCCACCCATCTCCACATGCAAATGTGGCTACTACAACAACAACATCGATCATTTGGCAGCTATATCCAAATCCAGACCGATCTATGCCAAATTGCACAATGATGTCATGATACCTAACACAACTTGTTGTTTCAAATTTCAGCGAAATCGGACTATGAATGCGCCTATTATGGGTCCAGGATCTTAAATCGAGAGATCGGTCTATAAGGCAGCTATATCCAAATCTAGACCGATCTGAGCCAAATTAAAAACAGATACTAAATGGCCTAAGACTACTCACTGTCCAGATTTTCAGTAAAATCGAACAATAAATGCGCTTTTTATGGGCCCAAGACCTTAAATCGGAAGATCGGTCTATATGGCAGCTATATCCAAATCTGGACCGATCTAAGCCAAATTAAACAAGGATATCAACTGACTTAACACAACTCACTGTTTCAAATTTCAGCGAAATCGGACAATAATTGCGCCTTTTATGGTCCCAAGACCTTAAATCAGCAGTAAATCGGGAGATCGGTCTAGATGACAGCTATACCCAAATCCTGACCGATCTGAGCCAAACTAAAACAGTATATCCAAAGGCTAAACGTTACTGTTTCAAATTTCAGTGAAATCAGACAATAAATGCGCCTGTTATGGGCTTTAGACCCAAAATCGGCAGATCGGTTTATATGGCAGCTATATGTAAATATAGACCGATATGCACCATATTCAGACCGGATGCCAAATTTCTTAGTACAACTCATTGCTTCAAATTTCAGCGAAATCGGACAAAAATTGCGGCTTTTATGGGCTGAAGACCATAAAGAAGACCCTAGGCAAATATAGGCAGAACGAGGTACTGTAACGTAGTTACAAGAAAAAATATTCAAAAGTTACTAAACTTGAGAAATTACAACCATAAAGTTGCAGAATTGCATACGGTTTCGCAAATTCTTGTGGAAAATGCTGTGAAATGGATCCTCAAATTAGAAACTTGCGTCAAGAAACCGAAAATTATGAGGCGGAATGTTGAACTTTTAGAACAAAAAACTGTTTACATCGTCTAAACAAAAAAAAAACTTTGGTAAATGTAAAAGTTGTTACTTAAATTCTTCGAAAAACTCTAATTTCTTAAAAGTTTATGAATAAAAATGACGCCTATGTTGTCAAAATAGATTACTCAACAAAGGTTGATATATTGGATACATATATCAAATATGATATTTTCAACTCGCCAGAAAAAGGATGGCGCAATATTTTTTGGTTGATAAATAAAAATTATTTTGAATAGCCTAAGTAGGGGATAATATCATGTAATGAGACCGGCTCAAGCCTCTGCAAACCCCAAGTACACCGTTTAAACTATCAAACATCTCGGTAGAATTATCGTGGTTAGGGGAATGTTTCTATACAATAAAGTGGACCTCTTGTATTGTATATAGGATATCGTTATATCTACAAATTATTTTGAAAATTGACACAATTGTGTCCTTGGATTATCTGAAGACTGTAGGCAAGTCGGATAAATTTTCCAACCGGATAAGAGCCTTAAGCACACTTCTTAATATAGAAAACCTAGGTATAGAAGCAATAAAATGTCTGTTCTGTGGTGGCCCCCAAAGTCTCCGAATCTAAATTCGATTGAAAATGTTTGGTATATCATTAAAACTCATATAAGGGGAATACTTCATTTCAATTCCCATGAATTTTGGTTAACCATTTTAGCTCCGTAGTTAATTATTGGAGGCCACCGTAGCGCAGAGGTAAGCATGTCCGCCTATGACGCTGAACGCCCGGGTTCGAATCCTGGCGTGACCATCATAAAATTTTCAGCGGTGGTTATCCCCTCCTAATGCTGGCGACATTTGTGAGGTACTTAGCCATGAAAAAATTCTCATCAAAAGAGGTGTCGCACTGCGGCACGCCGTTCGGACTCGGCTATAAAAAGGAGGTCCCTTATCATTGAGCTTAAACTTGAATCAGACTGCACTCATTGATATGTGAGAAGTTTGCCCCTGTTCCTCAATGGAGTGTTCATGGGCAAAAGAGCTTTCTTGTTAAATATCAGTACATGTTTGACATTTTCGTAACAAAAATCGTATTTGCAATGGCGGTGCATTAAAAAAATTCTATAAAGAATCGATTTAGCTGTCGTTTTACTCGCTTTGGAATCCTTTATTTGTCCGTCTATCTGTTGTCCCTATTTTTTTGCACATAACTGTATATAAGGCCACTCAAAATCATAGCCTAATTTGACCCAGATCGGTGCAGATTTCGGTATAGCCCCCTATAGACGAAAAGAAACTGATGGGATTTCGGATATTGAGAAAAGACAATGAAACATCTTTGTCAAATTAGAAATATTTAAAAAGGGGGTTGAAATCGAGAAGTTCCCAAAAGAAACTGTGAAAATACAAGCAAAAATTGCAGTGAAAAATGAAAAGACTACTAAAAAGTGATTTGCAATTGAAAAAATTGAAATCGCTTCGACATTTGGGTATGTTTTAGTAGGAATTTTTTTCTAAAGGTGCGTATTAACTTCAGTTTTCACAGTGAAACTCCATATAAAAAAAAATAGTGAAAAAAATCTGTGAAAACATTTTCATTTGTGGTACTAAGTTCTTTATTGAGTGAAAAACTAGCTTTCTCTAAAAGCGTGGACGAAGCGCTTTTCAACTTGGGACAACATGATAACAAAAGAGTTTTAGTCGCTTTTTCGATCATTGTCGTTTCAATAAACAGTTGTTGTTGGCAAATATAGCTCTTACATTTTTATTTTTTATAATATAACTACACAAACAATACAGTTTAGCAAAGTAAATTTTGGTGGTGGATCATATGTTTGACGGTGTTTTCATATGAGATCAAAAATGAGAGTAAACTTCATTGAGGTTCAACAAATAGTGAAACAACGTTTTGTGAAAAATTTCCCTGGTGTACGAAGTTAATACCCACCTTAAAACCAAAATTTTTTCCACAACACAATTTAGTTAAGTAAGGGATTCTTAAATAATATCCATGACAAAGCAATTTTAAGTATACATATTAAAATATTTAAGCCCCACACCACAACCGTGGAACAGAGTATTATAACTTAGTGCTTTTATTTGCAAAGCTAAAAAAATACCATTAAGCATACCGATTGGCTTGAACTACTTCCTGATTCGATTTAACTATGTGCGTTTGTCTGTTTGTCCATGTTTTCTTGTAATCAAGGTACAGGTCGCATTCATTCTTCTGCAAATATTACTGAAACAATACGCGAACTGACCTATAGTGACCTACCAATATTGAAAAGTACGCGAACACACTTATAGTGTTCTATTTGTCTATCCTTTCAAGAATGTATTTTTTGACATTTTAAACACAAATAGAAATGTTAATATGTTCAATTAGCTGTGTCTTTATAACCATAATCGTTTCCTCTAAAATCGACCACTAAGTAAATGAGTAGAACATTGTCGTCCATGTCGCAATTAATATTTATGAATACATATTTATATATATGTACTCCGTTACAATCGGGGACATTTTTCCTTGCAATGTATCGGGTATTATGAGGACACTTGAGTACAAAGCCACATGAAATGTTTGTAGTTCAACGGCGTTGTACCCGTGATAATTAGTGCTTTTATTTGCAAAACTAAAAAAATTCCATTAAGCATACCGATTGGCTTGAACTACTTCCTGATTCGATTTAACTATGTGCGTTTGTCTGTTTGTCCATGTTTTCTTGTAATCAAGGTACAGGTCGCATTCATTCTTCTGCAAATATTACTGAAACAATACGCGAACTGACCTATAGTGACCTACCAATATTGAAAAGTACGCGAACACACTTATAGTGTTCTATTTGTCTATCCTTTCATGAATGTTTTTTTTGACATTTTAAACACAAATAGAAATGTTAATATGTTCAATTAGCTGTGTCTTTATAACCATAATCGTTTCCTCTAAAATCGACCACTAAGTAAATGAGTAGAACATTGTCGTCCATGTCGCAATTAATATTTATGAATACATATTTATATATATGTACTCCGTTACAATCGGGGACATTTTTCCTTGCAATGTATCGGGTATTATGAGGACACTTTAGTACAAAGCCACATGAAATGTTTGTAGTTCAACGGCGTTGTACCCGTGATAATTAGTGCTTTTATTTGCAAAGCTAAAAAAATTCCATTAAGCATACCGATTGGCTTGAACTACTTCCTGATTCGATTTAACTATGTGCGTTTGTCTGTTTGTCCATGTTTTCTTGTAATCAAGGTACAGGTCGCATTCATTCTTCTGTAAATATTACTGAAACAATACGCGAACTGACCTATAGTGACCTACCAATATTGAAAAGTACGCGAACACACTTATAGTGTTCTATTTGTCTATCCTTTCAAGAATGTATTTTTTGACATTTTAAACACAAATAGAAATGTTAATATGTTTAATTAGCTGTGTCTTTATAACCATAATCGTTTCCTCTAAAATCGACCACTAAGTAAATGAGTAGAACATTGTCGTCCATGTCGCAATTAATATTTATGAATACATATTTATATATATGTACTCCGTTACAATCGGGGACATTTTTCCTTGCAATGTATCGGGTATTATGAGGACACTTGAGTACAAAGCCACATGAAATGTTTGTAGTTCAACGGCGTTGTACCCGTGATAATTAGTAACGAGGATGGCAACCCTGGGTTGAGAAAAATAATTTTAAAATGGAAAAAAAGGATGGAAATAGCGTATACATATGAAAAAAAATAATAATATTATAATTAATAATAATAGAGCTTTCAAACGAACCAATAAACTAATTTTTTTTTAAAATGTCCTCGAAAGTCCAGTGTCCCCGAAAGTCACGGTACATGACAAAACTTTTGAGGACTGTCCCCAAAAAGCCAAAATGTTCTCAAAAGTACCGGTAGATAGGAAAAGTGTCCCCAAAAGTCTCAGTACACATACATATATATATATATATATATATATATATATATATATATATATATATATATATATATATATATAGGTATGAGTTTTGCACCAGATTTTAACGAAAGGTGGTTTACCAGATTTTGATGAAAGGTGGTTTACTTATATATCCGAGGTGGTGGGTATCGAAAGTTCGGCCCGGCCGAACTTAACGCCTTTTTACTTGTTTTTTACTATTACAGCCACAGTAGTGCCACATAAAAGTTTCAATTATTTGTCAATTTCATGCAAAGACCGAAAATACTCAACTGGAAGCAAAAAGAAAATGGAAGGTATGCTTTTCCCTATTTACCAAAAAAAGTTCTCCTTTAAAGCATGGGATAGTGTAATGTATACTCTTAGTTGTCTAAAAAATCTAAGACGATCTAGGCTTCCGTCTGTCCGCTTAAATCACGCTACTGTCTTCAAAAGTTAAGATATTTAGCTGAAACTTTGCACATAATTATTTTCTGTCTATTGGCAGGTTATGATCGAAGATCGCTATATCGGACTATATCTTGATAAAAGGCTCCTAAAAGCTGTATATTTATTATCCGTTCTGGCACAATAATTTGTGTTAAGATCCTCGATATCCGTGCCAAATATGGTCTAAAAAGGTCTTTGCCTTTATACAGCCCACCATATGAACCGATCTCCCGATTTAACGTCTAAGGTACTTTAATCTACATTAAACCCCTACTCATCCCCCCCGAATATGTTAATACCATTTATTATATATATATATATATATATATATATATATATATATATATATATATATATATATATATAATATATATATATATATATATATATATATATAAATATATATATATATATATATATATATATATATATATATATATATATATATATATCGTAAGGATCGTATACAATATATAAGGAGGAGATTGGCCTTCGTCATACACCTTCTTCACACACCATGCAGCATTCAGCCATCTGGCGCAAGTGACCCGTTCATGGAATGTATGAGGATAACATCCAAGTTTGGTACTGCCAAGATAGAGCTACTATACTTTACATTAATTGCCTATGACAGAACATTTGTCCCATTAGCCGAACTTAGAATAGCGTTCCAAACGTCGTGATCTTCTGCGCTCATAATCTCTGACCCCCAAGTTTCGAGGTGTCTTCAACCACTTCATCTTTCTATCGGGCTTTTGGCCGTCCCGGTACGCGTTTACCATCGTGATCGCCATCAAAAGACTTCTTCATTCATACTAACAACATGACCTAGTCTACGCAAGCGTTATATTTTGATACGTCATTTAGCTGATACAGTTTGTGGTTCAAACGTCGCCGATACTCTCCATCAATGCAAACAGGTGGATAAATTTTACCAAACATCTCTTTTTGCCTAGTCGTCTTTCACAAGTACCCATGCCTCGGAACCACATATGAAAACTCGTGTAGTATCAGTGTCAATATAGTGTGATCTTCGTCAGTCGAGGGGTTGCCTTGCTTCTAAACTGCTAAGTTAATCCAAAGTAGCATATGTTTGCCAGTATTATTCTTCGCTTTATTTCAAAACTGGTGTCATTCGTTTCGGTTATGGCGGCGCCGAGATAGATATAATTGCTGACTATCTCAAAGTTGTGGTTCTCAAATTTCTCCATTTTCTTTATCTGCTCGGGTGTACATGGCATTTAGGGAATTGATGCAACCCATTTTTTCTTATCTTCATTTACTGCCAGACCTACTTTCACTGATTCTCTTTCGATTCTTTTAAATGATGCAATTATTACTTCCGATGACCGATCCATGATATCGATGTTGTCGGCATAGGCAAGTAGCATGTGTTCTCTTGTGAGTAGTGTGCCATATCTATTTACATCTGCACCTCGTATAATCTTCTTCAGAAGGATATTAAAGACATGTTAAGCTGTCTGCTTGTCTGAAACCTCGTTCAATGAGATACTTTCAGCAAGTATCATCCTGCAGAGACTTAGGGTGCGAACAGAGTAAGCACTGATGTCGAGTTTATTGGTGCTTATCTTCAGGCAAGAAGAAAATTTGTCTATACCACAGTGAATGCGAAAATCGGCGCTGAAATACTGTTTGTTCCAAGTGTTTTGCTTTTATGTCATGTAGCTTTGTTGATTATTTGTGTTTATGCTGCACACGACAATGGATTTTTCTGATGAAGAGGATTTTTCTGCTTCTATACACAGAAAACAGATTCGTTGCCTCAACCAATTTTTTTGCCAACCGAATGCTGATGGTTCCACATACTACGAAAGTTCATAAACAGTTCGGTAGCGTCAACCAATGAAGAAATTGAGTTTATTGTCCTATATTTGTTATTGGTACCGAAAATAGTACTGTGTGGAATAATTAAAAGATCAGACTTTTGGCATATTGGCATTTTTATTTTTTATTTGAATAATCCCAATATGTAAATATGCAACAAGATGATTGCTTTTTTATAAAAAACAGCGAAATATACAGCTAGAAACTGCAAATTGATTTCGCGTGCCTTGGAACTATTATAACAAAATGAACTATGCCAACATAATGAAATAGCTGCATTACGGCCAATAACCAACATCTGAACTATGCAGGCTTATCCAATAAACTCAGTGAGCTCCTCGACAATATTTTGTGCGCGAATGGAAATACAGACTTCTAAAACTTTTACGTAGTATAATTATTTAAGTCTATACTAGACATTAACTTTTGCGCTGATAAGTTGTACCATACTTAACACAGAGACGACATAACTTTATTGGTTTTCCGAATATAGATGACATTAACTCATTCGGTTAAAGTAAATGATTGGTTGCAGTACTAACTAAAACAGAAATTGTATACATATGACTCACATCGTAGTTGAGTTAACACTTTGTTTTTGCTCCGTTAGGAATTTTCAAATAATAAGTAGTTTATTCAACAACTAGAGGCAAGAAAAATTTATTTTTTATGCAAATGATTGGCAGAACCAATATTTTGATTATGTTCATTTAATGCTTTCAATAGTATCGTTATCAAGTTAACTACTGAAATAAGAAAATTACTGATCTTAAGTGCTGACAAATAAAAATTATTTGCCATTAATATCAATTTATACCTATAATCACATTCCAACCAATGATTTCTCTGGGTGTAGTGTAATTAATGAAATTATCAACAACAACGAAATTGGAAAAACATCCAATTACACTAAAAACAAATGAATTTGGTGAATTTATGTTTGATCGACATGCATTTTTGAATTTGTCTATAGCAAAAACAAGTAAAAGCGTGCTAAGTTCGGCCGGGCCGAATCTTATATACTCTCCACCATGGATCGCATTTGTCGAGTTCTTTTCCCGGCATCTCTTCTTAGGCAAAAAAAAAAAAGGATATAAGAAATGATTTGCTCTGCTATTGGAGCGATATCAAGATATGGTCCGGTTTGGACCACAATTAAATTATATGTTGGAGACCTGTGTAAAATGTCAGCCAATTCGAATAAGAATTGCGCCCTTTGTGGGCTCAAGAAGTAAAATAGAGAGATCGATTTATATGGGAGCTGTATCGGCCTATAGACCGATTCAGACCATAATAAACACGTATGTTAATGGTCATGAGAGAATCCGTCGTACAAAATTTCAGGCAAATCGGATAATAATTGCGACCTCTAGAGGCTGAAGAAGTCAAGATCCCAGATCGGTTTATATGGCAGCTATATCAGGTTATGAACCGACTTGTACTTTATTTGATATAGTTGTGGAAAGTAACAATAAAAAACGTCTTACGAAATTTCAGCCAAATCGGATAGAAATTGAGCCCTCTAGAAGTTCAAGAAGTCAAGTCCCCAGATCTGTTTATATGACAGCTATATCAGGTTATGAACCGATTTGAACCATACTTCGCACAGTTATTGGATATCATAACAAAATACTACGTGCCAAAATTCATTCAAATTGGATAAGAATTGCGCCCTCTAGAGGCTCAAGAAGTCAAGACCCAAGATCGGTTTATATGACAGCTATATAAGGTTATGAACCGATTTGAACCATACTTGGCACAGTTGTTGGATATCGTAACAAAACACGTCGTGCTAAAATTCATCCCAATCGGATAAGAATTGCGCACTCTAGAGGCTCAAGGAGTCAAGACCCAAGATCGGTTTATATGGCAGCTATATCAAAACATGGACCGATATGGCCCATTTACAATACCAACCGACCTATACTAATAAGAAGTATTTGTGCAAAATTTCAAGCGGCTAGCTTTACTCCTTCGGAAGTTAGCGTGCTTTCGACAGACAGACGGACGGACGGACGGACGGACGGACGAACAGACGGACGGACATGGCTAGATCGACATAAAATTTCACGACGATCAAGAACATATATAATTTATGGGGTCTCAGACGAATATTTCGAGTAGTTACAATCAGAATGACCAAATTAGTATACCCCCCATCGTATGGTGGAGGGTATAAAAATTGATTTAATATATATTCTAAACAGAAAATTTTTAATTTTAAAACTTTTTAAAATGACAAAATTTCATATCTTATTTATAACAAGTAAAAGCGTGCTAAGTTCGGCCGGGCCGAATCTTATATACCCTCCACCATGGATCGCATTTGTCGAGTTCTTTTCCCGGCATCTCTTCTTAGACAAAAAAAAGGATATAAGAAAAGATTTGCTCTGCTATTAGAGCGATATCAAGATATGGTCCGGTTTGGACCACAATTAAATTATATGTTGGAGACCTGTGTAAAATGTCAGCCAATTCGAATAAGAATTGCGCCCTTTGTGGGCCCATGAAGTAAAATAGAGAGATCGATTTATATGGGAGCTGTATCGGGCTATAGACCGATTCAGACCATAATAAACACGTATGTTAATGGTCATGAGAGAATCCGTCGTACAAAATTTCAGGCAAATCGGATAATAATTGCAACCTCTAGAGGCTCAAGAAGTCAAGATCCCAGATCGGTTTATATGGCAGCTATATCAGGCTATGAACCGACTTGTACTTTATTTGACATAGTTGTTGAAAGTAACAATAAAAAAACGTCTTGCGAAATTTCAGCCAAATCGGATAGAAATTGCGCCCTCTAGAAGCTCAAGAAGTCAAGTCCCCAGATCTGTTTATATGACAGCTATATCAGGTTATGAACCGATTTGAACCATATTTGGCACAGTTGTTGGATATCATAACAAAATACTACGTGTCAAAATTCATTCAAATTGGATAAAAATTGCGCCATCTAGAGGCTCAAGAAGTCAAGACCCAAGATCGGTTTATATGACAGCTATATAAGGTTATGGACCGATTTGAACCATACTTAGCACAGTTGTTGGATATCGTAACAAAACACGTCGTGCAAAATTTCATTCCAATCGGATAAGAATTGCGCACTCTAGAGGCTCAAGAAGTCAAGACCCAAAATCGGTTTATATGGCAGCTATATCAGGTTATGAACCGATTTGAACCATACTTGGCACAGTTGTTGGATATCGTAACAAGACACGTCGTGCAAAATTTTATCCCAATTGGAATAGAATTGCGCACTCTAGAGGCTCAAGAAGTCATGTCCCAAGATCGGTTTATATGGCAGCTATATCAAAACATGGACCGATATGGCCCATTTACAATACAAACCGACCTACACTAATAAGAAGTATTTGTGCAAAATTTCAAGCGGCTAGCTTTACTCCTTCGGAAGTTAGCGTGCTTTCGACAGACAGACGGACGGACGGACGGACGGACAGACGGACGGACATGGCTAGATCGACATAAAATTTCACGACGATCAAGAATATATATACTTTATGGGGTCTAAGACGAATATTTCGAGTAGTTACAATCAGAATGACGAAATTAGTATACCCCCCATCTTATGGTGGAGGGTATAAAAATCAATTTGAGTTTGTTTGTTTGTGTGTTCCTTATAGACTCAGAAACGGCTGAACCGATTTTCTTGAAATTTTCACTGATGGTGCATAATGACCCCGTGGTGAAAATAGGATACTACATTTTGTGATATCTGAAGGGGTGCGGACCCTCCCCCTTACCCTAATTTTCAGAAACGCCAGATCTCGGAGATGGGTGGTGCGGTTTAAGCGAAATTTTGTGTGCTCTCATATAGAACCCTGAAAATAAAAATTTGGTATCCAAATTTCGGATGGGGTACCTAGGGGGGCTGCCCCATCCTAAAACCTACCAAACATATATATAGAACAATCACGACAATATGGGACTCAAATGAAAGATATTAAAGATAAGAAAACGTATCTGATATCCAATTGTCGGACCAAGTGCTCGGGGGACAACCCCAAGCCCCAAACCACCCCTAAATCGGACATATTTACCGACCATGGCAATATGGGACTCAAATGAAAGGTATTTGCGAATAAAATACGAATCTGATATCTAAATGTGGGACCACGTTTCTGGGGGTCCACCCCTTTCCCAAAACACCCCCCAAACATGGCTAATTTACTGACCATGGGAATATGGGGCTTAAATAAAAGGTATTTGAATGTAGAATTAGAATCTGATATTCAAAAATGGGACCAAGTGTTTGCGGGACCGCCTCTCACCAAAAACATCCCCCAAAGTGGACAAATTTACGATCATAGCAATATGTCGCTCAAATGAGTAAAGCACGAATTTGAAATCAATATTGGGGAAAAGTGACTATGGGGTCACGTCACCCCCATAATACCATCCAAATAGTAAATATTTTCTAACTATTGCAATATGAGGCTCAAAGAAGAGGGTTTTTAAAGTGGAACACGAATTCGATATATATTTTCAAGGCCAACTCACTGAGTGGCCCCCCATAACCCAAAACACCCCCCAAGCCGGTCATGTTTGCCGACTATGGAAATATGGGGCGCAAATTAAAGGTATGTGGGAGTAGACCACGTATCAGATATCAACATTAGGGGCCAACTGTCTAGTGGACGTCCCACCACCATAACAACCCCCAAATAGGACGTATTTGCTCACCAAGACAATTTGGGTCTTACAGGGTGTGGAACTAAATATTTATAGTTTTTAGGATCAATACCCCAAACCGGACATATTTACTGACTTTTCCAATAAGGAGTTTAAATGAGATTAGAAAACGAATTTCATATCCAATTTTGAGGGCAATGGCTATATGGAGTTCAGATAAATGATATATAGATTATGAGAATAGAGCACGTTGCTGATATATTTTCCGGGCTTAGTGTTTGGGGGACCACCCTAATCCCCAAAACACCCCTAAATCGGGCATATATACCGACTATGTCAATGTGGAGCTTAAATGAAAAGTATTGGGGGGTAGACCAAGAATTGATACCCATTTTCGGGACCAATTTTCTGGGGGTCTACCCCTTTCCCAAAATACCTCACAAACAGCAATTTTTAGTGACCATCGCAATATGGGGCTCAAATAAAGGTATTTGGGAGTAGAATACGAATTTGATATCCAAATGTTGGACCACGTATTTAGGGCATCACCCCTTTCCCAAAACACCACCAAAGGGAAACAATTTTTTGACCATGCCAATATGTGACTCAAATGAAAGGTATTTGAGATTAGAAAATGAATTTGATAACCTATTTTGGGGCCGTGTGCTTGGGGGACGTCTCATCCTGTAAACTCCCCCCAAACCCAATTGCAAAATGAGTTTTAATAAATGGTATTTGAGAGAAGAGCACGATGCTTATATTGTTTTAGGGCCAAGCATATGGGGGACCACCTCTCCCCCGAAAACACCACTAAATCAGACATCATGAGAATATCGGGCTGAAATGAAGTATTTTAACAATGGAGTACACCTTACATCCAAACTTAAATTCGTAGACCAATAAAGACCAATAAGTTAGCATGGTATTTCACTAAAAGATCTTTAATTGTCGAAAATAAATATTCCAAGGAAACTTTTGTTCCATATTAAGTAAAAGAAGGCGCAACGGAGGGGGCCCGGGTCAGCTAGTTTATAATATTTCACAGAGAGAAAAATTTGATCAGACCAGGATCACATCAAAATTATTGTTCTTAAGTTCAAAATTTTAACGAATTACCTCTAAACTTTTTTTTCTTGTTTGAACCGTTGAGTGGAGCGGACGTATTGTTATTTCACTCCGCAAGAATTTTCCTGTAACTCGTAATAGATCATTATTTTTGGAAGAAAAATTTCAGTCACTCAAGGATAGCTGCGATTGAGGAATCCATTAGGCGGTTGATGATCTGCGTCTGTTTCTAGTGGAGCGGCAGATCTAGAGCCCGGGAGTACGCTTAGAATGGACTCCAAAGACCCAACAGCTGCGGTGGTGGTATCAGGCCGTAGCATGTTGTCTGCCACTTAAACCTCGACTGGAAGAGCAGCTGCTCCACTAGCCGACAGACGACTGGTCAGCAGAGGCTATTGACACAGACACCTGGTACGAGTCTCAAGAACAAGGCCGATCGTATTCTTTCTTCGCATGCCTATAATTTGCTTAGGCCATCGGCCTTCCCCAGCAAACCAACAGCTCTTTAAGTGGTTGGAATAATAGAAGACGCGTCGCTATCAGATTTATTGAGAGGCTTGGTGCGAATGATCCTAAGATCATTCCCAAGCCCAAGCCCAATTTTGGGAGAGAGACTCCCTAAATTGGGCTTGGGAATTCGCTGCACGGGCTACTCCAAATACTACACATCTTGATTCGGAAACTGCACCGCAGTCAGCCAAAAGGCTGCGGTCACCTTGAGGGCATCCCACACCTAAAAGAACTAGGACGAACAACAGGAAGGTGGGTCCAAGAACCTTTGCTTATGTCGCTAGAGACAGTTTAGTGACGGCAGTTGTCGACAAGGGAGAAGTACAGGGCTGCAAACCTAGGAATAATTGGAGTGGGATAGTCAATGGACTGTCATCAGTATACTCCGAGGTCCTTGCGGAATTTCCTAGGTCTCCTCCAGTTTGTGACGATGCAGGCTGGTATCGATGCCGATACAGACTAATTGCCTTCGGCGATCAACGCTCAATTGAAATGTATCGTTGTGCGCTAAAAAAGATTGGTGAGATATGGCCAGGTGCAGCACTAGATTTAGTCAAAAGGAAAGATATTCCTTCTCGACCACTGGCACATGCTTGGATACCAAAGATTCCCTCAGATCCTGGAGCGATACTTGGAAGACTAAGGGAATGTAATCCCAATCTTTCAACCACTGACTGGAAGATTAGTAGACTGGATGATGGTGACCGGAGCCATGCAGTATTCGTTCTAAACTCCGGCTGTCTTGCAGACCTCAACAAGTCTGAAGAAGTTTTATCATATGGATTCAACAAGTTGAAACTGAAGGTCTATAGAAGCGGTGGGGTTAGGGAATCAGGAGACGACTCAGCAGTTGTTGCTGAACACTTGCCTCAGGAACTATCGACCACATCGCTAAAGTCTGGCGGATTGCAGGAGACTAAAAATCCCCTGCCACAATTCAGACAGAAGGGGATGGCATCGAAACGGGACCCCACAAACCCTATGTAGGTGAGTCACAAAGTTGGACTGAGCTCAAAGTGTGCGCCAGCGGGGAAGCACACAAGTGCCCAGTGTCCTGAGGACGAGTGGTTCTACAGCTTTCTCACCTGCCTCTGGATGCGTACGGAAGCTTATCATGACAAGTTCTAACGAATTTGTGAGGATGAACTCCTGGTGGAGTCTAAAGACGAGACTAACACAACAGTGGTGGAAGTTCTGAATCCTGACTATGGTCCAGTTTCTACAGATAAATCTCCAATTCGCGGCACTAAAGGTCCTACTAATGGCTGGGGGATTTGACATGGTTCTTATCCAGGAACCATGGGTGTGTGGAGGAATTGTTCGTGGACTAAGCATTTCGGAATTTTAACTTCTCAAGAGTACCTTACACACTCCAGGGACACTGAAATCTGTGGGTATACCTCTAGCGACATGTAAGCTATGTTTTCAGGACCAGGCCCGAAGGGCAACGAATGATAGATGGTCACAAAGAAGGGGCTGCAAGCATTCCAATACTATGTGGCCTCATCTAGACTTGAAGAGGCCTACTGTTTTGCTGTCATTGGCTAGAACAGGCGACTCAGCTATTGTGTCCGTCATGACAGGTCACTGTCTAATCGGAAAACATGCTGACAGACTGAAAGTTGCCAGCACCGACTTTTGCAGAAGTAGTAGGGACATCGAGGAAGAAGAAACTATAGAACACCTTCTGTGTGTGTGTGCCCCGCACTAGCATGCTGACAGACTGAAGGTTGCCAGCAACGACTTTTGCAGAAGTTGTAGGGACATCGAGGAAGAAGAAACTATAGAACACCTTCTGTGTGTGTGTGTCCCGCACTAGCAGTTAGAAGGAGTTCCACTTATGGTTCTCATTTCTTTGAGAACCTGTCTGATTTAGCGGATGTGAACATTCGCAAGTTATTGGGATTTTTAAAGCGATCTGGATGGTTCAACGGTACGAACTAGAAAGCATCTTCCATCTTCTGTTCCTGTGGTATTACAATGGACGAAAACGTTTAAGTGAGTCTGATGGCAGACTGCCACTTAAACCAAACCTAACCAGATATCGAAATCTTTCTATTGAGGAAACGGTATGCGTTAATTTGGCCCACCTTTGCCTTCCTCGTGAACACGCATATCTCAGTTTCCTCTAGGTTAACATTGATACCGCTACGTCTAGCCCAGTCTTGTGTCATCTGCAAGCTTTCAAAAATTGAGATATTGAGCTGAAATTTGGCACATATACGTCTTTTTGATGCACGCTAGTTGGGTTTTTTAACGGGCCAAATCGGACCATATATGGATATAGCTGCTTTATAGACCGATCTGGCGATAAAGGGTCTAATGACCATAAATGCTTTATTTTTTAACCCGATTTCGCTGAAATTTTAAATATTGAGTAGTTGAAGGCATTCCGATGTACATTGTAGCTGTTGAGTGAAACAGACGTGTTTTTATTTGGGTCCTCAAAGAACAAAAAAATATATATCCGTATCTCGGAATAGGTACTACCTCCAAAGACTCCACATCTGCGGTGGTGGCGTCAGACCGTAGCGTGTTGTCTTCCCCTCTTATAGGTGTGGGTCCCTTGGCACCTGTACTCGAGAGTAATGCTTCTAGCGCACAACTAGTCGTCCGATTAATTAATAAGGAAGAGACGGATAAACCAGAGGGATGCACAATTCGTCCCCAGCCTTGAAGTAAAGGTGGTGTTTCTGACTCGGATTCAGAGAGCGACGGTGTCAATGAAACATTCATCGCAGTTGAATCGAGAGATGAGGGCATCTGCATGACGGCATAAGTAAGCGATGGCTTTGCTAAGCTCACAAGCATACAGAGAAAGCGATCCGGTGCACGACGAAGGAGACAGAGGAGTATGTACCGGAAGCGCAATCGGGCAAAAGTGCAGGATGCCGGAAGGGATAGAACTGACATTCCAAGCACTTCTACGGAAGCTGGAAAAAGAATCAGATCTTCCGAAAAGCAGAACACTGCTAAAATGCTGAAGAAGAAAAACAGCTCCCCGCTTTCAAGTACTCTGGGAAAACCAAGCCAGCCATACCGCAATAGTGTCTCCAGACAGTGTCCTGCGGCGGTAGACAAAGTTGGAACGGGAACGAAGGAAGCGCACACGGCCCCTGAGTCTTCATGGAGGACTGTGACTTCCAAACTGAGGCCACAGCCAATACGGAAGGGGAAGATGGTCGCTGATAATGGTAAGGAGCCGCCCTCTTACGCCAGAGTGGCAAGGAAGCACAACAGAGATGAGCTGACTTATGCAGTCATCAATATCGGCAGTGCATCCGGTAGGATTCCACCAGATCATCGGTCCCAAGTGGAGAAACTGGTTAACGATCCGATTTTTGAACATGTGTGGAGAGGGTCCACCCATACAAATGATGGGCTGCGAGTTTATAGGGGACATCTTTACGCTGCGTTTTGCGTCGGCGGAATTTATTGATACCGTCAAGCAGCTCGTCGGAGGTATTTACTCTCCCTGGGAGGGCGCAAAGCTCGCCCTGCTGAAGCAAGAGGACAGAGTGGGCCTGGGGACTTATATTGAGAACGCAGGGACTGAGATCTGTTTTAGACTGCCTGACCATAATACGGTCCTGCAGGCGGAGATCCGGGCGATCACGGAATGCGTGAAGTGGTGTTGTGCTAACGCGAGGACGTCGAGTGTGAACATCTTTACGGACAGTAAAATTGCCATAAGGGCAAGGACGGTAAGGTCACGAACAGTCTTGCAGTGTAAGAAGGAGATTAACGCCTTCTCTGAGGATGGGAAAATCCGCATCGTTTGGGTGCCGGGCTAAAACGGAGTAAGGGGAAATGAAAGGACAGACGATTTGGCGGTCAAGGCCAGAGGACTGCCGTCAATAAACTTGGTTAACCCGAAGCCTTTCGGGTCGACGCAGTCCGAGGAGAGGAGTTAAGGGAGTGGGCGACGAATGCGCATGCAACATTGTGGAACAGCGAAACGGTCGGTAGGACGGCGAAAATCCTATGGGGAGGATCCAGATGTGAGAAGACGAGGCTATTACCGAAAGGGAGCAAGAAGGAGGTCAGCATAGCTATTGTTATCATAACGGGACACATAGGAGTACGAGCTCATTTATGCAAAATCGGTGTGGCAAGTGATAGCATTTGTAGTGCATGCGGGGAAGATGATGAGACGTTGAAGCATTTCCTTTGTCATTGCCCGGCTTTCGCGTTCAACATATAACGGCATTTAGGTGGAGACACAATATCAGACATAAACCAACTTAGGGATGTGGTATTGAAAACAATTAAGGATTTTGTAGGTAGCACGGAATTCCTAACTTAAAATTGTCTTTTTAGAGGTTATTTTACAATTTTTTTAGGGCAAGAACAATCTGATTACTGACTTAGGTGTATGTCTATAGTGGCATGGGCCGGATTAATATCTGCACCCTATTTTCAACCTGACCTAACCTAAGGCTTCCCGTCATCTGACCCAAATATGGTTCAGATCGGACTATATTTATTTTATAGCTGCAATAAATACCGATATTCCGATAAAGGGTCTGAAGCCCATAAAAGCTTTATTTATTAACCAATTTCACAGAAATTTGAAACAGCGTATTATTTTAAGCCTCCCGACACCTGACCTAAATACGGTTTAGATCGGACTGTATTTAAATATAGCTGCCATATAGACTGATCTCTCGATTAAGGGTCTCAAGGCCTAAAGCTTTATTTTTTAACCGATTTCGCTGAAATTTGAAACGGTGAATAGTTTCACGACTCCCCACATAGGACTCAAATTCAGTTCAGATCGGACTATATTTAGATATAGCTGTCATATAGACCGATCTGCCGATAAAGGGTCTGAAGCTCTTAAATTCTTTATTGAATACCTGATTTCGCTGAAATTTAAAACAGCGGGTAGTTTTAGGTCTCCGATATCCGTCCCAAATATGGTTCGAATCTGACATGCAGACGGGCTGAAATCCCCCCTCAGCCAGCATCCGTAATAAGTAATTTACGGTTATCACACATAGGAGTGGCGATAAAATGTCCCTTTGTGTTGTGCCTTGTGCCACTTTCTCCCTTAGATTTATGTCATATGACACACAATTTATCCACCTGTTCCTCAGCATATGGTTTATCCAGTGTCTAAGGACACGATCCACTCGTAATGGTGTAAGGATTAGATCAGTGTGTCGGTCCGCACATTGTTAAAACTCCTCTCTATGTCAATGCATACCGCTAATGTCTACATCTTGGTATCGAAAGGTTCTTCCATTCTATGCACAACCTTGTGAAGGACAGTCCCACCGACCTGCATAACCTTCGCTTTATCATCCACAATACGTTCCATGGTTATGAGTAGAAATAACATAAGACTTATAGGTCGCCTCCTGCCAGGCTTTCGGCACGCTGTAAAAATAGTGTTCAGATGGAAATATGCCGGAAATATTCCATCAGGTCCTGGTGACTTAAATAGTTTGAAGCTCCTGAAATACCATTAATTCGATTACCATAGGCTTTCGATCAACCTCATTATTCCAAGATTCTGGTATCTCCATGAGTATCATCAATTTCTATGGAAAATACATTTTCATCAAAAGCCTCAACATGTCCACCGCTGTTCTCTAACTCCTGCTACAACTAACGTTTCAGTTTGGGCATGGGTTTTTGAGAGAAACTTTTTCACAGAAAAACTTCCAGGAGGCACATTTTGTCAAGTAAGAGCGTGCTAAGTACGGCCGGGCCGAAAATACTTTCTTCGACGAAAAAATTAAATTTTTTCAAATGTTTTGACTTCTAAACTTTATAACTGTGACTTTTGAAGGAATTTTTGAGCACTATCAGGCAAAAAAAATTTAATGTCGGGCCACAAATAAAGATTTGCCAACCTGAACAATTTTTCGAAATGCCGTGATGATCAAATGTAGGGTTTTGAAATTTTGCAGATGATCTCGATAAAACCTTAATATAATAACAATAATAACAGCTCTATTTCAGAAAGTTATCTCTATTCGTTCTCAAATTTCATATTTTTATACCCTCCACCATAAGATGGGGGGTATACTAATTTCGTCATTCTGTTTGTAACTACTCGAAATATTCGTCGGAGACCCCATAAAGTATATATATTCTTAATCGTCGTGACATTTTATGTCGATCTAGCCATGTCCGTCCGTCTGTCTGTCGAAAGCACGCTAACTTCCAAAGGATTAAAGCTAGCCGCTTGAAATTTTGCAAAAATACTTCTTACTAGTGTAGGTCGGTTGGTATTGTAAATGGGCCATATCGGTCCATGTTTTGATATAGCTGCCATATAAACCGATCTTGGGTCTTGACTTCTTGAGCCTCTAGAGTGCGCAATTCTTATCCGATTGGAATGAAATTTTGTACGACGTGTTTTTTTATGATATCCAACAACTGTGCCAAGTATGGTTCAAATCGGTCCATAACCTGATATAGCTGCCATATAAACCGATCTTGGGTCTTGAGTTCTTGAGCCTCTAGAGTGCGTAATTCTTATCCGATTGGGATGAAATTTTGCACGAAGTGTTTTGTTATGATATCCAACAACTGTACCAAGTATGGTTCAAATCGGTTCATAACCTGATATAGCTGCCATATAAACCGATCTGGGGTCTTGACTTCTTGAGCCTCTAGAGTGCGCAATTCTTATCCGATTGGAATGAAATTTTGCACGACGTGTTTTGTTATGATATCCAACAACTGTGCCAAGTATGGTTCAAATCGGTTCATAACCTGATATAGCTGCCATATAAACCGATCTGGGGTCTTGACTTCTTGAGCCTCTAGAGTGCGCAATTCTTATCCAATTGGAATGAAATTTTGCACGACGTGTTTTGTTATGATATCCAACAAACTGTGCCAAGTATGGTTCAAATCGGTTCATTACCTGATATAGCTGCCATATAAACCGATCTTGGATCTTGACTTCTTGAGCCTCTAGAGGTCGCAATTATTATCCGATTTGTCTGAAATTTTGTACGACGGATTCTCTCATGACCATCAACATACATGTTTATTATGGTCTGAATCGGTCTATAGCCCGATACAGCTCACATATAAATCGATCTCTCTATTTGACTTCATGAGCCCCCAAAGGGCGCAATTCTTATTCGAATTGGCTGACATTTTACACAGGTCTCCAACATATAATTTAATTGTGGTCCAAACCGGACCATACCTTGGTATCAGTCTAATAGAAGAGCAAATCTTTTCTTATATCCTTTTTTTTTGCCCAAGAAGAGATGCCAGGAAAAGAACTCGACAAATGCGATCCATGGTGGAGGGTATATAAGATTCGGCCCGGCCGAACTTAGCACGCTTTTACTTGTTTACTAATTATACCCTCCACCATAAGATGGGGGTTATACTAATTTCGTCATTCTGTTTGTAACTACTCGAAATATTCGTCTGAGACTCCATAAAGTATATATATTCTTGATCGTCGTGACATTTTATGTCGATCTAGCCATGTCCGTCCGTCTGTCCGTCCGTCTGTCTGTCGAAAGCACGCTAACTTCCAAAGGATTAAAGCTAGCCGCTTGAAATTTTGCAAAAATACTTCTTATTAGTGTAGGTCGGTTGGTATTGCAAATGGGCCATATCGGTCTATGTTTTGATATAGCTGTCATATAAACCGATCTTGGGTCTTGACTTCTTGTGCCTCTAGAGGGCGCAATTCTTTTCCGATTTATATAGATTTTGGCACGACGTGTTTTGTTATAATATCCAACAACTGCGCCAAGTATGGTTCAAATCAGTTCATAACCTGATATAGCTGTCATATAAACCGATCTTGGGTCTTGACTTCTTGAGCCTCTAGAGTGTGCAATTCTTGTCCGATTGGAATGAAATTTTGCACAACATGTTTTGTTATGATATCCAACAAGTGTGCCAAGTATGGTTTAAATCGGTTCATAACCTGATATAGCTGCCATATAAACCGATCTTGGGTCTTGACTTCTAGAGCCTGTAGAGTGCGCAATTCTTATCCGATTGGAATGAAATTTCGCACGACGTGTTTTGTCATGATATCCAATAACTTTGCCAAGAATGGTTCAAATCGGTTCATAACCTGATATAGCTGTCATATAAACCGATCTGGGATCTTGACTTCTTGAGCCTGTAGAGGTCGCAATTATTATCCGATTTGCCTGAAATTTTTTACGACGGATTTTCTCATGACCATCAACATGTGTTTATTATGGTCTGAATCGGTCTATAGCCCGATACATCTCCCATATAAATCGATCTCTCTATTTTACTTCTTGAGCCCCCAAAGGGCGCAATTCTTATTCGAAGTGGCTGACATTTTACACAGGTTTCCAACATATAATTTAATTGTGGTCCAAACTGGACCATATCTTGATATCGCTCTAATAGCAGAGCAAATCTTTTCTTATATCCTGTTTTGCCTAAGAAGAGATGCCGGGAAAAGAACTCAACAAATGCGATCAATGGTGGAGGGTATATAAGATTCGGCACGGCCGAACTTACCACGCTTTTACTTGTTTTTTATTATTTTATTATTTTCAATGGGTATTACATAAATTCCATCATTATGGATGGTAGTCAAATATATTGGCAATTCCATTATTCCAAGTTCTCGCTTCAGAGGATCTTTGTAATTTTCGACTTTTGTAATTTGTGTCTAATCAAGAAGTATGTTTAGTTTTATCATGTCACATCTTCAAGAATATGCTAGTCGGAGGAATAAAATATGTTTCCTGGGGAAATTATGAGCGCTTGTCAGTGTCAGCATTAATCTGTCTGCTAGAATGTCCTTGCAAGACATAGTCATAAATTTCTGAGTGAGCTTGAGTTATGTCATTTGAAATCCTGCTATTGTTTTTATAACGATCATTTGAGAAGAAAGTTGTTGCCGGAATACTACTTAAAACAGACATTCGGTGCTGTATGAACTTGAGTGTTTGTTGTGTTGTAAACATTTTGAAGTACCAAAACAAATATACAAAAGAAGGTACTTAATTTGTTTTGCTGTTGTGATAAGCCCCTACATGTCAGTGATTTAAAACTTTCTGATGCGAACATATATCAAACTTTTTCAAACACATTGTACATCATTTTCTACCAGTGCGAATTCTCATTTTCGGTACGTATTTTTGTTTTTTAATTCGTCATAACTTTTTCACAACTTTTGGATGGGAAAAATCAATTTGCATATTCATAGTCTACACACACAGCTCATCAGTATCAATCTTGCAAAACCTACGCAGGACCTGTGCTCAGAGTATTCCACATTTATGGAATTTTCACATTGTCATTGCACAACAACAACAGATCTGTTGCATTTTCCATACTACCCATAATAGTGAAGTGAAGCCAACCTTCTATTCGGATTTGTTGACAAAAAGCTCAATTTTTCTGTCCTAAGGTTAAAAATTTCATCATTTCATGCTCATTCATTTGGAATTTTGCTTTCTTTAAACAACTCTAGGGATGTTACGTTACTTTGAATGGCTTCAGTCGTTTGCTCCAAGCCATAGACAACAAGCATTCCGTGTTGTAAGAGTTACATATCCATCCTCCTTAAAAGATGTATAAGGACTGAAATAAAGCTTGTTGGTTGCGTTGAAGTCAAACGCAGTGTCTCGCTTTCAAGCATTGATCAAACTCAGCGACATGTTTGAAACAGTGCCATAAGTCTTATTAAGAGTACTAAAAAATAAACAAATAAGGAGTATTAAATGATAAGGAGTATTTAACTTTCGAGTATTTATTTTATTAAAATAAGCAAACGCATGCTAAGTTCGGCCGGGCCGAATCGTGGTAACCCACCACCATGGATTCTGCTAAAAATTTATACAAAATAAATTTAGTTGAAGGACATTATTTTATTCTACATACCAAACTTCTGTCAAACAAGCACAAATTAAAGCTGATCGAGAGACCGGTTTACATGGGAGCTATATCAGGTTATAGACTGATTTGGATCGTACTCGACACAGTAGTTGGAAGTCGTAGCAGAACACCGCACACAAAATTTCAGCCAAATCGGACAAAAAATGCGGCATGTATGGACTCAAGAAGTCAAATCGGGAGATCGCTTTATATGGGAGCTATAACAGGTTATAGACCGATTTAGACCGTACTGTTGTTGAAAGTAGTGACAGAACACTACGTGCGAAATGTCAGCCCAATCGGACGAGATTTGCGGTCAAATTGGGAGATTGGTTCATATGGGAACTATATGAGGTTATAGGCCGATTTAGACCGTACTAGGCACAGTTGTTGAAAGTCATGACAGAACACGGCATGCAAATCGGACAAAAATAGCGACTTGTAAGGGCTCAAGAAGTCAAATCGGGAAAACGGTTTATATGGAAGCTATATCAGCTTATAGCCCGATTCGGACCGCCCTTAGTACAGTTGTTGGAAGCCATAACGCCACAGTTGTTGGAAGTCATTGCGGCTTGTAAGGACTGAAGAAGTCAAATCGGGAGAAAGGTTTATATGGCAGCTATATCAGGTTATTGATCGGTTAGAACCGTTCTTGGCACAGTCGTTGGAGGTCATTGCAGAACACTACGTACAAAATTTCAGCCAAATCGGACAAAAATTGCGGCTTCCAGGGGCTCAAGAAATCCAATCTATAGATCGGTTTAAATGGGAGCTATATCTAAATCTGAACCGATATGGCCCATTTGCCAATCCCCAACGATCTACGTCAATTGCAAGCGGCTAGCTATATGTGTTTGACCACTATCGCGATTTCGTCAGACGGACGGACGGACATGGCTAGATCGACTCAGAACATCGAGACGATCAAGAATATATATACTTTATGGGGTCTTAGACGAAAATTTCAAGGTGTTACAAACGGAATGACTACATAAGTATACCCCATGCCTTGGTGGTGGGTATAAAAAATTGCTTACAAAAGATATCTTCTTACCCAAAGCAACCAAAATTCTATTGAACTAGCCTCCTGAAATTATTCACGTGTACTAGAATTTGTTGAAATTTGGTATTTGAAGCGCATGCTCTTCTTCAATAAAAAATAAAAGCTTCTTATATATAACAAAAATAAGAGCGTGCTAAGTTCGGCCGGGCCGAATCTTATATACCCTCCAACATGGATTGCATTTGTCGAGTTCTTTTCCCGGCATCTCTTCTTAGGCAAATAAGGTTATAAGAAAAGATTTGCTCTGGTATTAGAGCGATATCAAGATATGGTCCCCCTTTGGGGGCTCAAGAAGTAAAATAGAGAGATCGATTTATTTTTGAGATGTATCGGGCTATAGACCGATTCAGATTATAATAAACACGTATGTTGATGCTCATGAGAGGACCCGTCGTACAAAATTTCAGGCAAATCGGATAATAATTGCGACCTCTAGATGATCAAGAAGTCAAGATCCCAGATCGGTTTATATGGCAGCTGTAAGAGGTTATGAACCGATTTGAATCTTATTTGACACAGTCGTTGAAAGTACAAATAAAATACGTCATTGAAAATTTCAGCCAAATGTGATAGGAATTGCGCCCTCTAGAAGCTCAAGAAGTCATGTCCCCAGATCTGTTTATATGACAGCTGTATCAGTCTAGAGACCGATTTGAACCATACTTGGCAGAGTTGTTGGATATCATAACAAAACACGTCGTGCAAAATTTCATTCCAATCGGATAAGAATTGCGCACTCTAGACCAAAGTAAAGACCAAAGATCGGTTTATATGGCAGCTATATCAAAACATGGACCGATATGGCCCACTTACAATACCAAAGTATTTGCGCAAAATTTCAAGCGGCTAGCTTTACTCCTTCGGAAGTTAGCGTGCTTTCGACAGACAGACGGACGGACGGACATTTCTAGATCGACATAAAATGTCGCGACGATCAAGAATATATACACTTTATGGGGTCTCAGACGAATATTTCGAGTAGTTGCAAACAGAATGACGAAATTAGTATTCCCCCCATCCTAAGATGGAGGGTATAAAAATCAATTTGTGTTTGTTTGTGTGTTCCTTATAGACTCAGAAACGGCTGAACCGATTTTCTTGAAATTTTCACAGATGGTGCATAATGACCCCGTGGTGAAAATAGGGTACTACATTTTCTGATATCTGAAGGCGGGGTGGACCCTCCCCCTTACCCTTATTTTCAGAAACGCCAGATCTCGGATATGGGTGGTGCGATTTAAGCGAAATTTTGTATGCTCTCATATAGTACCTTAAAAACTAAAATTTTCGGATGGGGTACCTAGGGAGGCCGCCCCACCCTTAAACCTACCAAAGATATATTTAGACCAATCACGACAATATGGGACTCAAATGAAAGGTATTTAAGATAAGAAAACGTATCTGATATCCAAATGTCGAACCAAGTGTTAGGCGGACCACCCCAAACCCCAAAACAACCCTAAATCGGAAATATTCACCGACCATGGCAATATGGGACTCAAATGAAAGGTATTTGCGAGTAGAATACGAATTTAGTATCCAATTGTGGGACCATGTTTCTGGGGGTCCACCCCTTCCCCGATACACCCCCAAACAGGACTTATTTACTGACCATGGGAATATGGGGCTTAAATAAAAGGTATTTATTGGGTTGCCCAAAAAGTAATTGCGGATTTTTTAAAAGAAAGTAAATGCATTTTTAATAAAACTTAGAATGAACTTTAATCAAATATACTCTTTTTACACTTTTTTTTTTAAAGCAAGCTAAAAGTAACAGCTGATAACTGACAGAAGAAAGAATGCAATTACAGAGTCACAAGCTGTAAAAAAATTTGTCAACGCCGACTATATGAAAAATCCGCAAATACTTTTTGGGCAACCCAATAAGTGTAGAATACGAATCTGATATCCAAATATGGGACCAAGTGTTTGGGGCCGCCTCTCCCCAAAAACATCCTCCAAAGGGGAAAATTTGCGACCATAGCAATATGGGGCGCAAATGAGAAGTCTTTGGGAGTAGTATTTGCTGACTATTTCAATGTGAGGCTCAAATAAGAGGGTTTATAGAGTAGAACACCAAGCCGACATATATTTTCAAGTCCAACTCACTGACCGCCCATCCCCCAAAACACCCCCTAAGCCGCTCATGTTTGCCTTCTTTAGAAATATGAGCCCAACTAAAAGTATTTGGGAGTAGACCACGTATCTGATATCGGACGCATTTACGCACCAAGACAATTTTGGTCTTAAAGAGAGTCTTATCGTTTTTAGGGCCAATACCCCAAATCTGACATATTTTCTGACTTTTGCAATAAGGAGTTTAAGTGAGATTAGAAAACGAATTTGATATCCAATTTTGAGGCCAACGGCACTATGGGGTTCAAATAAATGACATATAGTTATATGAGAATATAATTATAGGATATATTTATAGTGATTGGGGGACCACCCCACTCTCAAAACATCCCTAAATCGGTCATATTTACCGATTATATCAATGTGGGCCTTAAATGACCTTAAATTTTACTGACCATCGCAATATGGTGCTCAAATAAAGGTGTTTGGGAGTAGAGTACGAATTTGATATTCATATGTAGGCCCATGTATTTTAGGCATCACCCCTTCCACAAAATACCCCCCAAAGGATCAAAATTTTTCGACCATTCCAATATTTCAAAATTTTTTCCAATTCCAATGAAAGGTATTTGAGATTAGAAAACGAATTTGATAACCAATCTTGGGGCCATGTGTTTGGGGGACGCCTCATCTTGTAAACTCCCCTCAAGACCAATTGCAAAATGAGTTTTAATAAATGGTATTTGAGAGAAGAGCACGATGCTGATATTTTTTCAGGGCCAAGTGTCTGGGGTACCACCTCACCACCGAAAACACCCCTAAATCAGATATCATGAGAATATCGGGCTGAAATAAAGTATTTTAAGAAAACATCCAAACTTACGTTCGTAGACCAACAAAGATATGGGATTCAGACTGTAAGTCAAGCGATATACTATTTTCGTAGCATGTTATTTCACTAAAACTCTTTAATTGTCGAAAATAAATATTCCAAGGAAAATTTTGTTCCATATAAAGTAAAAGAAGGCGCAGCGGAGCGGGCCCGTGTCAGCTAGTAAATAATAAAACAGAAATGCATGTGTAGTGTAGTATAAACAAGTAAAAGCGTGCTAAGTTCGGCCGGGCCGAATCTTATATAACCTCCACCATGGATCGAATTTGTTGAGTTCTTTTCACGGCATCTCTTCTTAGGCAAAAAAAAAGGATATAAGAAAAGATTTGCTCTGCTATTAGAGCGATATCAAGATATGTTGGAGACCTACGTAAAATGTCAGCCAATTCGAATAAGAATTGCGCCCTTTGTGGGCTCAAGAAAGTAAAAGAAGTAAAATAGAGAGATCGATTTATATGGAAGCTGTATCGGCCTATAGACCGATCCAGACCATAATAGACACGTATGTTAATGGTCATGAGAGAATCCGTTGACAAAATTTCATGCAAATCGGATAATAATTGCGACCTCTAGAGGCTCAAGAAGTCAAGATCCCAGATCGTCTTATATGGCAGCTATATCAGGTTATGAACCGACTTGTACTTTATTTGATATAGTTGTTGAAAGTAACAATAAAAAACGTCTTGCGAAATTTCAGCCAAATCGGATAGAAATTGAGTCCTCTAGAAGTTCAAGAAGTCAAGTCCCCAGATCTGTTTATAAGACAGCTATATCAGGTTATGAACCGATTTGAACCATATTTGGCACAGTTCTTGGATATCATAACAAAATACTACGTGCCAAAATTCATTCAAATTGGATAAGAATTGCGCCCTCTAGAGGCTCAAGAAGTCAAGACCCAAGATCGGTTTATATGACAGCTATATAAGGTTATGAACCGATTTGAACCATACTTGGCACAGTTGTTGGATATCGTAACAAAACACGTCGTGCAAAATTTCATTCCAATCGGATAGGAATTGCGCACTCTAGAGGCTCAAGAAGTCAAGACCCAAGATCGGTTTATATGGCAGCTATATCAGGTTATAAACCGATTTGAACCATACTTGGCACAGTTGTTGGATATAATAACAAAACACGTCGTGCAAAATTTCATTCTAATCGGATGAGAATTGCGCACTCTAGAGGCTCAAGAAGTCAAGACCCAAGATCGGTTTATATGGCAGCTATATCAAAACATGGACCGATATGGCCCATTTACAATACCAACCGACCTACACTAATAAGAAGTATTTGTGCAAAATTTCAAGCGGCTAGCTGTACTCCTTCCGAAGTTAGCGTTCTTTCGACAGACAGACGGACGGACGGACATGGCTAGATCGACATAAAATTTCACGACGATCAAGAATATATATAAAGGGTGATTTTTTTGAGGTTAGGATTTTCATGCATTAGTATTTGCAGATCACGTGGGATTTCAGAATGGTGTCAAAGAGAAAGATGCTCAGTATGCTTTGACATTTCATTATGAATAGACTTACTCACGAGCAACGCTTGCAAATCATTGAATTTTATTACCAAAATCAGTGTTCGGATCGAAATGTGTTCAAATTTTGACAAATTTTGTTCAGCGATGAGGCTCATTTCTGGTTGAATGGCTACGTAAATAAGCAAAATTGCCGCATTTGGAGTGAAGAGCAACCAGAAGCCGTTCAAGAACTGCCCATGCATCCCGAAAAATGCACTGTTTGGTGTGGTTTGTACGCTGGTGGAATCTTTGGACCGTATTTTTTCAAAGATGCTGTTGGACGCAACGTTACGGTGAATGAACACATTTCGAACCGAACACTGATTTTGGTAATAAAATTCAATGATTTGCAAGCGTTGCTCGTTAGTAAGTCTATTCATGATGAAATGTCAAAGCATACTGAGCATCTTTCTCTTTGACACCATGTCTGAAATCCCACGTGATCTGTCAAATACTAATGCATGAAAATCCTAACCTCAAAAAAATCACCCTTTACTTTATGGGGTCTCAGACGAATATTTCGAGTAGTTACAATCAGAATAACGAAATTAGTATACCCCCCATCTTATGGTGGAGGGTATAAAAACTTTTATGTTGCAATTTTCATGAATATCGACAATCGCTGAGCAAGGTTACTTTATATAGGGCAATAGATATCCGTTGTCACAAAATAGCCCATCCAGAGCACACGTATTACAAATTCATTTATGATAAAGTTTTTTTTTTTTTAATTTGACGAATGTGTTTTAACTTATTACAACTTGGTTATCAGTTATAACTTAAAATTGGTGATAGTAAACGTAGCTACTTTCTACGCAGTGTACGTAATATTATCTGTACCACTGTATTTGTTAGGTATATCTAAATCTAAACCGGTTTCGAGTATGGCTTTTATATGGGAGCTAAATCGGAACCTATTCTATAAAATTCACCGACCATATATTAAAAGTCAAAGTTTTGCAAAATTCGTGAATATATCTTTAAATTGATACCAGATGATTGTAATATTGTCTTAATCCTATTGACACATATATTTTGTTAAATGATTTAGCGGATTATGCAGTTCAATTGTAACATATAAAGAGAGCATCTTAAGAGAAAGTCAGCAGAGTTTGTTACAGTCTTTTGTTAAAAGACAATGAACCCACCAAATGTTTTGCTCTCTTTTTATGTTGTGCGCGGCTCATTATTGCAAAGCTCCAAATAGGTTTAGGTACGGGTACAAAACCATTCAATGTTAACTGTCCTGATATTACATGAACAACACAAATATATACATATACATTCCTATAAAGAACAATAACTACATACCAACATATATAACTGTTGATTCACTACGGAGTTTCATTTGGCAGTGTTTGCAGCAGACACGTAGCAGCTAAAAATGTGTTTTTATACCCTCCTTCATTGGTTGGGAGGTATACTAATTTCATCATTCCGCTTATAACACATCGAAATATTCATATGAGACCCAACAAAGTATACATATTCTTGATCATCTTGACATTCTAAGTCGATTTAGCCATACCTGTGCGTCTGTCTGGGGAAAACACGCTAACTTTCGAAGTAATAAAGCTATGCGCTTGAAATTTTGCACAAATACTTCTTGTTAGCGTAGGTCGATTGGTATTTTAAATGGGCCATATCGGTCCTTGTTTTGGCATAGCTGCCATATAAACTGATTTTGGATCTTAACTTGTTGAGTCGCTAGAATGCTCAATTATTATCCGATATGCTGACATCCGCCAACTATGCCAGGTTTGGTCCAAATCGGCTTAGTTCCTGATATAGAACCCATATAATCCAGATTATAATTCTTAAGCCTATAGAGGGCGTAATTGTTATTCGTTTTGGAAATTTTGTGCAACGACTTCTTCTATGAGCTTCAATATGCGTGCCAAATATGATCTGCTCCCATATAAACCGATCGCCCGATATTACTTCTTGAGCCCCTATAGTGCGCAATTTTATTCTATTTGCACAATGAGTACTACTATGGTCGCTATCATCCAAACAATGCATGGTCCGAATCGGTCCATAGCCTCATATTGCTCCATTATCCTTTGTTTGCCTATAAAGAGATACCGGGCAAAGAACTTAATAAATGAGATCCGTGGTGGAGGGTAAATAAGATTCGGCACAGCCGATCTTTACTTATAAGCACCTAAAGCATGCAAACTGACTCTCCATCTATTTTGCATGTTTGATATGTAACTTTGATAACAAGTGACACACGTACAAAGGCCTATCGTGCCTACGAGTACTTGTGGGACTCAAAGTGTTTGCAGTGCGTTTATAACTAAGCTAAACTCACTCAAGGATATTGATATTTGTATAAAACACTTAAGGATTAAACACGTTGTTATTTATTTTTTTGTTCTTTGTATGTGGAGAACTGTTAATCTCATTATGAAAGAAGTTTTTCATAAAAAAGTGTGCATTATATTTAATTCTTTTTGGTTGTATTGGATGCCTTTCTCTTCTCACAATTACCGAAGCATAATTAGTATAGCAAGACAATGGCTTGGCAGCACTATTCATTTTATTCATTAAACTTTGCTAGTACGGTGCTATTACATACGATTTATTAGAATTCATTCTCTCATCCAATAGAATTTAAATCGGGAGACTTGGACTTTATCTTTATTGCGCTGCTAGAGGATAGCGTTGATATAAATCTGCAGTATCAAGTCTCCGTCTGAGATAGTGTCGGGTTCTGCTGATTTGGGTTTCAGCAAAGCAAAAAGCGGTGTAGCAGATAGTATATTTGGTGTAGTTTTTTAAATGGTAATGTGAGAACTGTGTTTCTTGAAAAAATATTGTGATTAACAAAGAATTATTTTATATATAACAAGTAAAAGCGTGCTAAGTTCGGCCGGGCCGAATCTTATATACCCTCCACCATGAATCGCATTTGTCGCGTTCTTTTCCCGGCATCTCTTCTTAGGCAAAAAAAAGGATATAAGAAAAGATTTGCTCTGCTATTAGAGCGATATCAAGATATGGTCCGGTTTGGACCACAATTAAATTATATGTTGGAGACCTGTGTAAAATGTCAGCCAATTCGAATAAGAATTGCGCCCATGGGGGGCTCAAGAAGTAAAATAGAGAGATCGATTTATATGGGAGATGTATCAGGCTATAGACCGATTCAGACCACAATAAACACGTATGTTGATGGTCATCAGAGAATCCGTCGTACAAAATTTCAGGCAAATCGGATAATAATTGCGACCTCTAGAGGCTCAAGAAGTCAAGATCCCAAATCGGTTTATATGGCAGCTATATCAGGTTATAAACCGACTTGTACTTTATTTGACATAGTTGTTGAAAGTAACAATAAAAAACGTCTTGCGAAGTTTCAGCCACATCGGATAGAAATTGCGCCCTCTAGAAGCTCAAGAAGTCAAGTCCCCAGACCTGTTTATATGTCAGCTATATCAGGTTATGAACCGATTTGAACCATATTTGGCACAGTTGTTGGATATCATAACAAAATACTACATGCCAAAATTCATTCAAATTGGATAAGAATTGCGCCCTCTAGAGGCTCAAGAAGTCAAGACCCAAGATCGGTTTATATCACAGCTATATAAGGTTATGGACCGATTTGAACCATACTTGGCACAGTTATTGGATATCGTAACAAAACACGTCGTGCAAAGTTTCATTCCAATCGGATAAGAATTGCGCTCTCTAGAGGCTCCAGAAGTAAAGACCAAAGATCGGTTTATATAGCAGCTATATCAAAACATTACACTAATAAGAAGTATTTGTGCAAAATGTCAAGCGCCTAGCTGTACTCCTTCGGAAGTTAGCGTGCTTTCGACAGACAGACAGACGGACGGACATGGCTAGATCGACATAAAATTTCACGACGATCAAGAATATATATACTTTATGGGGTCTTAGACGAATATTTCGAGTAGTTACAATCAGAATGACGAAATTAGTATACCCCCCATCTTATGGTGGAGGGTATAAAAATCAATTTGTGTTTGTTTGTAGGTTTGTTTGTTTGTATGTTTATGTGTTCCTTATAGACTCAGAAACGGCTGAACCGATTTTCTTGAAATTTTCCCAGATGGTGCATAATGACCCCGTGGTGAAAATAGGGTACTACATTTTTTGATATCTGAAGGGTGGACGGACCCTCCCCCTTACCCTAATTTTCAGAAACGCCAGATCTCGGAGATGTGTGGTGCGATTTGAGGGAAATTTTGTGTGCTCTCATATAGTACCCTAAAAATAAAAATTTAGTATCCAAATTTCGGATGGGGTATCTAAGGGGGCCGCTCCACCCTATCTATCTGATTGATATTGTCGAACCTAGTGCTAGGGGGACCACCCTAAAGCCCCAAAACACCCCTAAATCAGACATATTTACCGACCATGTCAATATGTGACTCAAATGAAAGGTATTTGCGAGTAGAATACGAATCTGATATCCTAATGTGGGACCACGTTTCTGGGGGTCCACCCCTTTCCCAAAACACCCCCCCAAAAATAACTTATTTACTGACCTTGGGAATATGGGGCTTAAATAAAAGGTATTTGAATGAAGAATATGAATCTGAATTCTAAATATGGTACCAAGTTTTTTGGGGGCCGCCTCTCCCCAAAAATTTCCCCCAATGGGGACAAATTTACGACCATAGCAATATGAGGCTCACATGAATGGTCTTTGGGAGTAAAGCACGAATTTGATATCAATATTCGGGAAAAGGGTCTATGGGGCCACCCCACCCCCACAACACCACCCAAATAGTAAGTATTTTCTGACTATTGCAATATGAGGCTCAAATAAGAGGGTTTTTAAAGTGGAACACGAATCTGAGGTTTGATTCAAGGCCCCCCATACCCCAAAACACCCCCTAAGCCGGTCATGTTTGCTGACTATGGAAATATAGGGCTCAAATTAAAGGTTTGTGGGAGTAGACCACATATCAGATATCAACATTAGGGGCCAACTGTCTAGCGGACGTCCCACCACCATAACAACCCCCAAATAGGACGTATTTGCTCACCAAGACAATTTGGGTCTTACAGAGTGTGGAACTAAATATTCATAGTTTTTAGGGCCACTACCCCAAACGGGACATATTTGCTGACTTTTGCAATAAGGAGTTTAAATAAGATTAGAAAACGAATTTGATATCCAATTTTGAGGGCAATGGCAATATGGGGCTCAAATAAATAATATATAGATATATGAGAACAGAGTACGTTGCTGATATATTTTCCGGGGTTAGTGGTTGGGGGAACACCCCAATCGCCAAAACACCCATAAATCGGGCATATTTACCCACCATGTCAATGTGGTGCTTAAATGAAAAGTATTGGGGGGTAGAGCAAGAATTGATACCCAAAATACCCCACAAACAACAATCTTTTAGTGACCATCTCAATATGGGGCTCAAATAAAGGTATTTGGGAGTAGAATACGTATTTCAAGAATAGAGTACACCTTACATCCAAACTTAAATTCGTAGATCAATAAAGATCATATGGGATTCAGATAAAGGCACTTATATGGTTAAACTGTTAGTCAAGCGATATACTATCTTCGTAGCATGGTATTTCACTAAAAGATCTTTAATTGTCGAAATAAATATTCCAAGGAAACTTTTATTCCATATAAAATAAAAGAAGGAGCAGCGGAGCGGGCCCGGGTCAGCTAGTAATATATAAATAACAAACAAAAGTTCATTCTAATCGCCTTACTTATCCCCAAGAGCTCAAGACTATTTATGAAAGAATTTTGTTATTCATTACTAGCTGCTCCGGGCCCGTTCCGCTTCGCTTTCTTTCACTCTCTTATATCTCTCATTTAAGCCCCTTATTGCCACGGTCGGTAAAGAAGTCATGTTTTGGGGGTTGGACGGCTCCCCAGACATTTTGCCCTGAATGTGTATATTTATGTTCTACTGCCAAATAATTTTATTTGAGCCCTATATTGGCATTGTCGGTAAATATGTCCAGTTTTGAGGGGTGGGCGGTCACCTAGATACTTGTCCCTGAAAATATTTGATTCATGCCGTACTATTTGGGACAAACACAAATTTACTTTTATACCATCTACCATAGGATGGGGGCATACTTATTTCGTCATTCCGTTTGTAACTCATCGAAATAGAGCTATGCCCTTGAAATTTTGCACAAATACTTCTTATTAGTGTAGGTCGGTTGGGATTGTAATCGGCCCATTTTTTGACATAGCAGCCATATAAACCGATCTCTCAAATTGAATTCTTGAGGCTCTAGAGGGTGCAATTCTTATCCGATTGGACTGAAATTGTACACGTGGTGTTTCATTATGACTTCCAATAAATGTGCCAGTTATGATATAAGTCGGTCTATTACCTGATATAGCTCCATATATACCGATCTTCAGCTTTGACCCCTTGAGCTTCTAGAAGGCACCCGATTTGGCTAATATTTTTGCACGTAATTTTGTATTATGACTTCCAATAACCATGTCAAGTATGACCTAAATCGGTTTATAACCTAACATAGCACACATATAATCCAATCTCGCGATTTGACTTCTTGAGCCTCTACAAGGCGCAATTTTTATCTAACTTACCTGAAATTTTGAAGGTGGGAGATTTTAACAAACATGGCAAGGACGGTCCATATCGTTCGTTAATTTGGTTTAGCTCTTATATATTTGAAAAAGTCGTTCAAAGAACTTGTCACACACGATACATGATGGAGCGTATATAAGATTCTGCCCGGCCGAACTTAACGCCTTTTTACTTGTTATATATTAGATTAGCCGAACCAAGTCCTCTCCTAGGCGCATTCTTTCGCGCTCTAATAACTTTATTTGCCACCGAGGAGGCCAGCGTAACGCAGAGGTTAACATGTCCGCCTATGACGCTGAACGTCTAGGTTCGAATCCTGGTGAGACCAACAAAAAAAATTTTTTGCGCTGGTTTTCCCCTCCTTATGCTGCCAACATTTGTGAGGTACTATGCCATTTAAAAACTTCTCTCAAAAGAGGTGTTGTACTGCGACATGCCGTACGGACTCGGCTATAAATTGAATCATTGAGCTTAAAATTGAATCGGACAGCACTCATTGATACGTGTGAAGTTTGCCCCTGTTCCTTAGTGGATGCTCATGGGCAAAATTAGCATTTAGCAATAACTTTATTTGAGCCCTATTTTGGGTATGTTTTGACGGTTGGTCGGCGCCTCAGACATTAACACCGAATGTTGATTTCAAATTCGTTCTCTACTCCCAAATACCTTTCATATGGGTGGGGTGGCCACCCAGTCACTTGGTCCAGAGCATGAATATGCGGGTCGTGCTCTACTCTCAACTACATTTTATTTGAGTCCCATGTAACCGTTGGACCCCAGACACTTAGTTACGAAAATAAATTAAATATATATATAAATGAATTTGTGTTTGTTTGTGGGTTTGTAAATTTGTTTGTTCAGTATAGACTCGAAAACGGCTGAACCGAATTCTTTGATATTTTCACAGATTGGGGTAATGATCCGGAAAGAGCAATAGGCTATACAATTTATTGATGTCGGTGGGGGGGGGGGGGGGGGGGGTCTGGGGCGGACCCTCCCACTTACCCTAAAAGGACGACCCAAAAATAAAAGTGAACCGATCGGAACAATATGGGATTCAAGTGAAAGATATTCAGGAGTAGACTACGAATTTCATTTTTAAAATTGGATCCAAGTAACTGGGGGCCGCCCCACCCCCAAAATCCCCTAAATAGGTTTATTGGACGATAATGACAATATGGACTCGAATGAAAGGTATTCGGGAGTAGATTACTAAAATGGTCAGGAAGGAGGAAAAGGCTTTTTAGTTTGTCGAAATTGGAAGGGGGCGGCCCTCCCCAGTTATCCCACCACTAAAAATCAGAAGTGGACCGATATGGAGAATATGGGTATCAAATGAAAGGTATTGGGAAGTAGAATACGAATATGGAATTAAAAGTTGGGTCCAAGGAACCCAGGGGCCTCTCCCCCAAAATTTCCTTTTTTTTTCCTTACAATCTTCTCCAATAGGTAATTTGACCTATTAATTTGCGTCATTCAAATTTGTGCTCAAGTGGCAGTGTGACTCACAACCCTAATATAGACGCCACCCACCAAACGGCTGTATAAACCAATCATGACAATATGGGGTCAAATTAAAGGTATAAGGTTGTGAACTGCGAATCTGATCTCATTATTAGGGAACCACTTCACCCCAAAACAGTCGATCAATTGTAATGACTTAACGGGACACTGTGTGATTTAATTAATGTGTGGGGACCCAAATAAATGCAGGCTGCCATAGCCCCGAAATGATAAGAGGAGTTGCAAACCTTAACGTTAAGGTTGCAACCATTTGTAGCCCATCGATTGACAAGATCAAACGACGTGTTGCTGGGCAACACTTCTTTCTTCAAAAATTCTACATGGTTTAATAGTAAGAACTATCGCCACTGCACCAAATATATAGACTGGCAAATTAGCTCTTTACAACAGAAAATCGTTTAATATGGCAAATTGGTCATGGTCAATAGTCATATGGTATGGTGGTTGTCTGTGAATGACTATACAAAGACAACCACCACATGATGATCCACTCTAAAAGATTAGCACTAACATTTAAATTAGCGCCATCTGGCTGTCTTCAATTGGATTTACTTGCTCCAGTTGGATTTAGTTGATCCCATTGAAAACAGCCAGTAAATGGCGCTAATTTAGAGTAGCCAACATGAACAGAGAGAGGACAGAGTGGTAAAAATTAATCATCCAGAATGTATCTTTGTTATGACAACCAATCGGTCCTTTAAATAAAGAACAAGTAAGAGCGTGCTAAGTTCGGTCGGATTTTATATACCCTCCACCATGGATCGCATTTGTCGAGTTCTATGCGTGCTATCTCTTTTTAAGCAAACAAAGAATATTAAATAAGAACTGTTATGCTATTGGAGCTATATCAAGTTATAGTCCGATTCGGACCAAAAATGATTGCTGAGCATTGTAGAAATCATTGTGTAATATTTCAGTTCATTCGGATAAGAATTGCGCCTTGTAGGGGTTTAAGAAGCAAAAGCGGGAGATAGGTTTATATGGGGGATGTATGAAGCCATTGATCGATTCAAACCATATTAGGCACCAATGTTGAAGGTCATGAGAGAAGCCGTTGTACAAAATCTCTGCAAAATCGGATCAGAATTGCGCCCTCTAAAGGCTCAAGAAGTCAATATACCAGATCGTTTTATAGGGCAGCTATATCAGGTTATGTATTGATTTGAGCCATATTTAGCACAGTTATTGGAAGTCATAACAAACCTCCTCCAAAATTTCAACCAATTCGGACGAAAATTGCGGCCTCTAGAGGCTCAAGAAGTCAAGACTCAAGATCGGTTTATATGGCAGCTATATCAGGTTATGGACCGATTTGAACCATTCTTGGCACAGTTGTTGGATATTATAACAAAACACGTCGTGCAAAATTTCATTCCAATCGGTCAAGAATTGCACACTCTAGAGGGTCAAGAAGTCAAGACCCAAGATCGGTTTATATGACAGCTATATCAAAACATGGACCAATATGGCCCATTTTCAATACCAACCGACCTACACTAATAAGAAGTATTTTTGCAAAATTTTAAGCGGCTAGCTTTACTCCTTCGGAAGGTAGCGTGCTTTTGACAGACAGACGGACGGAAAGACGGACGGACATGGCTAGATCGACATAAAATGTCACGACGATCAATAATATATATACTTTATGGGGTCTCAAACGAATATTTCGAGATGTTACAAACAGAATGACGAAATTAGTATACCCATATCCTGTGGTGAAGGCTATAAAGCTAATATATAGGGATTTCATTGCGGTTGTTTGCGGTATTAATTTTTAACTTTTCCACCCAAGACGGTGTTTATGGAAGTTTAATTTCCAATCTTTGCCATAGAAATCAAGTAAAAAGGCGTTTAGTTTAGTTCGGCCGGGTCGAACTTTGGATACCCACCACCTCGGGTATATATGTAAACCCCCTTTCATCGGAATCCGGTAAAATTGCATACCCTATGTCCCATACCAGTTATATCGAAATATGATCCGATCTGGACCAAATACTAATAAGTACAAGTCACTGTTCAATTGTGTATTAGAAAATATTGGTCTTTTAGTAGCTTTATCTAAAAATGGTTTATTTTAAGATGTAGCTACTAAAAAGATCAATATTTTGTTATACACAATTGAACAGTGAATCATATACAACACAGATGTCGAAAAGCCTAACATAAGTCAATATGTCAAATTTCAGTTAAATCGGATTATAAATGCACATTTTTTGGGAACAAGACTTTAAATCGAGATAACGGTCTAAATCGCAGCAATATCTTGATCGATCTAGACCAAATTGCAGAAATATGTGGAGCGGCTTAACTTAACTCTCTGTCCCAAATTTCTAGAACATCGGAAAATAAATGCGAAAGATCGGTCTTTAAGGCAGCATTGTCCAAATCTGGACCGACCTGAGTGAAATTTAAGAAGGATGTCGAAGGGTCTATATGGCTGCTATATCCAAATCTGGACCGATCTGAGTAAAATGGAAGAAGGATGCCGAAGGGCCTAACACAACTTAATGTCCCAAATTTCAGCAACATCTGATAATAAATGTGGCTACGGGCCTAAGACCCTAAATCGGAGGATGGTTCTATATGGCTGCTATATCCAAATCTGTACCGATCTGGACCAAATTGACGAAGGATGTCGAAGTGTCTTACACAACTCACTGTCCCAAATTTCAGCAAAATCGGATAATGAATGTGGCTTTTATTGGCCTAAGACCTTAAATCGTTGGATCGGTCTATATGGGGGCTATATCAAGATATAGTCCGATATAGCCCATCATCGAACTTAACCTGCGTATGAACAAAAAAAGAATCTGTGCAAAGTTTCAGCTCAATATTTCTATTTTTAAAGACTGTGTATTTTTTTTAGACGTGATTTCAACAGACAGACCGACAGACAAATGGACATGTATAGATTGTATTAGATTTTTACGCTGATCAAGAATATATATACGTTATGGGGTCGGAAATGGATATTTCGATGTGTTGCAAATGGAATGACAAAATTAATATACCCCCATCCTTCGGTGGTGGGTATAAAAATTGATATAAGTAAATTTCTATAAAAATTGCAGAAAAATCTTATTAGTTCAAATGTAAAAATATTTATTAGAGCCCCATGTTGCGATGGTCACTAAAAGATTGCTGTTTGTGGGGTATTTTGGGTATCAATTCTTACGAAAATGGGTATCAATTTTTGCTCTACCCCCAAAAACCTTTCATTTAAGCTCCACATTGACATGGTCGGTAAATATGCCCGATTTAGTGGTGTTTTGGCGATTAGGATGTTCCCCCAACCACTAACCCCGGAAAATATATCAGCAACGTACTCTGTTCTCATATATCTATATATCATTTATTTGAACCCCATATTGCCATTGCCATTGCCCTCAAAATTGGATATAAAATTCGTTTTCTAATCTCATTTAAACTCCTTATTCCAAAAGTCAGCAAATATGTCCAGTTTGGGGTATTGGCCCTAAAAACTATAAATATTTAGTTACACTCTCTTTACGACCCAAATTATCTTGGTGAGCAAAAACGTCCTATTTGGGGGTTGTTATGGTGGTGGGACTCTCGCTAGATAGTTGGCCCCTAATGTTGATATCAGATACGTGGTATACTCCCACATACCTTTAATTTGAGCCCCATATTTCCATAGTTGGCAAACATGACCAGCTTGGGGGGTGTTTTGGGGGATGGGCGGCCACTCAGTGAGTTGGCCTTGAAAATATATATCGGATTCGTGTTCCACTTTAAAAACCCTCTTATTTGAG